>NC_092875.1:196419635-197019635 GCF_028372415.1 Notamacropus eugenii | reverse complement strand
AAATGATCCTTCCGTCTCAGAGTAGGTGAAATAGAAAAGGAAATCCTGGTATATTCAAGATTTTGGGAAAGTGTATTTCTAAAAGTTTAGAGGAAAGATGGTTAAGATTCAATGGATTAAAATGTTTTAGGGGACATAATTCCAGGAAGAATGTTCAAGAATTAAATTTTGAAGGCACAAAGAGAAACAGTTCTAGAGACTAGGAAATTTTGAATTTGTCTGAAGAGACTAATGTGAATGTAATCATCCAACTTAGATTTTTTTTTTTAAAAGAAATGAATATAAGATGGAAATAAGAGCAGAAAAGAGAGAACGAATATAAGGGTGGCACAATGTTGTGAATACAGGGATATTAATGTTGAGGATGCACTGAGATTGATAAAGTAAGCTAAGGAAAAAAGATGAACTGAAATGGAAGAAACAGAAGGGCCAAAGAAGAAATTCTACTTTGTTTAGTGTAGATAAGGCAGGGCTATTCCATTCTTCTGTTGCCTTCATTTTTTTTTTTCCTGCAAAAGAGAATGTTATGCTGGGAATGACAGAATAAAAATGACTAATATAGTGTTAATTCCCAGGGTAAGTAAGAAATAGTAAGAAAGAAATCAGCTGCTTTTCGATGAATTCAAATCACCCAGCTTAGATGAACTGCATTCACAATTCCTGAAAAAAAAATAAAAAATCAGTTGTGATTGCTAAGTCACTGTCAATAACATGGGAAAGATCAGAGAAAATGGGAGAAGCACCTTAAGATTGGAGAAAGGCAAATATTATCCCAATTTTCAAAAAAAAAGAAAAAGAACAGACTCTATAAAGTATATAGGCAAGTGACCTTGATTTTGATTCTTAGAGAAATTCTAGAATGGATCATTAAAGAGAGATAGTGAATATCTATGAGAACAAGTTATGCCAAACAAGCCTGATTTCCCCCTTTTTTTTTGAACAGAATAAATAAACTTATAGAGAAGGGGCATAGTGTGGGTGTAATTGACTAATTTTTAGCAAAACTTTGATGTAGCATCTCATATTATTCTTTTTTATTAATTTATTTGTTTTCAGTTTTCAACAATCACTTCTACATGTTTTAAATTTTCTCTCTCCCTACCCCCTCACTCCCCAACATGTCATGCAATCTTATTTGGATTTTACACATAAATTCTTCTTAAACACATTTTCACATTAGTCATGTTGCATAGAAGAATTAAAAATGAATGAGAAAAACCGAACCAAAACAAAACATAACAAAAGAGAATAATCTGCTTCATTCTATGTTTTGATTCTATAGTTCTTTGAATGTAGATGGCATTTTGCATCATAAGTCCTTTGGAAATGTTTTAGGTCCGTGCTTTTCTGTGCTAAGTCTGTCAGAAAGAGTCCTCGCACAGTGTGGCTGTTACTGTGTATAATGTTCTCCTGGTTCTGCTCACTTCACTCAGCATCAGTTCATACAAGTCTTTCCAGGCTTTTCTGAAGTCCTCCTGTTCATCATTTCTTATATCACAATAGTATTCCATTACATTCATATACTGAAACTTGTTCAGCCATTCCCCAGTTGATGGTATTCCCTCAATTTCCAGTTCTCGGCCACCGCAAAAGGAGGTGATATAAATATTTTTGTACATTTGTATCCTTTTCCCATTTTAATGATCACTTTGAGATATAGTCCTAAGCAATATTGCTGGGCCAAAAGACATACACACTTTTATAGCCCTTTGGGCATAGTTCCAAATTGCTCTCCAGAATGGTTGGATCAGCTCACAGCTCCACCCACAATGAATTAGCGTTCCAACTCTCCCACATCTTCTCCAACATTTATCATCTTCCTGTTTTGTCATGTTAGCCAATCTGATAGGTGTGATGAGGAACCTCAGATCTCATATTATTCTTGTGGAGGAGATGGAGAGATGTGGAATAGATAATGATATAATCAAATGGATTCAGAACTGATTGGTTGGTCAGACTCAAAAAGCAGTTGTTATTGGTTGAATGTTAACATGGCAGGAGGTGTTTAACTGAGCACCCCAGGAATTTTTGCTTGCTACTCAATATTTTTATCAATGACATGGACAAGGCATAGATGGTATCCTCATTAGTTTTTTTCCATAACACAAATATAGAAGAGTTAGTTAACACACAGAGGGATAAATTGAGCATACCAAGGATTTCAACAGGTTAGATCTTTGATCACAATCCAAGAAGATGGAATCCAATATAGATTTATATGAAGTCTTTCATTTGGGTAAAAATACCAACTTCAGAAATTCAAAATGGGGGAGACATGGATTGATAGCAGTTCTGAAAAAGATCTGTGGATTTTAAAGGAATACAAACTCAGTATGAATCATCAGTGTGACATGGCAGTCAAAAAAAAAGTAATATGATTATAGGCTGTATTAAGAGGGGCATAGATAGCTTCCAGCAATTGATAGGTGATTGTTCCACTGTACTGTGCCCTGGTCACACTTCATCTTGAGTATCATGAACATTTATGTGCACTATGGTCTAAGAAGGAGTCTAAAAAGCTGAAGAGAGCAAAGAGGAGAGCAACCAGGATAATGAAGGGTCTTCAGTCCATGACACATGGGGATCAACTGAAGGAACTGGCAATATTTGGCCTGGAGAAGAAGGGATTTAGAGAGACATGTCTGCAGTCTTCAAGTATTTGAAAGGCTATCATTTGGCAGAATGGTGAGACTTGTTCTATTTCCCTTCAGTGGATAGAGAGAACAAGTAGAGTGAAAGTTGAGAAGAGGTCATTAGATAGGACCATTAAGAAAACATCAGTAACTTTGCAAAGGGCAGTTTCAATTAAGTGATGTGCTCAGGAGCCAGATTTCCAGGGTAAGAAGAAAATGTGAAGAGAGGAAATGAAGTCCTTGAGAGAAGATGGCTTTTTCCAGGTATTTGGCCTAGAAAAGGGAGTAGAGATAGAGGATTATAGTGAGTAGGTATGGTAAGATCTAGTGAATTTTTTTAAGAGGGGGAAGACAGCACTTGTGTAGGCATCAGATGAGATCTGTTATGGAGAATTTAAAGATTAGGGGCATAATTATAGTGGGGGAAAGCTTCTGGAGAACTTGAGAATGACTGGAATCAAGATTATATGTAGAGGCATCTCTCTTCATGAGGAGAGAGATTGTCTCTTCAGAGAGTGGAGCAAAGGAGGAAATCAAGAAATTATGAGATGAAGAGAAAGAAAACTTCCTCAGGAAATGGGTTCTTTTTCTGTGTACTATGAAAAGAGCATCTTAGATGAAAGGATGGAGGGAGGTGGCAATTGTGGAGGCTAGAAGAGACAAGAGAAAGTTTGGAATAGTCTTTGTGGAGAGTGACATATAGAAGCATTTGAGGAGTACAATTGTTGCTTTGCTATGCTGAGGACCTTCTTGAGAACAGAGGACATAATTTTGTGGTGAACTCATTTAAACCTCTTGCAGTACTTGGTTTAGCTACATACAACACACATGAGTACCAGAGGAAGAAGATGGTGGGAACAATAAAGGGTTGGAGATTGGAATGGCATAAGTGGTGAAAGAATGAAGAAGCAAAGGATCCAAGAGTAGACAATAGTTTAAATTTGAATTGGTCCATGAAGTGATCAAGATTAGGAAGGAAGGATAATATAGCCAGAGCAGTGCTGAGAGCTTAGCAGAATGCTGAAGGGTAGAGTGATTAAAGGTCATGGTGAGGATGAAGAGTACTTCTGGAAGGAGTGATACAAGGGAGAGAAATGGAATGATAGGAGAATAGGACTGAATAAAGAAATTTCAGAATTCTTGACTATGGGGATTTATGGGTGATGATATGATCAATGATGTTGCCCTAGCTGAGGTGAAACAGAATGAACAGGTCATGAGAATTCAGGAGACTGAAGAATTTGGAGGTTATTTTGAAAGAACATCAACAAATATGTTGAAGTCTCCTAGTGTAAAACCAGGAGTTGGGGTTCAATCGTCAATCTAATGCTTCCTTACCTGAAAGACTTTGGACAAATCACTAAATCACTTTAACCTTCCTGTGCCACTGTTTCCTCAACTGTAAAATGAGAGCTGTGGATTAAAAGGCTTCTAAGGTCTTTTCTAAATCTATGACAAGAAACATTTTGACATTGTCCTGAATTATGGAATAATTTTTTATTCCCATAAGCATGTTGTAAACTTTGAAACATGCTATGACTTTCAACAACTGATCGTGACTGGTGATGATGATGATAACAGTATTTCTATAATTTCTATGTTATGGAATGGATGATTCTGATAAGGGAAGTTAATAATTCTGGAAACATTACTTTGACTCATTAGATTAGACATGAAAATCAGGTGATATTCATGTATTATATATGATAGTAATTATGTAAAAATGACTATATCTTGTTGTAATATTTGTATTTATTGTTGTTATATAATCACTTTGTATTCAGGCTTATTCTGCTTTCTTCTTGGCTGTATTGCCTGTCATTACTGTATTTATTCATTTGGTGAGTGGTAGTGCCTTACTTCTTATCAAGTGATGTGAACAGTCAGGTTTCAATCAATGACTAACAGATGAATAAACAAAACATAAACCAAAATTTCCCTCTGTCACTTCTCATTGCTTGGATTTGTTCAATTATGCTTTTCTGACATGAAAGAAACTTGCCTATTTTTTCCTTGGAAATTATTCTTACGTGACTCTTATCTCTGACTCAATGTCAAATTCAGTGCACAAAAGTATGCCATATTTGGCGAACTCATATTCTAAGACATTATTATTTAACCCTAAATATACTGAAGAAAGTATTCTATAGGTAGTAACAAAATGATCAGACAGCACAACAGGAATACTTTAAATAAAAGCCATAGGATAGAGTTTTCTTTTCAAAAAGAGATCTCCATAAGGTTATTAGCATTATACTTTCTGAACAGCTTAAATTCAGTATTTATCCTTAGATTGTCTACAATCTAGGTCACAGGGCAGGCCAAACCCACAACTCCTACCACATGACAACAAATGAAAGCAAGACAAATTATTACTCAGTTCTGGGCTCCACAGCCCCAGAGGGACATTGAGAACTTGTAGAGAATCCAGACAAGAGCCACAGAAATGATTAAAGGGTTGGAAAATTGGACCTTTAAGGAAAGGTTAAAGGAACTAGGATTATTTAGTTTGGAAGGGAGGAGAGTAAAGAGAGATTCTCATAATGGATATAAAAGTATATGCAACAGCTGGCGATGTCATTTTTCAGAGTAAGAAGAAATCGAAATTCCAATTTTTAGCCTATGTTCTGTGCTATAGCATAAGGGACTTAGGTTCAGATGTACTACAACAAGGATTTCCATGACGATGAAGGTGGTTAATCAAACATTTATTAAGTAATTACTATGTAATTATAATATAATATAACAATATAATACAATACAATACAGTATAATAATAAAATAGTGTAGTACAGTAAGTGCCATTAAGTACTTATGTATGGGGAAAATAAGGGCTGAGCACTTTTTCCTCCATAAAAGTGTAACTTTTTGCATTTAAGGAGCTTACAGTTATTAGAGGAGATAAATACCTATATGGGACCATGTAAAAATACGCAAAATAAATAAATAAATGCAAGGTGATTGGCAAGGGACTGGGTAGGGGCAGTAGCAACTAGAAGATGATAACCATAACATCCCAGATCCAAGAGTTTCAAGAGATGGCCTTAGGGGCCCTCAAGTCTGATGCTCTCATTGGTACAAATGATTTTTAAGTAAGAGACATGACAAATAGTGCTCAAAGAGTCATATGGTAAGCATCATAAGTTGGATGTGAAATGATGTTCTGCGTCCCAAGGCAATATTAGTGGCATTGTATCAGACTGCCTCTCAGTCTCAAGGGATTGGGGGTAGGGAATATGAAGAAGATTTTCTTTTCCTTTGATTTATTTGGTTAAAAAATAAAGCTTTTAAAAAAATTTTTTATGTACATCATATTTTTTGAGATTAGCAAAACAGAATGAATGACTGATCGGAGGTTCTTTCAGATTTGTTATACTCTAATCTTGCCTAGTATTTCATGAGCAGAAATAATTAATAGTAATAATAATAAATGATAACAACAGCAGCTAGTATTTATATAGCTCTTCAACGTTTGCAGATCGTTAACCTATTTTATCTCATTTTATTCTTATTCCAATCCTGAGAGGTAGTTGCAATGTTATCCCCATTTTACAGCTGAAGAAACTGAGGTAGAAAGAAGTGAAGTGACTTCCCCAGGATCGCACGTCTGGGAAATACTGGAGGCCAGATTTGAACTCAGGTCTCCATTCAGCATTCTATTTATTGTGCCATCTAACTCTATTAAGCTAAGAACTGCTTTTATATGGTGAGTTCTGGATTATCATTTTCATCATCCCACTTAGAGCTCACTGATTCTCCAAGTTGAGTGTACTGTCTTCTTTTGGGAATATGTTCTCATAGCTAACCTACTGAGTACACCAAGATAGCATAGGAAAATTCCTATGGTGTTATCCAAAACTTTATTTTTTAACACTGGTATCTGGAAGAACATTGGTAATACAAATTCTATCCTCCAGGATTACAAGTCATTTCCACATCAAGTATTTCCAGGTTGCTTTTGTTTAAAAATGAATACAGATTGCTATGTTCAATTAAATTTGTTTACTTGCTAATGAGCGGGAGAAAAATGAATCATTAATGCAGTTAATTTTTCAGTAGTTTTCCAGTTCAAAGCTAGTAATTAGATATTAAAGAAAAAGGGCAAAGAAAAAAAAGAAGAAGAAAACAATAAAGAATATAGTTCTTTGACTTGATTCAGCTCCCCATAGGTCTGAGTAACTTCTGCTGGTTCTTTCCAAACCAAATTTTATCTTGGCCAAACAAATTTAAAACTGACTTAAAACCCTAGCCTTACTCCTTTTCTTTTTTCCTTTCTCCAATAGGTTCTATACTTGGCAACATGTAGGCTTTTCCCCAAGTCCTGATGAAGTAATGAGGGTTTACCCAAGTTCAGAGATGAAGGAGTTGGGCCAAAATGTAGATGGAATGTATGCCAAACTGATTTCATTTTAGGCATTGTGTCATTGAGAAGCTGAAGAAAATCTACTCATGGTGCTTGACTTTTGCAAATATCATTTAATGGGAATGTGCTTAAAAGGAACTAAAAATAAATTGTTACTAATTAAAAATATATAGAAATCTGAATTTATTCCTTTTAAGGACCTTGTCAGATTACTCAGTATGGTGCAGGAGAAAAAGTGCTGGATTTGAGGACCCATCAGAAATTCTGAATTCTTGTCCCTTGCCAGTTCTTTATGTATGACAACAGACAAGTCATTTAACATCTCTTGGTGTCACCTTCTTCATCTGTAAACAGAGAGAATTGAATAAGATGGTCTTCTGTGGTCCCTTCCATGTCTATATATGTGATCCCATGACCTAAATGAGTGTTTCTCAGATTGCCATAACTCTTATCTTTGATGAGCCTTCTTCATTGCTTGCTTAATACTCTGGTCATATTCACAGATACTTGTACTACTCATGTTGTCTCCATGGCCCACATTGCACATTCATTACATTGATTGCTGCACTTCCGCAAGGTAGATATGCAGAAATTAGGGTTCTGTTCTGTTTTGTTTTGTTTTTATAACATATGAGACATGGAAGATTTTGAACATGAAGCTACCTCATTTGAATCTAAATTCAGCCCTAAATAAGTAATTTGTACAAGTAAGGATAAGTGAAAATGACACTTCATTATATTTCATTTTAATGTGATTTTTTTCATTGTTTAATTATCAAGCATTTTTTATCTCCATCCCCATTGATGAAATTTTAAAGATAATAATAAAACCTTGACTACATAGCTTCATCGTCTAGCATAAAGAAATTCCCCCATTAATGCTATTTGAAAATGGCTCTGCATTTTGAATCAACTCTATCGGAGGTAAGTTGGGCATTTCATCATCATTCTTTTGGACGCAGGTTTATCATTGCATTGATGAGACTTCTACAGTTATTCAAAGGTATTTTTCCCTCTCTAATGTTATTGTTGCATAAATTGCTCACTTCACTCTCCATTACTTCAGAAAGGTCTGCCTAGATTCCTCTGAAATTTTCCATTTCATCATTATTCTGTTATATTAATCATCATTTATTATATTCACAGATCGTAACTTGTTTAACTATTTATAATATGAGGATACCTCCTTAGTTTCCAAGTTTTGGCCATCACAAAAAAAGAGCTGCTGAAAATATTTTGTACCCAGAGAGTCTTGATTTCTTTCTTTGAAGTATAGGTCTACCAGTGGTACAGATGGTTCAAAGGGGTTGGGCATTCTGGTAACTTTAGGGGTATACTTTGATTTCTGGAAAATCTAGGCCAGTTTAAAGTCCCACCAATCCTGCACCAATGTACCAGTTTACCCAGACTCTCCAACATTTGCCATTTTCTGATTCTGTCACCTTTGCCAATATGAGAGGTGTGAGATTGAAGCCCAACAGCAAGTTATAGAAAGAGAAATTCCATTTAAAGCTACAGTAGACACTATAAAATATCAGGAGTATACCTGCCAAAACAAACCCAGGGACTATATGAACATAATTACAAACACTTTTCACACAAATAAAATCAGATCTAAGTAAGTGGAAAAACATCAATTGCTCATGGGTAGGGCAAGCTAATATAATAAAAATGACAATTCTACCTAAATTAATTTACTAATTCAGTGCCATATCCATCAAACTACCAGAAAATTATTTTCCAGAGGTAGAAAAACTAATATCAAAATTCATCTGGAAGAACAAAAGGTCCAGAATATCAAGGGAACTAATGAAAAGTAGTGCTAGGAAAGGTGGCCTAGCCCTACCAGATCTCAAATTGCATTTTAAAACAGCAATCATCAAAACTACTTGATACTGGTTAAGAAACAGATGAGTAGATCAGTGGAATTAGGCACTCAAGACATGGTAGTCTACTGTTTGATAAACCCAAGGACCCCAGCTTCTGGCATAAGAACTCACTATTTGACAAAAAGTGTTGGGAAAACTGGATGACAGTGTGGTGGAAACTGGGCATAGACCAATGCCTGACAGTGTACACAAGAATAAAGTCCAAATGGATACATGATCTAGGTATAAAGACTGATATTATAAACAAATTAGGGGAGCAAGGAATAGTGTATTTGTGAAATTTATGGAGAATGGAGAAATTTATGACCAAACAAGAGACAGAGAACATTATGAAGTGCAAAATGGATAATTTTGATTACATTAAATTGAAGAGATTGAAGAGGTTTTGCACAAACAAACCCAATGCATCGAAGATTAGGGGCAAAGTAGAAAGAATTTTTGGAACTAGTGTCTGTGATAAAGGTCTTATTTCTATAATATATAGAGAACTGAGTCAAATTTACAGGAATACAAGCCATTCCCCAATTGATAAATGGTCAAAGGATATGAACAGGCAGTTTTCAGAGGAAGAAATTAAAGCTATTTTAAAAAATTAAATTCAAATTAAAGTCACATGAAAAAATGCTCTAAATCATAATTGATTAGAGAGATGCAACTCTGAGGTACCACATCACACCTATCAGATTGGCTAACATGACAAAAGAGGAAGATGATAAATGTTGGAGAAGATGTGGGAGAGTTGGAACACTAATTCATTGTTGGTGGAGCTGTGAGCTGATCCAACCATTCTGGAGAGCAATTTGGAACTGTGCCCAAAGGGATATAAATATGTGCATACCCATTGACCTAGCAATATCACTTCTAGAACTGCCTCCCAAAGAGATCATAAAAATGGGAAAGGGTCCCACATGTACAAAAATATTTATATTTGTGGTAGCCAAGAACTAGAAATCAAGGGGATGTCCATCAATTGGGGAATGGCTAAACAAGTCTGTGGTATACGAATGTAATGGAATACTATTGTGCTTTAAGAAATGATGAACAGGAAGACTTCAAAAAGGTATATAAGGATGTATATGAACTAACGCTGAGTGAAAGGAGCAGAGCTAGGAGAACTTTGTACACAGTAACAACCACAGTGTGCAAGGAATTTTTCTGGTAGACTTAGTCCTTCACAGCAATGCAAGGACCTGAAAAGGTCCTTCCACATCCAGAGAAAGAACTGTGGAATTGGATCACAGAATGAAGCAGTCTGTTGTCTCCTGTGTTATGCTTTGTTTTGTTTTTTCATATGGTTTCTCTAATTCATTTTAATTCTTCTATGCAACATGACTAATGTGAAAATGTGTTGAATAAGAATGTGTGTGTAGAACCCATATAAGATTGCATGCCTGTTGGGGAAGGAGCAGGGATGGAGGGCTATAAAAATCTAAGATTTATGGAAGTGATAGTTGAAAACTGAAAACAAATAAAATAATTTAAAAAGGTTTTTTTTTTTAAAAAGAAAAGAGTCTCTTTATATATTTTGACCATTTATCTTTTGGGGAGAGTCTTGTCTTATTTGAAAGAGTTTTTTCCTTTCATCCTCTAATATTTGCTTATCATTTGCCATACGCACACATGTGTGTATTTATATATGTGTAAGTATGTATGTGTACATGGAGTATATTAAGGTATAGTATGTGAAACTGGTCTAAAATAAATTTGTGACAGATCACTGTTCAGTTTTCACAGATTTTGTCAAATAGTAACTCACCTCAGTAACTAGGATCTTTGAATTAATCAAACACAATGTTATTATATATTGGTTTCTTTTCTATGTTATATATGACTAATCTGTTCTACTAATCTGTGTGTGTGTGTGTGCTTGCATCTCTGTCTTTCCAAATTGTTTTGATGACTATTGTGTTGTTGTACCTTTTGAAATGTGATACTGATAGATCCTCTTACATCTTCATTATGTTTCATACAAATACCATACTTAAAAAATGTCTTACATTCAGAACTTATTGTTGGACTGAAGAAATAAGAATATGTCAGAAAGAAAGGGGGGAAACCCCAGATATTACTCTGAAGAGGGAAATTAAACTTATGTCCTTGCATAATTTTACAATCCTCTTCTTTATCCTTTTGCCAGTTTACTGCAGGGAAATCTATAAGGTGAATGGATTTCTATTCATTGATATAGATCAATGATGTAGAATCAAGATCTCTTCTGAATACAACACCTGCTAGGAGAATAAACCAGTTAATGGGAAGATATTTGCTATACATGGGGCTGGGTAAGTAAGAGGCCACCTGGGCAAAATTAGGATCATCAGCTTTTACTTTCAAAGTTTTCAGGGATTTGCTTTCCCACTAAAGGTTTTATTTTTAGCAGAAATGAAATTTCCACCCTTATCAGCTGTGCAGTCTTCTATTGCTCTGTGCCCACAGAGCTTAATTCAAACAACACTCTTTTCTCATCCACAAATATCTTTCAGTCTATTATTTGGGCTGGTTTTGAAATGCAAAGGCAGAGCTTCCACAAGCTGGCTCGTAACTTTGGAGCCATACCATGCAACACACAATATGGGATAATGGAAATAAGCTTTGGTATTTTGCTCTGAACTGAGGAATATGATCTCCTAGGACACAGAGAAGGAATTCTCCTGTTTGCTATGGAATGGCTACTGAAAAGGCAAATCACCAAAGCAATAATGATTATAATAATAATGGAAAGGATGATGGTGGTGATGATGAGGATGGTGATGATGTTGTTTAAGATTATGATGATGAGGAGGAGGATAGTAGTTGCTCAAACTTTTACAGCATTTTAAATTTAACAAACAACTTTTCTCACCATGAACTTGTGAGTTAGGTAGCAAGGCAGCAGTTTAATTCAATTCACCAGCATTTATAAAGTAATATGTGCCTAGTGCTAGGGATAGAACAAAAAAAATGAAGCTGGCTTTAAGGAGCTCCCCCTGTCCTAATCTGACTTTTTAAAATTTCCATTTATTTATTTGCTTGCTTGTTTGTTTATGTGTTTTGAGCTTGGAGTAGCAAAAGCCCTGGCCTTGGAGTCAGAGGACTGATATTCCAATTTTAGCTCTGTGATTTATTACCTGTGTGATGCTCAATAAATCACTGGAGCACTCTGGGATCTCTCTCTCTCTCTCTCTCAAATTAGGGGTTTGGTCTAATAACATCTAAGGTAATTTCACCTTTAAATCATATCACTAGCCAAGATTTTTATTGAAAGTAGATAATGAAAAGCATTTTATACCATTTTATACAAATGAGGAAACTGAGAATCAAAGTGAATTACTCTGTATAGCCCAGGTAATATGTATTCAAGGTAAGACTTTGTTTCTCCAAGGCAGTATTCATAGCAACTAAGGTGATTATGAATATGCCAGCATAGTTCTGAATCACAAAGTATAACAGACTCACTACACAGAAAGAAGAAAAAAACAGTTATTCAGGCACCAGAAAGCCATATCCTTCATAGTAACCAAGAAGTTAATGCCCATTATCACTGCAGGGGACAACGCCATTCCCAAACTTTCCCCCCACCTGCTGGGGCATTCCCACAAGCAAGCACTCACAAGACTAGCTGTGCCTGCCTGTGTCCTCTCTCTCCTCCACCTTAACTGCTCTCACCAACTTCCTCCCAGTTCTGTTCTACCCTTCCTGTTCCACCTGTTCAGCAAGCTCTTCCCACTACATGTGACTTAGGCTTCCATGTTATTTAAGAAGATCACATAGGCCTATTAATGAGTGGGAAAGATCTTCCCATTTAAATTACCATTACAGACTTACACTCAGGTTCATTTAATTAAAGTTCAATGTCCCACCCTCCCACTATATTTAGTGAGTTTATTTATGGGTTTATAATCCATAGACCCATTGTTCTAGAGCTAGAAGGGACCTCAGAGACCGCTGGGTCCAGCTGCCATCTTTTACAGTTGAGGGAACTGAGACCTGGAGAGGAGAAAGGATTTACCCATATTCACTCAGGGACATAAGTATAAATAATGGTGGAATTTATGAAACATAATCTCAGCATTTCCTTATGTATATTTTATAATTATGGTAAAACGTTATTGGCTCCTATCTGTGAATGACATTGAAGGGGGATGCACTGTGAAGAGAGATGAATAGGTAAGATCTCACACATTTCAGAGCAATAGGGAATCTACTGTGCTTAGCACAGTGCCTGGCACATAGTAGGCACTTAATGTTTATTGATTGAATGGCCTTGGGTATATCCTAATATAATCAAAATATTTTATAAATAAGGAAACTGAGAACCAGAGAGTTTATAGGCCTTGCTATGAATCTAGTCAGTGAATAACTTGGATAAGAACCCAAGTCTCTTGACTGACACCCAGATTGATGCTCTTTTCAGTTGGATACATAAAGACTCACAAGGTCCATGGTATCTGTTAAATTAATACTTTGGGGAAGCGAGCAAAGAGGGAGTTGTCTGAAAGGTTATGGTCCAACTACCCTAAATTAGGCAGGGAACATTGTAAGGAGGGAAGGATCATATTACAGTAAAAGAATTAGTCCTGGGGAAAGCATCTAAAGATAGATTAGGATGATCAGAAAAAGAAGGTGCTGAATAAAGTGCCTAAAAGAAATAGAAGAAAGGGGTGACTAAGGAAGAAACAGTTCTGGTGGACAGGTAATAAATCAGATTGAATATCAGACTTAGAGTTAGAAAAATCTAAATCTTGTTTCAGATCCGTACTAGTTTGTTGACCCTTGGAAAGATAACCTCTCAGCCTCAGTTTTCTTCATGTGTAAAATTAGGGATAATATCAACCATCTCACAAGGTAAACAGAAATGTTAACAAACATCAAGTGTTTTGTAAGCCTTAAATTGACATATAAATGTTATTATTCATTTAACCTGGAGTATATACCACAGTTGATTTCATTAGGATAGGGAAGTTGTAGGAAACAGAGTCTCTCTACTAAGTCAGATCACAACCAGAAGAGGTTAAATGACTTCTCCAGGGTCATGTAGACTGTATATGTCAGGGGTGGAACATGAAACTAGGTGATCCTAATTCTGATACCAGCCCCCTACCAAATATAACACACTGATTCTTTTATTGGGATTAGCCACTGGTGGAGACAACCCAGGAGCCTGAACCCAAGAATACCAGGAATAGCAGTGCTTGCTAGACTATAATAGCAATTTAAATGGAAAGATCTTTCTCATTCATTAATAGGACCATGTGACCTGCTTGAATCCCCTGGAGGCCTAAGTCACTTGTGGTGGGAGAAGCTTGCTGAATGCAGAGGAGGAAGGGTGAAGAAAAACCAGGAGCAAGTGAGTGAGCACAGTTGGGGCAGAGGAGAGAGTACATAGGCAGGCAGGCATGACGTGTTTGCTTGTGAGAAGGCTGTGGCAGAGGAGAGGGGAAGCTTGGGAATGGCTTTGCCCCCTTTGATGATCATGTTTATTGACTTCTTGGTCACTGTGACAGATTTAGCTTTCTGGTTCAGGAATTTGGCTTCCTAGTGTCTAAATAAATGTTTCTCTTCTGCCTTCTATATGGGAAATCTTTTATTCTTTGTGATTGAGAACTATGCCCGCATATTCATAGCCACCACCAGTGCTGTGAATATTGTCCTGGAGATACAGTTACCCATCTTTCTTCCAGTTTGGAAGCTATCTTTGAAGCAAACAACATTTATGGGGATGGGGTTTACCCATATAATACCAATACAGCCCCTTACCAACTAACATCGACAGACAGGTAAGCCCACAAGTCCTGGCACTAGTGGCATTCCTCATGACACAGGCCCTGCTTCTAGCTAAGTCTCCACAGCCATATCGAAGCAAGAAACACTTGTGGAGATATTTGTGGATGTTCAGTTATTCAATCATGTCCGACTCTTTATGACTCTGTGCCAGGCCCTTCTAGTCTGCATTGTCTCCTGAAGTCTGTCCAAGTTCATGTTCATTGTTTCCATGAAACTATCTATTCCTCTTATCTTCTTCCATCTCTTTATCCTGTTGCCTTCAATCTTTCTCAACATTAAGATATTTTCCAATAAGTCTCATCTTCTCATTTTGTGCCCAAAATATTTAAGTTCACTATCTGACCTTCCAATGAATATCCTGAATTAATTTCTTTCCGTATTGACTGATTTGACCTCCTTGCTGTCCAAAGGATTCTCAAAAGTCTTCTCTAGCACCACAATCTGAAAGAGTTGATTCTACAGTGCTCAGCTTTCCTTATAGTCCAACTCTGACAGCCATACATTGCTACTGAACAAAACATAGCTTTGACTACACAGACCTTTTCCAGCAAGGTGATGTTTCTACTTTTTAGTATACTGTGTAGATTTTCCAAAGCTTTCCTTCTAAGGAGCAACTGTCTTTAAATTTCAAGGCTGTAGTTACTAACTATGATCTTTGAGACCAAGAATAGACAATCTGACACTGCTTCCATTTCTTCTCCCTCTATTTGCTAAGAAATGATAAGACCAGTTGCCAAGATCTTATTTATTTATTTATTTACTTATTTATCCATTCATTCATTTAGGCTAAGCTTCAAGTCAACTTTTACTCTATCCTCCTATTAATGAATGAGAAAGATCTTTTCATTTAAATTGCTATTACAGTCTAGGAAGCACTTTTCACTTTCTGCCATCAGAGTTTTGTCATCTGCATAAATAAGATTATTGATGTTTCTCCCAACAAACTTAAGTCCAGATGTTGATTCATCCATCTTGGCATTTTTCATGATGTACCCTTTATATATGTTAAATAAGGTAACAATAGACATGCTTGTCATATACCTTTTCCAATCTTAAACTAATCAATTGTTCCATGTTCTGGTTTAACTAATGCTTCTTGGCCTCCATAGAATTTCCTCAGGAGACAAAGTAAGATGATCTGGTAGTCCCACCTCTTTGAGGACTTGCCACCTTTTGTTGTGATCCACATAATCAAAGGTTTTAGTGTAATCTGTAAAGGAGAAATCAATTTTTTTTCCTATAACCTCCTTCCTTTTCCCATAAACCAGTAAATGTTGGCAGTTTGGTATCTATTTCCTCTGCCTCTTCAAAAACCAGCCTGCTTTTCTGGCAATTCTCAGTTTACATATTGCTGAAGCCTAGCTCGCAGAATTTTATGAATAACCTTTCTGGCAGGTGAAATGAGTGCAATTGTTTGGTAATTTCTATATGTCTTGGCATTGCCTTCTTTAGGATTGAGATGTAAACTAATCTTTTCAAATCCAGTGGTCACTGTTGTATTTTCCAAATTTACTGGCATATTAAGTGCAGCACTTTAACAAAATCATCTTTTATGGTTTTAAATAACTCAGCTGGAATTGCATCACCTCCACTAGTCTTGTTATTAGCAATGATTCCTAAGGCCCACTTGACTTCATTCTTCAGGATGTCTGCCTCTACCTCAGTAACCACACCATTGTGATTATTGGTGATGTTAAGGTCTTCCTTGTATAATTCTTTGGGCTATTCTTGCCACCTTTTCTTAATTTCTTCTGCTTCTGTTAAGTCTCTGCTACTTCTGTCATTTATTATATCCATTTTTGCATGGAACTTTCCCTTGATATCTTTAATTTTCTTGAAGAGATTTCTTATCTTTTGCATTCTTCTTTTTTTTTTTTTTTTGCATTGCCCATTTAAGAAAAACTTAAGAAAAACTCCTTGCAACTTACTGGAATTCTGCATTCAGTTGGTTATATCTCTCCTTTTTTTCTTTCCCTCTTGCTTTCTTTCTTTCCTCAACTATTTCTAAAGCCTCTTCAGATAGCCATTTTGCTTTCTTGTTCTTTGGAATGTTTTTTATTGCTTCCTCCTATGTAATAATTCTTCAAGTACCATATCTACCAGATCTAATTCCTTAAACCTATTCCTCACCTCCACTTCATATTCATAAGTGGTGTTATTTAGGTCATACTGTCTGATGGTTTTCCCTACTTTCTTTAATTTATGTCTGAATTTTGCAATAAGAAGCTCATGATGTAATCCACAGTAAGCTCCAGGATTTGTTTTAACTGACTGTATAGAGCTTCTCCACCTCTGGCTGCAAAGTAGGCAATCAGGCTAATTTTGATATTGACCATCTGGTGATGTCCATGTAGAGTTGCCTTTTTGGTTGTTGGAAAAGAGGATTTGTTATGACCAGTAAGTAATTGTATATTAGTCTTTGTCCTGCTTCATTTGGTACTCCAACTACAAATTTGCCTGTTATTCCAATTAACTTTTCTTATCTTACTTTATCATTCCAATCCCCTATGATGAATATGAGAATGTGTGTGTGTGTGTGTGTGTGTGTGTGTGTGTGTGTGTGATTCCTAGATGTTGTAGGTCTCATAGGACTGATAAGCTTTGGTCTATTTGGAATCAGTGGTTGGAGCATGGATTTGTATTATGGTGATGTTGAATGGTTTGCCTTGAATTTGAACAGGTAATATTTTGTCATTTTTGAGATTATACTCAGTACTGCTTTTCTCACCTTTTTATTGACTATTAGGGCTACTCCATTTCTTCTAAGGGATTCTTGCCAGCAGTAGTATATTTAGTGATCACCTGAATTAAATTCACCCATTTCTGTCCATTTAAGTTCATTGACACCCAAGATGTTTATGTTTCCATCTCCTCTTTGACCACATCTAGTTGAACTTGGCTCATAGGTCTTATATTTCAGGTTCCTATGCAATATTGATCTTTACAGCACAGCACTTTCTTTTCATCACCAGATGCACATGCAGCTGAGCTTCCTTTGGGCTTTGTCCCAGTCATTTCATTAGTACTAGAGCTAATTGCAGTCATTCTTTACTCTTCCCCAGTAGCATGGGACACTTTCAGACCTGAGGGACTTCTCTTCCAATGTCATCTCATTTATAATTTTAGTATTGTCCATGCAGCTTTCTTGGCAAGGATACTGGAGTAGTTTGCCATTTCCTTCTCCAGTGGATCATCTTTTGTTAGAACTCTCCACTATGACTTGTCCATCTTAGGTAATCCTGCATGACATATAGTTTCATTGAACTATGAAAGTCCCTCTCCCATGACAAGGCAGTGAGCAGGGTAGGGGATCTTGTAAAGACAAGATTGAGGAATCACCTTTACAAGTACTGCAGCTCTCTTCTCCTCAAGTCAGAAGAGCCATCCAAGATTCAGAAAAGAAACTTCTCATCACCAAAGTCATTGGCATTATTAACTAGCTCAGAATTGATATAGATTTATTAAGAAGGAATGCAATTAAAGAAAATTATTTTACCATTTGCTTTGCTGCCACACCCTAAAGACCATGAAGCCTTTTCATCTGACTTGGCACTGTATGTTTATCTATCTATCTATCTATCTATCTATCTATCTATCTATCTATCTATCTATCCATCTATCATCTATCTATCATCTCTCTATCTATCTATCTCTGTATTTGTGTGCATATGTGTGTATTCTTGTCTTTCTCTTTAGAATGTGAGTTTCTTGATAACAGGGATTGTCTTGCTTGTCTATTTGTTTCCCTATTGGTTAGTGCTTGAATATAATAATCTCTCTTTCTCTCTCCCTCCCTTCTTTCCTTTCTCTTTCTTTCTTCTTCTCTTTTTTACTTTTTCTCTTTTCTTTCCTTCTTTTCCTTCCTTCCCTCTGTCTTTTCCTGCTTCCTGCCTCCCTCCCTCCCTTCCTTCCTTCCCTTCCTCCCTTCCTTCCTTCTTTCCTTTCCTTCTAGCCCCATATTATTGTTGAAGAACTTTGAAATAAACAAACCACAGAAAGAAGTTGAGAATAAAATATACAAGTATCAGAACTAGAGGACAACTTCAGGTTGTCAATTAAGGGTACAATGATGGTGTTAGAAGTAGGAAATTCACAGTGGAGTTACCATATAAGGACCTGGACTGACTATTGCTGCACGAATATGAAAGCAATGGTATATTTAGGAAGTGTTATGAAGGAAAACAATAAGACTGGGTCACTAACTAGGAAGCTAGGCTTTCTTTAAAAATCTGAAATGGAAGTACAAGTCTTGAAATGCCTGTTATTACTTACTTCATATTGCCTTTCCACGATAGAAAATACACTAGAGAAAAGAGACAGTCTTATCTGAAGGAAGATTACATCTTAAGGAATCCAAGATTATTAAATTGTTTTCTTTGCTAAATATGAGTTGAGTATGTGGAAAAAATTGGGGTGGAGAAGAAGGAGAATGATTATAAGATCTAAGGAGAATATGCATTCTAGATGCTTTAGTGAGGTGTCTATCTTACTTTTCCCTATTTCCCTCTCTCAGTTAATAGCTTAACAGTCTCTTGGAAGCGAGTCTCACTGCATAAGGTATATTAGTAAGACTTCCACTGACTGTCTCCAAATCCCTGAGTAGGCAATTCCCTTCCTGAAGGTTAAAGGACTCAACTGATGCAGGCTCCAGAACTAAATGTCCAAGGCTAGAGAAAGAATAGTAAAGATTTGTCTTGAGCCCAACAAATCAGGACACATAGGCCATTCTGGTCAGAGAAGAGGAATAGGGAAGGGGATAGGGGAAGAGACTGAACTCCATTAGTTTTTCTTTCCCAAGAATTAGAAAATCAGGGGCTCTGACAGTGGGCATAGGGGTCCCATACTTTCCCCTTGAAGTGTCCCATGTCCTGGATTCATCTATTAGTACTGAAAAACAACTTCCAAACCCCAAATTCTATTCAGTTGCATTAAGCTCATGTTGAAACCTTCCCTTTTCTCCCCCTAGCTGAAGGAATGTTTCACAAAACAGATGAGATTCAAAGAAGATTTTTGGATTTTACCTTTACTCTCAAGTTTTGAAAACTTTGATCTTTCCAGGAAGCATTTGTATTTTTTTAATCTAGCCTTAGTTGGTCCCACATGACCAACCAGAATCTTTTTAGAAAGGAAGATTTGCAAGAGACACATCAATTTATCCTGAATACCTCATAGCCATAAGGTTCACTTTTGGGGTTATACCACCCTCAACACTTACTTTTCATTTCCTTAAAGGTAACAATGTTTTCTATTTTATTGCTTCATATGATGGAGTTATGGAGAGTTAATAATATATTTATAAGGATGCTGTGGTAGAGTACAGTAGTATATACATGCCTTGCAAATAATTTATTTTGAAATATGACAGTTATAACACATCAAACCCAGGGCAGATGCACTTACTCTATTTTAAGGATTCCCGTTATATTGTAAATTGCTTAGGCATGTCTGTAAAACCATTTATAATGAAATGGGCAACCCTTAGAATAGAATAAATGCATTTTTAGGGGCTGCTGAGTAGCTGCAACAATTTAATAAGGCATTTATGGATATGTAGTACATTTTCTCTATATTTAATAAGCCATATATAACCATTCATTCTAAGAATTCAGAAATTGAAAGGTCCTATTAGGGCATCTTGTCCATCTTGCCTTATTCCCAGTCCTAAAATGAGATTGTTCCTAAAATATAATTCCAAGTACTCTGTCCATTCCAGGTACAAACTACTCTAGAGATGGTGTAACAACCACATCCCTGAGGAAATATCTTACAGTTTAATAGATCTCCACATTTGGATATTTTCTCTTCTTATATCATGGAATATACTATTCTTTAAAGTAAATAATTAAATATGTTGACTGAAGTTGTTTGCACATAATATCTTCTGGGGCATAAAATATTTAGTGAATGTCTATTTTTGTAATATAGTCCTCATTTGAGTGCACCATTTGTAGCAGCAAGATTTCCCCACTATTCCATTAACCCATGACAATTCATTGAGGATAGAATTCTTGAAACTCACGATTATCGCTTTTAAACTGAGCACTGTACCTTATGCTTCTTTTTGAGCAGGGAAGAGATGTGGACTCATTTAAGCCATCCTCTATTACTGATTGCTTGGTTTATATATGTTCATATGTATAACCTGAATAGTTTAAATTGATTATATTTGCTTTTGTCACCTGAGGTTGTATTTATTTGTCTTCTTCAACTAAGCAATATCCTTCTTTAGGATAAAGCCATATATTGTTTCCTTTACAAATACTGAGGTTGTACTGTGGTACAACCAGTGGAAACTCAAGAAATGCAATTTGCTGACTAGACTGATTTTTCCTGGTATGTATTTCTTCCTTTAAGTAAACCCCAAATCTAAATTTTTACATTTGGGCAAAGGATAAGGATCCAGGAAGAATCATTCAGTAAATTAATTTCCATTATAGATTTTTCAGCCATGGGATCATATTCAACCTGTCTTTGAACCCTTTGAAACAGGTTCAATATTGAGGGTGCTTTTCCACCTTTGTCCATACTTCTCCTTGTTTTCCCAGATCCTCAGATGAAACAACCTCTTTCTCCAGTGGTTATTAATACTTCAACTAGATTCAGGTTCAGAGGGCCTCAGTTCAAATCCCAGCTCTGTTGCTTAGAACTGAAATGGTTTTCTCTAAGTCATTAACCTCTCTGTAATTCAGCTGTTTTCATTTTTAAAGTGAGAGGGACTGGATTAAGTAATATCCAAGGTACCAACCAGTTTTAGATTCATTTTTATCACTTGTAGATTATTGCTACTTTTTCATCATTGAGTTTGATTTACTTCAAAGGAGTCCTCCCAACGTAACACATTATCTTATGTTCAAAAGACAAAAAAGGGATGACTGCATGACCATGGAATGAGCTAGGGAAACTTGAAAACTTGAAACAAACCATCCTTCTCTTTAATTCCCCTTAATTCCAATGAGATATTTCTTAGTAGCTAGAACAGATTTCAATGAGACTTGATTCGAATATCTTTCCACTTCAGATAGACACCTATTTGGAAGTCACAGCATGGGAAGGATGGCTTCCTGCCAGTCCAACAGTTGTCATTTGCCAGATAGTCCTAAACAACTTCTGCTCTGTCCCCTCTGCTGTCTATCTGACTGATGGATAACTGCAGGGTGCTTCTCTTTCCTTCTCCAGCTAGTCCCACACCTCTGTGACCAAATATAGGGGAAAACCAGCTGCTCAAAACAGCACTTTAGCCTTGCCCAAACCTTAAGCCTTTATATTAAATCTTGGTGCTCTATACACAATTTTTTAAAAAATAGAGCTTTAATTCCTCTAGATGTTTCCTCCACATCCCACATTCCACTTTGTCATGCACAAAATCTGTCTTTGTATTCCCCTCATCTTTACATTTTCTTTGTAACTGCAAGCATTGTGAGTCTGTTTGGGGTAACTATAACTTTATGGCCTTAGGCATGGGGTAGTCATATTATATGAATCTCAAAGTGAGGCCCTACCACCTGATTTTTTAAACAACAGAGTGAGGGAGTGGTTGGTAGTAGGTAAAGGTAAAGGGAGTTCAGCTCATATGGTAACAATAATAGCACATTTTTCTATGAGGTAAATCATCATAGAATAGTAAACATAATATAAATAATAGAGGTAAACATGCATAAAATCTTACATTATATAAAATACTTTTATTTAAACAACCCAATTAAGTGGATGTTGCAAGTAATATATTATTATTACTATTACATCCATTTTCCAGGGAATAAAACTAAGAATGAGTCATAGTATGGTGGAGTACTTTGAAGAAGATGTCAGATAGACTCTTTAACTTACATATGAACTTGGACAGGTCTCAGTTTCCTCCTTTTAAATGAAAGCCTAGAGCCATCCCTCCTCTACAAATTCATGATCCTATTCCATATCTACCACACCACTCCTAGGTTCTAGCACCCAAATTAGAACCTGGCTCTTCTGACACCCACTCCACTGTTTCCCTTTGCTACACATTTATTCTACAAATCACTGACATGTCAGATTTAACAAAGCACAAGTTTGTGTTATTCTGTGTCAGCATTAGTCCCTATTCAAGAGAATCATTTGAGGAGTAAGATGTGATGAGCCCTGAAAAAATAATCACCCTGACTACTAAGGGATTGTTATTTTTGTTTTATGAGACATTTTATCACTGAGATACATACTACAGTTTCGTTGGTGAAACCATTCATTAATTAGCAGGCTGTTGGGTTTGTATGGTGGGAGATGAGTCAATTATTAAATTTAGCAAACAAGTAAACATCCCACCCCCTTCAGCACTACCAGCACCACCACCACCCTTTGTGGAAAGGGATTATTTTCTGGAACAATGAGACTCTGTCACAGGCAGGAAAATTTAGTCATTGCTTTAATCTGCTAAAGATCACTTCTTCAGCCTCACTGAATTTAGAACATGGATATTTTGTGCTCTCTCCCCTTCTCTCCCCAATGTAACTCCCCAATGCATAGTCACAGGTGCAAACAATAGCATGCTACACATTACTTGAGATCTTTCATAGCTGGCAAATGGAAGAAACAAGGGGAAAAAATCAAAAATGAATTTGGGAGCCCAAGGATATAATATCGTTTTGGTTATAATGTATTTTTTCTCCCTTTAGGAGAGTCCTGACCCATAATTCATAAGAGGCACAGGAGTCTCAGTTATATTCTTGACTATAAAAAATAAGATGTGTATTTTCCTTTAGGGCACCAGCCAGATTGGTGTGTATATTATTTAAACTGATTAATTTTTTTATTTCATTCATTTTCATAGGAAATAATTGAATTCATAACAGCTATTCAAAGTATAGTTGGATATGAGCTTTCTAAAATAGAAGTATGTAAAGGGGGTAGAGGAAGAGTGAATACGTCCTAATTGTTAGAAGATTTGTATGTGAACATATGTGCAACACATTCACCTGAATGTAAGTACACATTGCTGATATTCTCAAATAAAAATGTAGATGGAGTAACCAATATAATGCAGCATTTTAATGAAGCCAGGGGTCTCTGACAGATTGGATCTATATAATGGCAAATATTCAAATGAAAATGGAAAAATATTCATTATGTAAACATATGCATCATTTGTGCAGACATTCAAACATCTATACGTACATTGTGTATATGTGTGTTGTGTGTATGTGTGTGAGTGTATTCAACAGATATCGGCTCGATGCCAACTGTACAGTTTGAGAGTGGTACAATTGTCAGGTTTTGACACTACTGACCACTCCTTCAATGACATTCCCTCCTCCCTTGGC
This sequence comes from Notamacropus eugenii, assembly GCF_028372415.1. NCBI lineage: Eukaryota > Metazoa > Chordata > Mammalia > Diprotodontia > Macropodidae > Notamacropus > Notamacropus eugenii. The sequence continues at coordinate 196,995,697 of NC_092875.1, read as the reverse complement.
CTTCACAACATTGATCTCTCCTGAGTCTCTTACCACTTTGCTCCTCTGTCTCATTTTTTTTCTCCCACTCCTTAAATATATGTATCCATATATTCAACAAACATTTAAGGCACTCTTATATAAGGGGCTAGAAGTATAGAGACAAAAAGGACATTTTTCCTTTCCTTCAAGGAAGCGATCATGTCTCAGCCTTTGGTCTTCTTCTGCTCTCTATCCATCTTCCTCTGGGCTGTTTCATTCACTAGAACAGCTTCATCTTATCACCTTTCTACATACAACTGCCAAACCTATAAATCCAGTTTCCATTTCTACCCTTATAGTATATGTATAACTGGATAAGTTTATTCTCTCTCTCTCATATTAATAATATAATTTTATATATATATATAATATATATGTATATATACATATATACATACATATATATGTGTGTGTGTGTGTGTGTGTGTGTGTGTGTGTGTGTGTGTATACTGAACTCATCACTTTCTCCTCACAAATGATCTTTTCAGGAACCTTCATGATATACGATGAGGGTACCATCATCTTCCCTGTCACTATACTCTTAAACCTTCAGAGTCATCTTAGACATTTTCCTCTTCCACACCCATATTCAATTAGTTGCTAAGCCCAGCAACAGTTCAGCATTGTGGGAAAAGGGGCAGGAGAAGAACCACCTGAGTAGAAGTGGCAAAACACTGTAAAGGAGATATAAAAGATTCAAAAATTATGAAGAAGGTCAGAGGTGGATTTTGAAGAATATAAATTTAGGTGAAAATGAGAAGTTGAAAAGCGTGAGGTGAAGGAGAAGAATAGAAGGACCCAAGCAGAAAGACCTAAGGGAAAGTAAGAGGAGACTAAGAGGAGATGGAAAGGGAGGATAAGCACAAGGAGGACTCAAAAAAGAAAAAAGAAAGAAGAGAGAAAGGAGGGGAATGTCTAGAGAAGTAAGACAAGTTGATAAAAGAAAATGATAGTCTAGCAAGGGAAGGGAAAGGAAGTTAGGAATGCTTATTAAGGGTCTATTGATCTGCTAACAAGGTGGGGGGGGGGTGAACTATGGATATCCACAAGCCATTTACTCCAACAATTCTCTAGGAAACATTCTAGAAAGAATAACCTAAGATTAATGTGTCACTTATAACAAGTAGTAATTTTGCATTGACCTGCTTAGAGTGAGCAATGCTTATATTTCTATCATTATCAAGTTGCTACTATCTAATCTCAAAATATAGGCTACTCTTCCATCATAGAGAAGGTAGGGGATTCAAGGAATGCCTCTCCACTCATCACATTATGTGGGAGAATGTTTTCCTTTAAGACACAGGAGGTCTTAAATATGAAAACGAAAAAGAAAAAGGATCTGAGGAGTCTGATGGGAATCCTGACCTGTTCCGCAAGTTAGAATAATATTACAGAACACAGATGAGAAAGAGGAAAAGAATCATTGAACTCATGGAGTTTAAAAAGAAATTCTTCTAATGGGAGAACAGCTGCTAATCCTTCAAGGAATGATGATTTAAATTTCGATACTGTCAGATGAGAGACCCAGCAAGGGTCAACAGAAGAAGAGGTCAGCAGTCATAGCTGGTTCCTTTCTGTGGAGAAGGACACTGAGATTATTAATTATTAAGCTGAGAACAGCACTGCTGCCTTGCTGGAGCATATATCCAAGATGTAAGAGAGAACGTCTAAAATTGGATGAATATCACTCATTGCTGGTATTCATGGGCACAAATTTTATTGCCAGGAGGAATCTAGAAACCATTCAGATTGTTAAGACTTGTGAAGTCTTAAGGGGCACTGCATCTGTGTTATTGATCAAAAGGAAGGACTTCTGTAGAAAAAGGCAGGTTTTTAAAAGAATAGCTTTTGTTGAAGAAGGTATATGAGAATGAGATATAGACCTTGTCCTAATATATAGGAATTTCAATCTCATGGTCAGGGATGGAGTTCCTTTAAGAAGGATTGTTAAACACATATTTGATATATTTGCCTGGAATTTTTAAAATCTAATAGAAAGGCTTTTAAATATAATAAGAAGTATGTATATATATACTGCTTATGTATGTACATAGAAACATCCAGAAATTAATGATGTGTCAGCTCTTAGAAAGGAATGATTTATAAAACCCATGACTTCAGATATTTATATACAAATGCCCCCCCCACAATGGGTATAAACATAGCGAACTAAAAATCTTCACTCAAGGAGGCAAATTTGATCTAATAGGCATTATTAAACTTTATAGAAGTGGCATTTAAAACTGGAATATAGTTCTGGGAATGTATACCTTATTCAAAGGAGAACAAAGACCAAAATGTGGGGGAGTAGAGATGTAACCTCTACCTGTGACAGTAGTGGTCATGTATGAAAACCTAGGAAATAGCAAAGTGATGAATGAAATTTGGGGTAAAATCAACAGAGGCAGAGATGGAATGACACTGTTACTGGAGTTAACTAGAGATAATGTGGACAGAAAGAAGAAAGAGACAAAGAATTTTGGAACTGAATCATGACTGCCATTAAGGCATAGAGATGGAGGACTTCAATTATCCAGATATCTGCTAAATCTTTTTTCTGCCTGAAGCAGAGCACATGATTATTTCTTGACTTAGTCTAAGGATAACTTAATCTGTCAAAATGTGGAGAAACAATTAAGTTGAATTGCTATTGGGAATCTAAGTCTCACCAATAAAGAGGAATTGATTTCTGGTTAAAATGATGTCAACTTTAAAATGATGTGGGGATAAAATTCAATCTTAAAATTTGGGTAGAGAAGAAAAGGAAAACTGGATATATTTAACATGCATCCTAGATTTTAGGAGAGCAAAATTCAAAGGGTTCAGAGATAGGGTGTATATGATCCTGAGGACTAAAATTCTAAAATGGAAATCAGTACCAGAGGGATAGAAAGCTCTCAACCATGAAATTCTGAAGACACAAAGAGGAATGATTCTGATGAGGGAAGGGGAAACCGTCTAAAGAGAGCAATGTGGAAGGCACAGGGAACTCATCAATCAATTTCCATTTAAAGATGTGTACAGAAAATGGAAGTAAGGGCAGGTAATGGAGGATGAATGTGAAAGTGATTCTATAAGAATGTCAGGAGTATTCACGTTCTGAATGAACTGAGACTTGTGAGACAAGCTAAGGATAGCAACATGGTGGTTTTTAAAAATTATTTTTTTTATCCCTGTTGAAGACAAGAAGAGGGAAAAGAAGGGATAGTATCATTACTTAGGGTGAATGAAATAGTGCTAACAGACAGAAACTAACCTACCTACCCAACCTGTATTTTATTGCTCCTTTCTTTGCAAAGGAGAAATATCTTTGAACTGGAAAGGACAGAATATAAATAGCTGGTAGGAAGTTGACAGTGAGAGAGCACCTGGTCATCCTTGATGAGTTCACGCCTCCGGGCCCCAATAAAATGAATCCTTGGGTCCTGAAAGAAGTGGCAGATGTGATTGCTGAGACATTGTCATCATCAAATGGGCATTTAAAAAAAATCTCTCATATTATTTCTGTGGGATGTGTGGTGAGGGATGTGCTAGCAAAAAAGATGCATTTTTATAGCTTCAGAACTAATTGAAAGATTAGATCCAAAGAGTAGTTATCTGTGTCAATAGAACCTCCAAAAAAGGAGGTTCCCCAGTGTAGTGCTTTAAGGAAAAGTGGTTGAGTCGGTAATCTTTGAAATGTTTATCAATGACTTGGATAAAGACACAGAGGACATGCTTATAGTATTTACAAAGTCTGTAAATTTTCATTTGATAACTAACATAACAGAATATGAATAACAGAGTCAGAATCCATGAAGATCTTTCTAAGGAAAACATTTGGAGAAATCTAATAAAGTGAAATTTAACAGAGATAAATGAAAATTCTTACCCTTAGGTTAAAAAAAGGTACCTCATTGTAAGGGAAACCTAGTTAGAAAGAAGCATTTGAAAATATATATCTATGTGTGTGTGTTTTAGCAATTACAAGCTTAACATAAATTAACTGTGTGCTATTATATGGTTAAAGTATTTTTAATGGAATTAATGTATTTTAGTGGAATGGGAAGATCTTTCCTATCCATTAATTGACCTATATGATTGCTTAAGTCACATGAGTTTGAGTCACATGAAGGCTATTGTAGGAGGAGCTTGCTGAATGGGCAGAACAGGAAGGGGTAGAGCAGGAAAGGTGGGACAGGAAGAGGTAGAACTGGAGCAGAGCTGAGAGGAAGCTGGTCAGGCTGGTCAGACTAGTCAGAGCTGAGAAGGACAGAGAAAGCAGGCACTTGACTGTGAGTGAGAGAAGGGAATTTTGCTTAGGGGACCCTGTTTGTTGGAAGGTTTGATAATGTGTTAGTTGCTATGATTTCTTTGTTACTATGATGGATCTGACTTTCTGATGTTGGGATTTGGCTTTCTGGTGTCTGAATAAATGTTTTTCTTCTGCCTTCTATATGGACAGTCTGTTATACTTTGCGATTTAGAACCACGCCTGCATATCCATAGTCTCCATTGATGATATGAATGTTCCTTGGCAATACAACTATGGTGGTCAAAAAAAGGTGCGTGTTTATCCTTCACTGCCAAAGAAGACCATGTCATCAGAGCAATAATGACATGACTTGCATTTGACTTTGTTTTGAGTGAAGGAGTGCTGTGCAGGTCACTAGCCTCACTTCTCCTCCAGAGCTATCTGAATCCAGAGACCAGATATTCATCAGAATGACTGGAGATGACCCAGGATGAGGCAATTGAGGTTAAGTGACTTGCCCAAGGTCATACAGCTAGTGAGTGTCAAGTGTCTAAGGTGAGATTTGAACTCAGGTCCTTCTGACTCCTGTACTGGTGCTATATCCACTGCACCACCTAACTGCCCCCTTCAAAAAAAGGTGATGGACTTTTAAACCACATTGAGAAGTATAGTGTTCAGAAATAAGGAGGAGAGTTCTCTGGATAAAATAACAGAATCTCCATTCAAACTAGAACTGGGATTATTGTATTTAGTTGTAGGTGCCATATTTTATGGAGAATATTGCTCTATAGAGAGTATTCTAGTTACCAATCAGTGTTCTAATAGAAGGGAGTATTCTCTACAGCAATGCAGATTACAAAATGGGCATGCCTGCCCAGCCTGTGTAGCCCTTGTCTAAATACCACTATAAGTTTGCACGCAAAGTCTACCCAAAGCACCCAAGGAGTGGGTGAAGAACTCCCTAGAGTACACAGGATATCTATGAATTAACTTCTGCTCTCTCTCTCTCTTTCTCTTTATACATGTATACACATATATACACACACCTATATATGTATATACACATATAGACACATGTATAAACATGTATGTGTTTGCATATTATATATAATAGATATCCACATCTATGTGTATATATGACTGGTCTCTCTTTTTCTGGCATGCAATTTTTTTTATGTCAACAATGACAATGCTTTTTCCATGTTATTTCTTGTTTGTAATATGTTATTCTGTTGGTTCAGTCATATCCAACTCTTTGTGATCCCATTTTGAGGTTTTCTTGGTAGAGACAGTGAAGTGGTTTGCCGTTCCATTCTCTAGTTCATTTTACAGATGAAAAAAGAGAGGCAAACAGAGTTAAATGACTTTCCCAGAGTCACATAGCCAGTTAGTGTCTGAGGCCAGATTTGAAATCAGGAAGATGATTTTTTATCCTGATTCCAAGCCCAGCGCTCTATCGACTGAGCCCAGCTGCCTATTTGTAATATGATAACACTAGCTCTTTTCCACTAAATGACACATTGTTGCTTCAATGAGCCTCAACTTCAGTTGTTTGGATATTGTAGAGTCCAATGATTCTCAGTTATACAACATCAAAGGAAAAACATAAGTTTTAAACGAAACAAAACAAAACAATGAGCTTTATCTCAGGGAAAAGCTCTGGGTCATATATAGAGTTCCTTAATTATTGAAAGGTAAACTATCCTCCTCTTCAATTCTCTGGCAATTTAATCACTCGTTTATGTTGTTAATCCAAAAGATATGTTGTCATGTAAATACATGTATGTGTAGAAAGATGAATAGAAAAATAGATAGATAGAAAGATAGATGATAGATAGATAGATAGATAGATAGATAGATAGATAGATAGATAGATAGATAGAGAGATAGATAGATAGAGTTAGCTGTGTCTGCAATGGACTTTACACATACCCACGTCTCCTGAGATTGAGAAACCCAGTTGAGAGATGCCTGGGACCTGTTTCTAGGAGATGATATCTGCGGATTCCCCCCCCTACTTGGGTGGCAATAGCTTCTTTTTTTTAGCAGTGTAGTCAGAAAAGAAACTGTCTGTAAAACCTCTAGATTGGCACAATCTTTCTTCTTTTTCCAACAGCTCCCAAATGATGAAAGTCTTATTCATCCTTAGCACATGTCATGAATCTGGATAGGAGGAAGGGATACTTTCCCTTTTCCCCTTTAGATTCCATGACCAAGAGAATCAGGTTTTGTGTTTTGGGTCTATTTTGGTTTTTCTTGTAAGTTCTAGTCACAGGTGGTAGAGTCTTTGAATCTAGGAGCTCAAGCCTTGTCAACCTTGGAGGTGGGATTCCAAGCCAGATAAATACCCTCAGTCAATTGAGGAAGCCCTGACAATCTTGGGTGCCTGGGAATCAAGCCCAAGGGAAATTTTGGACTTGGGCCTTGAGGCTAGTATGCTATATAGGAAACTGAGCTAAGTGTTGAATTTTATCCCCCTTTCTCTCCCCAGAGACTGAGGTGATATAAGGAAGGATTATTTTCTACGTGTTGGAGAAAGTTTTTGTATATTTATTGTTGTTATATCTTTGAAGTAACTATTTTGTAAAGTCTACTCTTACTTTTGAGTAGTTAAATGGAATTGAGATGGAGGAGCCATTAAAATTGAGGGAACACAATCACTGGGGGTTAGTCAATGGCAGAGAGACTAGATAACCTCAACTTTTGTGAAGAGAACCAGAATGAAATGTAACATACATTATCTTCAATGAGTAGAAAACAGATTTGTCACTATTATTTACCTGTAGCCATAATATACACACTGATGGATGTACTCTACTTATCATAAAGCGGATAATAGACATTCTTCATGCACTTGGTTTTTCCTGTATGGATAAATTCAACACAATCTCGTGAATGATTTTGGGTCTTAGTTGAGAGACTTTGCAATGTTTCAATTATATTGACTTAATCAATGCTATTTGTAAATAAATAGGACCACATGATTATCCTTCCATCTATAGGGAGTCCCTCTTTTGCTTGCATTCCATGTTCTTTGAAGTGTTTCAGTTCTTCTTGGAGACACCCTGCTTTCTAGAATTTCAGATACGGAATCATATTTCAATGGTACCTTGTTTATATGATTAATACTAGATGTAGTTGGAAAATGATCTGCAAATTCATTCTGTATCATTTCAGTGCATTAAGTATCTGAGTATAAAAATAGAAATATGGAATCAAGATTTCTAGGTTTACCTTCACTGCTTCCTATGCAAAGGTAATGTAAATGCTGTCTATGATATGACTTCTCAAAAAACAAAACAAGAGTTCTAAGTCATCCTGGGACTAATCAAATTCTACCATTTTTTTCTTTAACAAAGGGCAACCATTGCTGACCTACTGAGATAATTGTGGAAATGTTGCTACAAGACAGTATGGTGGCAAAATTATTATACTTTGATTTGGGAAAGACCTAGGTTAGAGTTCTGTTTTTCATACTGTTGATTTTGTGATCACAGGGAACCTCTCTCAACTGAAAAAAAAGCCTCTCCTCCGCAAAATAGGGATAGTAATGCTACTTAGCAAGGTTGTTGTGAAGATCAGTTAAAGTAATGTATGAAACTATGTTAGTGTCAATTTTCTCTCTGAAAAATCTGTTTTCATTCAGGTATCAGCCCAAACCACCTTCTAAGTGTGGCGTTTCCTCAGGGCCACCTTCTCTAAATCTCCTTCTATCTATTTCATATGCTCTTTACTGATACGATGAAGGAACCTTGAAGGCAGGGGCTGCTCTTTATATTCCCAGTCCCTGGCACATAATGTCACTTCATAAATAGCTCCTTGATTGATTATCATTATTGATTACTAATTGATTATCATTTTTACTTAGCTGCCCATTGGACAGTAATATTTGACGGTATAGCATGACAGCATGTTTTAACATGTCAAGCAGTTACTGATTTCTGAATAGATGCTGGCATACTCTCATGAAAATAAACCGATGGCATAATACCCCTCACGGTTGCTATTCTGCTCATCTACAAAGAGCCTGAGGACTCCAAGAAACCACTTTCTTATTATTCAATAATACTGTCACCTCTGTAGCAGATCTGCCATGACCACACACCTCTATGACAAAGAATTTCTTTTTGTTATTCCAAGAGCCAAGAAATTGCACATCTTGTTCTACTTCCTTACCTGATCAATTTATGTCAATTGCAAACACTTACTAAGGAGAAGCCTCCAACTAGAACTGAGTTATGGGTTCTAAGGAAGTTATCTTTGCACTATTTGTATCTGTTTAGTAGAATTCAGTGCCCCCAAAGGGGCATGTCTCTCTTTTAAATCAGCTCCTAAGTCAGTGTCCTGCATATATACTATAGTAGAGACTTAGTACATATTAGTTAAATAGAAATTAATTGAGTTTTGCTCATTGTTTAGGACTCCAAACTTCTTTCTGAGGCTGCAAGAAAAATATTGAATACTGACACCCTGGGCCACTACCACTATAAATCCTACATTATGCTGAGATATGTTTTCTGGAAGTTTTAATGTTAGGAGGTCTCCAAAGTCTACTCTTAAATTTTTTTTCCATTATTTTACTTTTGAAATTAATAAGTACTTTTAATTAATATGCCCTTCTCATTTAGCAAATTAAAAGCAAAATAAAACAACAACAAAAATATACAACCAAACCTAAAAAAAACCAAAGGCCTCAATACATAAGCAAACAATAAAACAAAAAGATCCACAAATTAGCCATGGCCAAAAATTCATGTCCCGTCTATATTTTAAGTTCTTCTACTCTGTCAGAACGTAAGCATCAGATTTCTATTTCATTCTTTTGGACTTGTGGTTCATTATGGTGTTTGTCAGAGTTCTAAAATTTATCCAAGCTATTTTCTTTTACAAAATTGTTTTAGTGAATAAACAGTTATCATAGTTCTGCTCATGTCTCTGCAGCAGTTTGCAATGATCTTCCCAGTTTCCTGTGAAATGGTCTATTTCATCATTTCTAATAACATAATAACATTGCATATATTCTCATGTCACAGTTTGTTTAATTATGCCCCAGCAGGAGGAGACTCTCCTAGCTGGCAATTTTTCACTACTATGAAAAGGGATGTTGTACCTGTTTTTGAACAAGTATATCCTTTTCTAGTTTTTTTTTTTTTTCTGGTTCTTGGGGTTATAGGCCTATCATTGGTATAGCTGCTTCAAAGAGTATGGAGAGTTTGGTAACTTTCTCCGCATAATTCCAAATTCCTTTCCAAAATGACTGGCATGATCCACTTCTTCTGGTTAAATCACACTATTAAATATTTAAGAGTCTTCACTGGCTTGTCTTTTGAATTGGATATGACTAAAAAACTCAAGCTATACATACATATACAGATCCTCAATGTGCTTTATCCATCTGTAAAGGATTTCTATTATGGGTAAAACACAGGGCTTTTCCAGAAGACAATTCTTTTATATTGGTTGTGCTTCATGGAACACATCCAGGAATCATTTGCATGAAACTCTTTCTGCCCTGGATAAGGAAATGGTAAAAGCACCAGAAACTCTAATGGAGGACCCTGTTTCGGAGAACTGTCACCTTTCAGATTAATATATTGATTTAGGTACATTATTTTATGTTATCACATTTAAACTAGAAATAGGTTAGACTTTTACATGGGCATAGGAAGACATGGACATGTTCCAGTCTTCATCATTAGAAGGATCCTATGGAGTATGCCCATAGACTGACCACAAATGAGGTCATTAATGAGACAGTTACCATGCGTATTTCATTACAGGAATGTGGAGAGCAACTGAACAACTTCTTCATGTGTTAGTAACCCTGTAAGGTCTGTTGAATGAGAAGAATAAGGAAATAAACACTCTCTTCTCTCCAAATGACTGAATGTTGACTCTACCCAAACTGTTGGCCAGCGTATGTTGTGGTGCATAGTTAGTTAAGTGCTGGAGGCAAGGCCTTGGTAATCATTTTGCATCAGCAGAAATATTTTTAGTGGCCTGCAAAGGGAGCTTCAGGGCAAATGATGACTGTTACACAGACATAGGAGGTAATGCAGTCTGGGCAAAAGGGCTCATCCCTTCTGCATTCTTATAAACTTAAGGCACAAAAATACTGTCAGTCTAAAAAACCCTTTCCCCGTGGTCACTGAGAGAGTGGTAACAATCTGCATTGTAAATTAGACTATTTCAGAATCTGTGGTTTTGCAAATAAAAATAGTCAGACAACAGGTTATAATAATATTTGGCTTTTATATCTCATAAGGCTTGCAAAGCTGTTTCTATGCACTGTCCCTTCTGAGCCTCAAAAGAAGTAAGTATTACAGACGTAAGTATTTCCATTTTACAGATGAGGAAAATATGGCTGAGATAAACTCAGCGACTTACCTAGCATAATGTGGCTAGAAAGTATATAATGCAGGATGTGGACTTCAGTCTTCCTCACTTCAAGCCCAACATGTACTTTTAACACTAGATCACACTGTCAGGAATAGGATTTATTTGCTCTGGGCTTCATTTTTCTCACAGAAATACAGGGTGAGGATATAAATGTCTGAAATTGTTGTGATGATGTTTAGAAAACTGGAGAAAAATAATTTCTCTGGTTTGGGAGAAATGCATGCGTTCGTGTGTGTGTGTGTACGCATGTGTATGTGTGTACGTGTGTGTATGTGTGTGTATGCGTGTGTAAGTTTGTGTACTGGAGGTTAGATGGAGGGGAATATGTGGAAATTGACCTTGTCAACCAACTAATACAAAATCATGAAGGGAAGATTCTCCCCTCTCCCATTTTTTTACAAACTGAGTTTGTATAATGTGATACTTTCCTTGATAATAAGGACCTTGGGGAAGAGACCGAGGTGAGGTAGAATTAATATGTTTTGCTGCAGCCTCCCTCCCCCATTTTCCTACATTCCTTAGGCTGTAGACAGCTAAAGCTGAGCACATCTGGAAACCAACTGTTTAGCTAGCACAGGTGGTTTATTTTCATGATTCTGCAATCACAGAGGATCAGGCAGGAAGAGGGGGAAAGAGTAGACATTTTTCTACCCTTCTTTCTTCATAAATAAATTGATAGAGCATTCACCTGAGGCATTTCTTGGTAGATTGTAGAGGAATGCAATTGATCAGTGATATTTTTTCTGCAGTAACAATGTGGAGGTGGAATTTTAGTTTAATGTCCTGATACTTCCTTCATAAATACCAGCTATCATAGCTAGGGTTGTAGCTGTGTGGCACAGTGGACAGAGTGGCAGGTCTGGAGTCAGGAAGACTCATCTTAATGAGTTCAAATCTAGCCTCAGGTTCTTACTAGCAGTGTGACCCTGGACAAATCACTTAACTCTATTTGCCTCAGTTTCTTTGTCTGTAAAATGAGCCAGAGATGGAAATGGCAAACTGCAACAGTATCGTTGCCAAGAAAACCCCCAATGGGATCACAAAGACATGACTGAAAATCAACTCAAGAACAACAAAAACAGGCTGACTAAATCTCAAGTGGGCTATAAACTTATTTACTAGGCTTTCTCCTCTCCATGTGTATTTTAACTGCTTAAGCTTGGTTGATTAGCTAGAAGGTGGTAGGTGTGATTCCTATAGCACTCAATTATGGTATTAAGGGTAATGAGAAAACATATCATGTTCCATTTCACAATAGATTATGTTTTACTTATTTTTTGTTCATTAAACAAAATTTAAGTGTATGTTGATTTTTGTTCATGCTTCTGGTTCTAGAACTTAATTAATTAGTATGACTACATTTTCATAGCACTGAATTCATTGCAATCACCTATTGGCTATTCATAGCATAATGATTATTTTACCTGTTGAGGCTTATGGTTTTTATAATGAGTATATTTAGATTGTCAGAAAGACACGTTTTTAGCTACAGCTCAGAGTAGCCCAACAGAACCAATTGTTCAGTTTTCCATACGAGAATTTATACCTTGGAAATCAGTAAACATTATGAATTTGGACTTGATTTATTGTTTTGGTGATTGCCTACACTTAAGAAAGTGATGTTGAAAATATTAATGATGCAGACTAACTAAAAAGTGTCATGCTTCCAGGTTTTGTTTTGTTTTGTTTTCCTGGAGAGTTGGTTGTTAAACATTTCCTAGGGACAGTACCCTGCTGCCTTTATTTTAGAGGCAAAGATTTTTCTTGCAATACATCCCTAATCTCCGGTCTGTTTCATTTGTGTTACAGGTGTATTTCATTATGTGGTGATACTAGAAAAGTAGAGAATGAATTCATTACATAGTCTCAGGAGACTCACGTTAACAGAAGTCTTCCAGGAACATATATGTGATTTTCCTCTAGCTGTTTACCTCTCACTGTGACAGCAGGAGATATGAGAAGAAATCTCCAAATGTATCATGGAAAATAAAGGGAGAATGTGAGTCACTTTTTAGTGTAAATTACAGAATAATAGATCTGGGAGGAACCCTGAGAGATGAGTTGGTCTTGCCTTTAGGTAAGCGCATGTCTAAATCATTAGGGACAAATTGTTTTCTCTTCTCTTCTTGAAGCTTTTCAGGGACAGAGATGCCACAGAGTCCCTTAATAGTCCAATCCTATATTTTATCAACCTGATGATCAAGGAGTTGTTGCTGCTAGGTTGCCTTCTGGGATGGTTTGTGGCTGATAGTGTTCGGAAACAATCACAAAAGGCTTCTGGAAGGGGAAGAATTTGAATATGAGTTCTAAGGATGGGAGGGACTCTGATGGAAAGGATGGGAATCTCATTCTATATGTAGAAGAATACTTGTGGGGTAAGAAAGAGAAAAGCAAATGTCAGAAAGAGAACCCTGACTACATTTGTATGGAAAGGTAGGTGAGTTTATTAGTGTAGCATGAGAGTGATGGGTTTAGATAATGTGACTGCAAGAGATGAAGCCCAGGGAATATCTTGGACTAGGCTAGTGCTTGATTTGACACTGACTGGGAGAATATGACAGATACTCAAAATAAGTGTGACTTGATAGCATGAGTAAATTAGTAAATTATATAGCTGCAGTGGCAGCAAAAATATATTCTATGTTCGTAAGCCTCATTAGTAAAGGGAGAACTGGAGAAGAGGAAGAATTTTGGTGAGGATGTAAAGATTCTGTGTTCTTCATGAGATGGTGGTCATTCATTTAAAATATGTTTTAAGGAATGAGAAATATAGTTCATAGTGGAGGGGGGAAGATCATATTAACAGGGTAGATTTGGGGACTGGTCATAAAAAACAAACAAACATGGGGTCAATGGCCACTATTACAATTTTATCATTGTTGTAATATATTTGTTGAGTCCAATTGTATAACATGTTCTGGTCAGTCAGTCAATACACTGCCTTTGAGTTCTTAAACATTGAAACTCCCTCTCAGACTACAATCTCTCATCCTTTCATCTCCACCACAACCACTCTCTTTTTGAAAGAACTCTTTAACACTATATCATCATGTTCTTCTTGCTTTCCCAGTCTCACCCTTCATTCTGAATCTTAACACTGTAGTTTACCATTTTGACGAATCTCTTGCCCCTTTTTCCTTTGTTGCTCCCATCCCACTAATACAAATGCCCTGGGTAATATACACTTCTCCCTCCCGCATTATCTTTCCTCTGCTTCAGTACATAAAGAACAGTCTCACAAGAGGGAGCCACAAAATTGCTTGCTTGTTCCATTACACATTCATACTGTCTAACTTTAGTTGGTTTCCTTTCACTTCATTGACAATCTTTTATTAACCTGATTGTTGACTCCCTCTCTAACATTCTACAAAAAGCTAGTCTGAAATTCCTTTCCTTAGTTTCTCAACTCTAAACTTATTTCTTTCTTTAAAAAAAGCAAAACGCCTTTCCCCCTCCTTCACTGGGAAGATTGAAACCCTCTGTGAACTCCCTCATCTACTCACATACTTTAGATTTGTTTTTTAAATATCTTCAACTATCATCTCCATTCTCAAAGGATAAGGCTAGACTTCCTCCCAGTGAGATATTTCCTTTGATCTCAGTTTTGTGATTCAGTCCTTTTACTGGTGTCCAACTCTTCATGATCCTACTGGGGATTTTCTGGACAAAGATACTGGAGTGGTTTGTCATTTCCTTCTCTAGCTCATTTTCACAGATGAGGAAACTGAGACAATCAGGAGTAAGTGACTTGCCCAAGGTCAAATAGCCAGTAAGTTTCTGAGGCTGGATTTGAATTTAGGTCTTTCTGACTCCAAGCCTGGTGCTCTATACACTATGACAACCTAACTTCTTTGATCCTATTATCTCATGTCTACTTGATCAACACATTGTGTCTTACATCTTCAGTCATACCCTCTGTACTGAATTCTTTCCCAATGCCAAAAACTAGCATCCCATATCTGAAGTAGACATACAGGCAAAAATAGCTATTTTCAACCCTGATTCCATCTCTTTATTGATGCAAGATATAACTTTATATTCTTCTCCACTACCAAACTAATTGTCTTTACTTTCTTATCTTATATTGGATCCTCAGTCTCTTGTGATCTGTCTTCTGTCACCATCATGGTAGTGAAATTACTCTCCCCAAGGTCACATATGACCAATAAGACATTTCTATTGCAAGAGACTCTCTTTTCCATCTCTTCTCAGATATCTTTTCTTACCTTTGATTACAATATGAAAATTCCTTCTGATTTTGTGTCATTTTCTCTGATTACTCCCCTGCATTTGTTCATCCTTCTATCTGCTAAGTGTAATCATCTACTATCAAGGCTCTATCCTTCATCTTATTCTTATCTCTCAATAAATGGCTTTTCTCCCTTATAGATTTTATCCACATAATGGTTTAAAGTATGACCTCTATATAGAGATATATGACCTCTATATAGAAAGATACCTTTCAGATTTCTCACCTGAATTAACTCCCACATTCCAGCTGTTTAGAAGACATTAAATGCATATTATGGCAAAGTTTTTGGCAAAGATTCTCGTGTCATCTTTGTATACAATGGATAGGATTTGATTAGGAAAATATTTAGTTATCAGAAGAAAAAGTATTTATTAAGGAGTCAATAACAACTTGCATGAAAATCTCTACTAGAGAAAACCAGGAATATGTTCTTGACCCTGTGATATTCACAATTTTCCCATAAGATTTAAACAAAACCATAGAAAGTTCATTGTCATATTTGCAAATCCCAGGACACTAGCAAATTGGATAGCAGTCAGGATCCAAATATATTTCAAGAAAACTAGAGTAATAGGTCACATCTGAGAAGATGAAATTTAATAGGCAAAAATATAAAGCTCCATTTTTTGGATTAAAAAAAGCCAACTTCCTAAAGATAAGACAGGAGATACAATGGCTAGATCACAGTTCTCGCAAAAAAGATTTAGAGTTTGAGTAAACTGCTGGCTGAACATTAGGTGACTATATGGTATGGCAGATGAAAGCTCAAGACTAATGTAGGTTACTTTAAGAGAGGTGTGGCAGCCAGAATGACTGAGGTCATACTCTATACTGCTCTTGTTAGACCATTCCAGGAGTGTTGAGTTCAGTTCTGAGCACCCTATTTTAGCAAGTAGGGTGACAAGTGGAATGTGTTCAGGAGAGGATAAGCAAGGTTGTGAACATACTAGCAGATCATGACATATGAAGAAACTGGATTTTCAGTCTAGAGAAGAGAGGAATTAGGAAAAATGATTATTTGCAAATTATTTTAATAAAAATATTATGGAAGAGGTTTTTCTCCACATCGCTCCACAGAGCAGAATTGGAATAAGTAAGTTAAAAGTGGATAAAGGCAAATTTAAAGGAAAAAAAAAACTTCCTAAAAATTCAGGTACTTAAGAAGGGAATAGATTCTTTCTCTGTAGATGCTTTTAAATAGAAACTGGATGATCACTTGTTTTAGGCAGTGGGGAGGAGTTTCTTGGTGAGGAACAGGTTGGACTAGGTGGCCTTTGAGAAACCTGTGATTCTTGGCTCTCCACTTGATTTTCCTAAAAAAAACCTTCAAATTTAATATATCCCAAACTGAACTCTGCAACAAGTTCCCTAAATCTGTGTCACCTTATAATTTTCCTTTTATCCATAGAGAGAACCACCACCCTCTCAATCACCAAGTTTGAAACCTCTGAGTTATTGTTGACTCTTTATTCTCCTTTATTCCAGTATCTAAATGGGATCCCAAGTTTACTGATTTTTAATTCAGCATTATCTCATGTCCATTCCTACTGTTAGCACCTTAGTTTAGGTCCTCATCATCTGGATTGTCTGGATTGGTAGAAGGGGAAGAGAAGGGAATAACCATGCATTAAGTGCCTACTATGTGCCAGGCACTGTGCTAAGTATTTTGCCAATAATATTTTGTGACTGTCACAAAAATTCTGGGAGGTAGTGCTATTATCACCATTTTACAGGAAACTGAGGTAGATACACTTTAAGTGGCTTGCCTAAAATTACACAGATAATAAACATCTAAGAGTAAATTTGAACTCAGGTCTTCCTAACTCCAGGGCCAGTGCTCTATCCAATGTACCACCTAGACACCCTTGAGTAGACTAGAGTAATAATAAATCCTAATTGGTTTCCCTGACGCTAGTCTCTGCCTACTTCAATCCAACCTTCAAAATGCTGACAAAATAATCTTATTGCATGAATGTAATTACATCACTCCTCTCCTCAAAACATTTCAATGACTTTTCATTACTTACAAAAGAAAATGTAAATTCCTTTTTTTTTTTTTTACTGGCATCTACAGGGGCAGCTAGATGGTTCAATAGATAAAACATGGGGCCTGGAATTAGGAAGACCTGAGTTCAAATCTGACCTCAGAAACTTACTAGCTGTGTGACTCTAGGCAAATCACTTAACCTCCGTTTGCTATAATCTACTGGAGAAGGAAATGGCAAACCACTCCAGGAGCCTTGCCAAGAAAAGCACATGGACAGTATTGGTGAGTTATGGGCCATGGGATCACCAGTCAGACATGACTCAACACAACACTGGCTTCCATAATGTGATTTCCAGCTATACTTTATCAGACTTGCTTCAAGCCATACTTCTTTCATATCCTCTGTATTCCAGCCAAATGAATTACTGGGCATTTCCTCACCTTGTTCTTTTCCTTCCCTCATTTAATACATGACTAGGATGGGCTCCCTGCACAGCCATTTTTATTGAAATCATACTTTTCCTTCCAACCCAGCTCAAGTCCCATTTTCTTAGTAAAGCCTTCTTAATCACCTCACTTGGAAATGATACCATCTAGTCTGCACTTCAATACACACACACGATGCATGGGTACATGTACACAGAGTATCCATGCATCATGTATACATATATGTGTTCATGTACTCCTGTGTATATATGAATGTATACATATATATACATAACATCGCCTCCTCCAATTAGAGTGTAAGCTCTTTGAGAATAGGAACTGTGTTGCTTTTCTGTTTTTATACCTGCAGTCTGATAACATTTGACACATATTAAAATATTAATAAAATAATTAATGAAATAAATAAATAAAATATTTTTATTCATTCATTCCTGATGATGTTATCCTGAGCTTAAATCCATCCTCAGACACTTGATACACTTACTAGCTGTGTGACCTTGGGCAAGTCACTTCACCCCAATTACCTTGCCTCCCCCCACTCCAAAAAAAAATTACCAGTTATAAACTCAAGAATTCAACATGGAATCAAAATGAGAATGAAGAAGCTACATGAAGCAATCAGTTTGGTCATTGATAAAGGAAACCTATTTCCTTTGGGGAGTATGGAGAAAAAAATGGTAGGGATTTGTTTATAGACTACCCCAGTTTCTAAAGACATACTTTAGAGTGGAGGCTGCATTTCAGTTGACTATTCTGTAACCCGGGGGAGAGATTTAAAAAGCAAGGGTATGAGAAGAAGATATAGCTGGATTATTTCCTACACCAGAGGGAGGGATCATGGGACCATAAACCTGATGCTTAAAGAAATACCAAAAACACCAATAGCAACTATATACTGTTTGTCAAGCACTGTGCTAGGCATTTTATAAATGTAATCTCATTTGATCCTCACAACAGCTCTGGGATTTTTGGACCTATATATTTGTATATGCATGTATGTATGTATATACGTGTATTTATACATATTGTGTTATATATAAGTATATTACATACTATGTTGTATACGAGTACATTATATATAACACAATATATATTAATATATCCCATTTTACAGATGAGTAAACTGAGGCAAAAAGAGGTTAAATGACAATGCCTGAGGTCACACAGCTATTAAGTATCTGAAGCCTGATTTGAGCTTGGGTTTTCCTAACTTCATTTCCAGAACTCTATCAATTTTGACACATCTAATTTTCTCATTTTATTGAAGTAGAAACTGATTCCCAAAGTAGCTGCCATCGCAATAATTTTTTTAATTGAGCACAGGTGTCATGATTCCAATTAAAGCCTTGTTTCCACTACAAATTGCATAGGGATGAAGTTATGGGTAATGGTTCCTGGAGAGAAGGAGTGAGAGGATAGAGGTGGGGAGTAGGTACAGAGGAAGAGAAGTGATTCTATAGTATACAAGAGTAAAGATGACTTCTACAGGACCAGCTGTTCACCAGAGAATATGTCTGAGAGCTTCTCTTGAGGAAGCCTCTTCATATCAAAGCCAAATTCTTTATACAACTCTGACAAAATTCATACATTGTGTGTGCTTTCTTTTCCTTTTTACTTGGACAATTTCTCTGGAAGGGAAAAAGGCATAAACCATAACACTTGCTTTTTATATAGTAGGAAATGTAGTCATTTGGTTAAAAGTTTAATTCTTCACAATTGAGATCTATAGCAAATATCCTTTGGACCTATTTGCACATCATATTTTCTGTAAGTATCCAAAATGGGACTGTTACAAAACTAATAAGCAATCTACTGGCAAGATGTTTAGCACATCCCCAGAAGGTTACAAAAGTTCCTTCAGATGAGAAGCAGTGTATTGAATATGTTTAATAGTTAATAGTTCAGATGTGAAGTGATTATTTCCATATTCAAGTTACTGTTATTTGTGCTTATTTTTTAATATCCAAATTAGTAGGTATATCTAGCTTTTCTCAGCCCTTAGCTACATTCCCTTTTGCATCATAAGATGATAGAATACAGGACCTGGGAGCTTATTCCATGTATACATTGGATTAGATAGCTACTGAGGTCCCTTCCAATTCTCAGATTCCATGATTCTGTGATCTAGTCCAAAGGTGTCAAATTCATGTAGAAAAAGGGGGCCACTAAACCATACATAAGGATTCCTATGGACAGATTTTTGCTTTAGAGAACTACATGCTAATATTATCTCTCTTATTGTTGCCCAGTTGTTTCAGTCATATCTGACTCTTAATGTTCCCATTTAGGGTTTTCTTGGCAAAGATACTGGAGTGGCATGACATTTCCTCCTCCTGCTCATGTTACGGATTAGGAAATTGAGGCAAACTGGATTAAGTGACTCACCCAGAGTCACACAGCTAGTAGGTATCTGAAACCAGATTTGAACTCACTTAGATGAGTGTTCATTACTTTATCCCATGTGACATCTAGTTGCCTTTATTATCTATCTCTACTACATTTCTATTTTGTTCAGCATTTCTCAACTACACTTTAATGCACTCAGAATTCTTGTGGGATGCACATGCCTGGGCTCTTATCCATTCTTCTCCCAACCCCCATTTCACAAATAAGGAAACAGGACTAGATCAGACCCACAAGTACATAGGTAGCAAATGTACAGCTGGAATTCAAATCATGTTCTGTGTATTCCAAATCCATTTTTTTCTTTAATTGCAACTTTGCTCATTTTTCCTTCCTCCCTCCCTCCCTTCCTTCCTTCTTTCTTTCTTTCTCTTCCTTTCTTTCTCTCTTTCTCTCTTCCTTCTCTCTCTTTCTCTTTCTCTTCCTTCTCTCTCTCTTTCTTTCTTTCTTTCTTTCTTTCTTTCTTTCTTTCTTTCCTTCCTTCCTTCCTTCCTTCCTTCCTTCCTTCCTTCCTTCCTTCCTTCCTTCCTTCCTTCCTTCCTTCCTTCCTTCCTTCCTTCCTTTCTCTCTCTCTCTCTCTCTCTTTCTTTCTTTCTTTCTTTCTTTCTTTCTTTCTTTCTTTCTTTCTTTCTTTCTTTCTTTCTTTCCTTCCTTCTTTCTTTCTTTCTTTTTCTGTCCCTTCCTTCCTTCCCTCCCTATCATTTGCCCCCAATGAGCTTGTATCAGTAAGCACCCCAACATGCATGGGGGGACCTGCTACCACAGGGTCTTAGATTTGCATTCATAAAATAAAAGGCAACTTTTGAGGGGTAAACAAACACTTTAATCAAGCACATGTGTCAATCCTTTAACCAAGCACATGTATCATTCACCTATTTCAGGGGAGTCAGCACCCTGAACTTGAAAGAAAATGAAGAGAAATTAAAAGTCAACAGATATGTTTCCAAAATGTCTGACCATTATTCAGCAGACAGGTACAGCCGTCTAACCACAATTACTAGAGAGGGAAACATGACGTCTGGGTCCTGAAAGCCAGGGGATGGGTCCTTAGCAGCTTCCCAGAGTCTTCATCTGTCACTCAAACCTTCTTACCAAAACTAAGCCTCAAAGTAAAACTTCACCGTCAGAGTATTTATACACTTTTTAGAGTCAGAGGGCATAACCCTCTGAACCAGTGCCTCAGTACAAAAAACAAAGTGTACTTGGGACCCTTCTACAAAACAACTCCCTAATCAAGCTTCCCACAATGGGCAGGACCATCAATGTGTGGAAAAGATCCTCTTAATCACATTCAAATTATACTTCTTGATTATACTAAATCAAAAACAGCAAAAGATCCTACTTTACTTGTCATTACAGAGTTGTGTCCCCATATATATTTCTTCTACGATTTAAGGATTTGGGAGTGAGGGAATTATATTACATATATATAACATATTTTCAAGTATACATTATATTTTATTATTAATTTATTATTAATATTAATGTATTATATTATATATTATATTTTCAAGTTGTTGTTGTGTTTGTTCTTTGTTCTCAAAGAGTACCATGACATCAAGTTGTTGAAATGACTAGCAGTTGACTTTGATTTGAGTGACCAGGACCCGTGCAAGGTCAATAACCTCACTGTTTTCTCCTGAGCCATCTGGGTCTAGTGGCCTGATATTGGTCAGGAGTATTGGAAATGGCCCATGATGCAATGTGAAACCCTGGCCCTTTTAGGCTAAGGTCTTATCACATTCTCACTTTGAGTGAGATACACCCATTCAATGAATAGGCTTCTTTGGGTAGTTACTCAACGGATGGCCCCTTTCATCAAAAAAAAAAAAAAAAAATCTAACTGGGAGGGGTTCCTGGGTAAAAGAGAAACAATTACTATTTAGTACTCAAGCCCCAATAGTGGACTTTCTGTCATGATTATCAAATGAGAATCATTTAGCCAGACTGAAATAACTTCTAGAAAGGAGTGTTAACTGTGGTAAAAACAGTTGATTAAAAAAAAAAAAACAGAACAAAAAAAACCATTCATCTCCCCAAAAGACTGTAATACACTGTGCCACAAGTACAGAAACAATTCAGGGGAAATTGGGCTCAAGCTTAGAAAGCATGACTGACAAAAAGGTAACTCATACCTCTTTGTTTCTGGAAGTCATTTTCTCGTCATTCATGGCATAATCTTCACTCATTGCTAGTTAGAACCTTAACCTCTTCTAGATGCTTGAATAACTTGGGTTCGGAACTAGTCTTCTTTTTTTATAAAGTACACACAAGAAATATCTAAATTTCTTTGGCTAACCTAAACACTCTTCCTATCAACTTCATTCTAGTTCATCCAGTTCATCCAAAGATGTGTGTGTGTGCGCACAAATACACGTGTGTACTTATATGCACACATACATATATACATACACACACATATATACACATAGATATGCATGTATGTGTATGTATATAGATATGTATGTGTGTATATAAGGGCAACTAGGTAGTACAATGGGTACAGAACCAAGCCTGAAGTCAGGAAGACTTATCTTCATGAGTTCAAATCTGGCCTCAGACATTTAATCCTATTTACTTCAGTTTACTCATCCATAGTTCTTATCCCAGTATTTCTGCCAAGAAAACCTCAACTAGGGTCATGGAGAACTGGACATGACTGAAAATGATAAAACAATAACAACATTTATGTGTATACACACTTATGTTTATTTAATTGACTGAGATTTATTTTGTCTTGTTAAAGTATCACTAACTTCTAAGTAGGGCAGGGTGACTTAATTAAATATATTTCTTCCCATTCCTCAACTCAGTAAGTACATATTTATCACAAATCTCTGTGTCAGGTCCTGGAATTAAACAGACAAATCTAAAAGAAGTTCCCGTCTTCAAGGTGATGGCATTCTTTATCATCTTTCTTCATCTCTCTTACCTAGTTGTCTAATGACTCTCTTACTGATGAGTCAGGTAAGACGGATGTTAGTCAACTAGGACATGGCATGGGAATATCAAAAGACCCATTCAATGTTCTCTCAGCTCAAAGAAAACCTCATGGCTAAAGTATTTGTTGGGCATCTCAATTTCTAATGTCTTCTCTACCCACTCCCAAACTCCCTCATATTTCTTTTATCTATACCTGTATTTGTGCATGTCCTTTTCCCAGAAAAAAAATGTAACTCTTTGAGGGTAATCTTCATGTTCTTAGCACATAGCACAGCATCTGGTACACAGTAGATGTTTGATAAATTCTTACTGTTCCGTTGCTTCAGACTGGCAGCACTTGATGTAGTCATCAATGACCAAAGAAAGACTATCCCACTCTGATGTCAGTGATGGTCGCCAGAGTCAGTTTTCATTGTTTACCAATCTCATTGTGATTTGGTTACTGCAAATACTAAAAGAAACATGATATATTCATAGCTTTATATGTGTGTACCACTAGATCCTAACTAATGCATATAATGAATCTCCTTAAGTAGTCCCACTGTTTGAATTCACACTGTATATTTCCACTGGTGCTAGAAACAATTACTGCATTTTGCATAACTACAACTTCAAACACAGTGAATTTGAATACATGAAACTACTTTATGGGATTTATTTTTTACATTGATCACGATGTAATTGTACTTTTTGGGCTCAATAATGGGAAATATATCTGAAGCGAATCTTTTTAGTAATATTATCTATGTGAATAATCACAGCTGGAAGGTTTAAAAAAAAGTACCTTTAATACAACCAATAGTTATTGAAACTGGTCTAATCAAGAGGTTTTTAAATAGTTAATTAATTTATTTGAATCAAGAGGCTTTTAAAAATTATTTTTAGGAGGATACATGGTATCATAAATTATTAGACCTGGAAGAAGCCTCAGGGATTTTCTAGTCAAACTCATTCATTTTACAAATAAAGGACCTGAGATTCAGCAAAGTTGAGTCACTTGTCCAAGGTCAAACAGCTAATACATGCCTAAACTGAGTCATGGACTCCGGTTTCATGTTTCTAAGACCAGTGCTCTTTATACTATGTCACATTACTTGTCTACCAGGGGAATGGATCCTATGGCCTCAAGGCCACATGTGGTCTTCTAAGTCCTTGGATGTGGCCTTTTCATTGACTCCAAGTTTCACAGAACAAATACCTTTATTAAGTTTGGATTCAGTCAAAAGGTACACTTGAGGGCCTAGAGGGCCACATATGGCCTTCAGACTGCAGGTGTCCCACTGTTGGAGAGAAACCCTTAGAAAAAAGAACGCTTGCAGCCTATTGGGCCTGGCAAACACCTTGGGCACTATTTAGTCCAAATGTTGTACGTTAGGTCCTCAAAGATTTTTTTTTGAATGAGTCATGGTTACTTAGAAGAAAAGCTAACCAACAGTAGAAGTCAAAGGACCTGACTTATTGACCCGTAGTCATTCTATTACAATTTGTAATTTGTGTTGTTTAAATCAGAATGTCAAGTGCACTTTAGAAATTTTTTAAAAGGAGCCTTTTTCTATAGAATTCTTGGCATCACTGACAAGTTAGAGGTGGGGTGGGAAAGAGTTATTTTTGAGAAAATATTTTAAAACATGCTCTTTTTTGAAGAAAATAACCCTTTCTATGTTCAACAAAGGAAGTCTTATATGAACATATAATGCAAAAATAAAAATCATTCATCTTCTATCCCCTAACCTTCAACCCTATTTTCTGAAGATTTTTTTTTTGTTCTTGGCCAAGCATAAATAACAAAAAAAAATGGCCCCATTGCTTGAAAAGCAATGAACCCTTAGTGATCAGGCTTTCTGATGCCCCGAAATCCTCCCACCAAACCCCTCTTTCAACAATTAGAAGGTTCAATTACATTTTCCTGTTGGCATTAACAGACTTAATTATGCAGTTTTCTATTTATTTTGAACCATTGAAATACAGTGCCAGAAAAGGAAGAAAGAGAGAGTGAGATGGAGGATGAAAAGACAGAAACTCATTACCTTGTGCAAACCGCTAATCATTGCAAATGGTGACAAAGACCAGAAGAGACTGAAGAAAATAATTATCAAGCGTGAAGAAATAAAAATACCCTAGACCATATTAAAAAAAAAAAGGCTAGGGGAGTCAAAGAAAGCCAGTTGGTAGTAAAGCAAGTAGACTGGAAAGGATAATGGGAATGAAACACAGTGAGAGGTCTTGGCAAGACTTGTAAAGAGAAGGGGGAAAAAGAATGGATTTTGTCATTTCTTCCTGAATATATTGGATGAGCCAGGATCAAATACAAAGTGCTCTTGGCCATTTTTCCACAAACCTCTTTGATACTCTTCTATTATTCAGCAACAGTCTTTAGTTTAGTAAAGATAGGATCCTCCCCATCCCAACCCTGCCAACTCCTCCTCCTCCTCTTTCTCTGCCAGTTAGAAAAAAAAGACTCATCAAGTTTTAGTTTCCCCCAGCTCTTGTTTTCCAAGTGGAATGAATCTTCAGTGCTTTGCCCTGTGCCTGGCAAATAGTAAGCTCTAAATAAATGCTTATTCCCTTCCTTTCAGTGACCATCATGATTAGTCAGATGAATGAAACATTTCAACTATCATCTTGTCAAAAAGGGATATTGTGACAACCTGTATTTCTGCTTTCAATAGTAGAACTAAACACAAAATTTGGTGTTCACATTTCAAGGATTAATTGATAACGGGTGAAAAAAGAGACCAAACTGAATAATTCGGGAATGAAAGAAAGGAGAGAAAGAAAGAGAGAGTGAGAGAGACAGAGAGAAACAGAGACAGACAGAGACAGAAACAGATAGAAAGACAGAGAGAAGTGCTTTAGGCAAATTGAAATCATATCAAGCTAGCAGCAAGTCATTGTGATCAGATTTAATGAATTCCTGTCAAACCTGGGACTATCCTCTAGCCAGTTAAGGTTTTTTATTGCTTTGTTTGGGAGACATTGATAAAAATTTTGACTGTAAAACTTTAGCCCCTTAGTCTTTTGCCACCAAGGTAATGAAATTGGGGATTTATTTGTTACTGTCCATATGCTCATAATAACTAACACTGATATAATTCTTTACAGTTTATAAGAGGACTTTCCTTGAAGCAATCCTTTAAGGTATATGATGAAGGTATTATCATTATTCCTCTTTTATTGATTAAAACACTAAGTCTCAAAGAGCAAAAGTGACCAGTCCAAGGTCATGCAGTCTGGCAGAATTAGAACTCAGATATAGTCCTTCTAAATTCAAACTCATTCTACCAAGCTCCATGTAGAAAGTGTAACCTTATATTAATTTCTATATTTGTTTGTATATCTCTTTAGGACAGTTACTCCTCTAAATCACAGGTAGTCAGTGATGAAAACAAAGCAAACTTATTGTTGGATAAATGCTCAAGGCTGTGCATGCTGAGCTAGGGATGGTGGACAAACCATTGGTCAGGAGGTAGTTATATCATCATTATCTCTGTAGCAAGCAAGATAGAACTCCACTGGGAACAGTCAGAGTCTGGAGAAGCCATGAACTGTGGATGATCCATAATCCCTGCTTTCTGAATAAATGCACAGATGAATGAGGGAAGCACCATGAAAATGTAGACACCTTTCTCATATCTAGACATGGATGTTTTAGACTCAAGTGTAATGAAACCTAGCTTGAGAAGACCTGATTTTTTTCAACTCATTTTTCTTCTTTCCTAAAGTTTTTCAGATCATATCCAAGGCAGGTTTAAGTATTGATAGGTTTGTGACTGGCCATAAAATTAACAGACCGTAACATAAACATGGCATTAATTTTGTTCTTTTGAACAATCGATATGGTATCCTGTCTCAGTTGTAATGTTTGCCAGAATGCTCACAATGATTATGCGATAGTTACGTTCAACAGTAATATGTAACCACTGCTTCTGTGCTGGGAATTTTCCATGACCCTGCTGGTACTCATTATCTTATATAAATCATCATTCACTGAATGGAAGCAATCTCTCCTTATCTTCCTACAGGGTTTGCCATTGTAAGGCTAGTATACATATTCAGGATTCCCAACAAAGATTCTTAGGAGATAAAAAATAGAAACAACAACTAACAAGCTAAACTCTGTGCTGTCCCTCCTTAAGCTCTAATCTCTAGAGCTAAGTAAAATTAATTTAGTCCCTCATCTTCATGACAGACCTTCATTTAAAAAAACCATTCCAATTCCATCTTAGCCTCTTCTTTTCCAGGATAACCATGAAATGTAATTTTGCTTTAACTAGGAATTTTTTTCCAAGTTACTTTAGCTAGAATTTATCCAAAATGGTCTCAAAACCTCTCATCATATTGTTCTCTCTATCCCAACCCTCTCCAAAAAATGTATTCTAGTTTAATAATTTAATAAACAAAATAAAAGTAGCTTAATAATATCACTAGAGATAAAGAATGTGTTACTGAGAACTGAGCACAATACTTTTCATGAGGCAACATGTTATATTGGAATTAGAGTCTGGAAACGCTGGATTTGAACAGAGCCTCAGACACTTGCTAGCTTCGTGACCCATGCAAGTCACTTAGCCCTGCTCGCCTCAGTTTCCTCAGTAGCTAGAGAAAGAAATGGCAAAACTATTCCAGTATCTTTGAAGAGAAAACCCCAAATGGGGTCACAGAGCATCAGACATGAAAACGACACAGCAACAACAACAAGAACCAATGACAATGCCTGACAGTTACTAGGTGGTGAGATGGGAAAGGTGGAGGAGGAAAGAAGGCAGTAGCTGTCTGCTGGTTTCTAAAGATAATCTCCTAATTCACATGTAGGGTCAAAAATTTGTAGAGCTTTCAATGATCACAGAATCAATCCAATCCTTTCATTTTTAAGGATGAGAAAACCACCACTTCAAATAGGGCAGTCTGAGAAAGACAGAGTGATTTGTCCAAGGTCACAAAGTTATTTAATGACAACTACAAATAGCCCCCAGGGCTCCCAACTCCTTGGCCACAATTATTTTTTTTTTCACTACAGGACATTGCTTCCATGTAATCTTCCCCTAAGCACCCATAATGCCTACCAGATCAAAGGTTTGGGATTACCCTTTTCTTCTTCCCCATGGTCTTTTTGTGACTTCTTTTTTCTTCAGCATTGCCCAGACTTTATTTAAAATCTGATTTCCCTTATCTATATGTGCTGCGCACTGGAGGGAGTCACGCAGAGTGATTTTTCCCAGGTTCATTCTCTTTCAAAAATGACCCATGGACTTATTCCTTTTTAACTTGGCCCTATGTGAAGGTCATTTTGTAATAAATTAAGCGCCTGGGAGCATACTTAATCACAGGTGTAACAGAATGACTGATTCATTGACAAAATTCTTTGTCAAAGACAAAATCTTTGTCAAATTAGGTCTAGGTTAATTAAGAAGACTTACGCAATTGATGTTATCTTAGGTTTGTCAGACTTCATAGATCTAGAGATAGAAGAAGCCTTAGAGTCCATCTAGCCCAGCCTCCCCATTTAAAATATGAGGAAACTGAGGCAGAGAGACATTAAGAGACTTTCCCAAGGTTACACAGATAATAAGTGGCAAGACAAAGATTTAAACTCAGGTCCTATGACACAATCACCCGAAAAAATTAGCATGTTAATCCCCTAGGTTGTGAATTTAATATGTTTTGATGGTTATATTCCTATGGCTTCCCTGATAATTTTAAAACAAATAATCTGTTTGACTTTTCAATATGGTTAATCTACGGCAGCATTCTCAAGAGAGAGAAATGGACTCTGGTGATCAACTTTCCTCTATGATAGTAGTGAGAACATCCAGGACATTGAGGGACAGGATTAAAAGGCAGATAGGTTATAAAGTGAGCTGATCTTCTTCTGGGGAATGTTACTTCAATTAATATTTTATCTCACATTAGCCACATAAGAATGTTATGAAAGAACATGGAGAAGATAGAACCTTAATTTGGGACTGTTCAGCTAAGAGAAGTGAAAATTCAACATGCAATTCACTTTCAAAGTACTCCCAGAGACAATGAAGCACTGATCTGGTCTATTGCTTGTCTTCTCTATAGAAGAAATATTACCAGGACTGCTTAGTAATGAATTGCCCTGTCATGCCTTATGACAGAATGAATGATCCCAAGTTTGTGTATTTCTTCCTCTCATTATTAAAAGAGAAAACACAAGATGATCATGCTCTGCCAGAAGGCAAATATTTGGGTCAGTAAAGCTCTTCCTGCTCTGTAGAAGCCTAGATTTAATGAGCATTGTATTCAGGAACCATGGGATAACATGCTTCAATCCCTCCTACAATCTGCTTGATTTCAGAGTGCTGATGGAACAGCTCAGAAAAAGGCCATGTAACTCAACATTCCTTTATAATGTCCTTCTAGACTGATGGAGAATTTCAAAACAGATGGAAACCCAGCAGGTTGACACACCCTAATAGCATGAAATCCAATTGCAGAATATGCCAGGCAGGACATTTTACTCTATTGTTTTCCTAGAGCCCCCACTGCCAAATATTGCTATACAATCTGGATAAAGGATTGACTTAGGTCACTACCTATGATAAAATATTGGTTGGTCGGTTGGTTGTTCTTTGTTCTTGAAGAGGATCAAAATCACATCACTGTGTTAGAGTCAAGTTGCTGTGTGTCCAACTGTGGTTAATTATCTCAATATGAACTCAGAATGCTGTACCACAGGTTGGGAACAAGTAGTCTATATATATACTTTGAGTGGATTCTCTAAATATGCACATCTTGTGTTTTTTTTTCAAGCTACTTCAATTCTGCTTTGGTCACAGAGCACTGTACCTTCTCTGATGAGGCCATGTTATGATAGGCAGTCTTGTGCCAGTGTCTCCCATGTCACAAATCAATTCCAAAGTTTTTCAGAGAGTGAAACATTACACACATACATACATACACACACACACACACACACACACACAAACTACATGAACTCCTGGAATTATTCTAAATTGAAGGAATCACTTTTTGATCCTTCTCCCATATTCTCCAGAAAAAAAATTAAGATGACAAATGAGAAGGACAACTGGGAAAGGACAATACGCTGAATTAAATTCTATATTACCAAATAGACGTGTAGAAAAGTGTGATTGCCCAAAAGGGAGTTTAATAATTGTAGGCTCAAGTTAACCTAAGAAAGTTAATGCTGGAATTGAGTCTATCCAGTTGAGTGGGGATCAATATATCGTCTGAACATCTGCTTCTCATTTGCATGGAGAATTTCACTTAAGAGCCAACTAGTATCATAAAGAGGCTGATACTTTTCAAAGGTGTGGTTGTGTTTTTCAGGTTTTTGATTTAGCACCAGTAAAGAGGCTGCTCTCTTAGCAAGTCTTAAGATTGATTTCTTCAAGCTCATCCTCACCAGTCTCATTTGACATCTACAAACACAATCAATATAGATACACCACAGGTAATTACTCATTAGAAGGACTCCATCCACTACGAGTGTTCTGTGTATCAATTTATCATTTCATTTCCATGCATGTCAGGATGGTACATCTACCTTTCTGAGTTGCCATTTGTGCAGACAAGGTTAATACCAATTTAATTTCACTCTAACGGGGATCTAAATGAAATGCCTCCATGAAAAAGAGGACCTGAACAGACCTTTGATGAAATTCAATCCAAAAGTTGTTGCCTCAGCAACAGAACTTTAGTTGTGATGGATTGTTAGTCTCACTGCTGTCTTTGGCTTCTTCACATTTAAGCAACAGAGAAACTACATTTAACTAACAGCACCTGAAGCAATGGCTCGTGGTGTTCTACCTGTCAGTTCTCATGGCTTTAGGTCTCTAATAATCATCTTACTGACATGGAGGAACAGGACATGGACAAGGAAAGCACCCACCCACCAGATGCTGCCTTGTGATTAGTTTGGATCAAGCTGTCATCTGGTCAAGGATTTCCTTTTTAATGTTTTTACAATGAAAGGGTATACGGACCCCCAGGCTTGGGAATCACCATTGTTAAGCCAGTTCCACTTTTTAACTTGCCCAGAGGTGGGGTGCCAACAGCCTTGACGCCTTTGGCTAAATCAAAGGGCCTTGCTTGAGGACCTAGAGAACCACATGTGTCCTCAAAGCTGCAGGTTCCCCACCCCCTGCCTTTTTGATGTGGTATTTGGGGAAGCAGCATAATGCAGTGGCATAAGTGGCTTTGTAAGTGGAAGACATGGATTCTAATTCCACTTCTGACATGTTCCAGCTGTGCCACCCTAGACAAGTCACTCTCAGTGACTCAGGCAACTCCCTAAAATGATAAATTGTAAAGCAATTGACCACTGGTTGTGGTGAAAGAGGTTTTCTCCCTGGAAACTGCCTACACTGATAAAATCACAATTATAGTTTAAAAAAATCATTTGAAACCCAAACAATTTCATGGGTTCATAGAATTAAAGATAAAAGACCCAGAGTTCATCTAATTCACTTCCCTAGTTGCATTGATGAGAAACTTGAGGCCCCAGAGATGTAGACATTTGTGCAATGTCACCCTGATAAAAAGTAGCAGAAATGGGGCATGAACTCAGGTCTTTTGATTTAAAATCTAGAATACTTTCCACTGAACTATGATGCCTTCCATGGGTGTACTTGTAAATGTTTAACAACTGAATTTCTTAAAAAATAAAATGTACATATGGTATGCTGGGTGGCACAGTGGATAGAGGGCAAAGTATAGAGTCACAAAGACCTAAGTTCAAATCTGGTCTCAAACACTCACTAGCTGCATGAACCTGAGCAATTCATTTAACCCTGCTTTCCTCAGTTTCCTCATCTATGAAAAGAACTAGAGAAGGAGATGGCAAACCAGCTCAGCACCTTAGCCAAGAAAACCCCAAATCAAGTCACAGAAAGCCAGATATGATTGAAATGACTAAACAACCAAAATACGTATAATACACTTTTAATTTTATGTTATTCACATTTCTCCCTTCAGTTTCATAAATCTAGACAATCAACTAAACAATAAATCAAGCCCTGATTTATAGTGTTTTCAGGTTTCTGAGGTATAAATGTTCTCACTGAAAATTTGATGATCAGCTCCTGTGGGGTGGTTTGAGCTGGCTCCAGTACAGTCTTGCTGGCTCCTAAATGGCTTCCTCTCTTTGATGATAACACGATAAAAGACAAGGAACAGGAATACATCTCTGAGTAAAATGAATTATCCTTCATATATCCTTCATCCTTGATCAGTCAGTTATTAGACATTTATTAAACACTTTCTGTATTACCAACAAATGCAATGAAAAACATTCTCCCCTTACAAAAGACCTTATAATTTATTGTGAATAAATATTTTTATGTGTATAAGTTTATGTAGAATAAAAACAGAAAGAATAAATATGAATAGCTAAATATAAGGCAACTTGAAAGGGATGTAATTAGAAATTAAAGAGATCTGGAAAGCTTCATGTAAAAAGTGATGCATTTAGAATGAGGAGAGGGATTTTAAAATATGGAGGTGAGGAGGGAGTGTGTTTCAGGCATGGAAGACAGAATGTGTGCAAAGGTACAGATATGGGATCTGGAGTGTTATGTGTGAAGGAAAAGAGAGAGCACAGATTTGCTTGGATCTTAACACATGAAAAGGAGGGTGATGAAGATATAAGTACAGGACCTACAGGACCATGTTGTGAGAATCTTTAAATATTAACTAGGGGAATTTATATTTCACCCTAGAAGCAATAGGAAGCCATGGACTTTTATTGTGAGGAGAGAAATGACATTGGTATATCTGCATATATAGAAAATCACTTTGGTAAAAATATGGAGAAAAGAAGAGAGGAAAGAATAAAGGAAGAAAAAGAGGAAGTAAAAAGGTAAGAAAAGGAGGAAAGGAAGAAAGCAGGGAAAAAAGAGAAAGAAGAAAAGGAGGGAAGAAGGCATTTTTAAAATACCCACTGTGTGACAGGCACTATGTTAAACAGTTTATGTTTACAATGACCCTGGGAGTTATGTGCTATTATTATTACTATTTATTAGTATTTTGTTACCATTAGTAATAGTTATATGCTATTATTATCACTAGTTTACAGCAGAGGAAACTGGGGCAAACAGAGTGATTTGCCCAGGGGTGTACAGCTAGAAAGTATCTGAAGTTAGATTTGAACTCAAGTTTTCCCTGACTTTAGGTCCAGTACTCTATCAACTGTGCAGCCTAGTAGCCTAAGAATGGACCAAGAAAGAGAGAGACTTGGAATGGGAAGACCAATTAGAAATCCATTGCACAAAAGGTGAAAGGCCTGAACTAAGTGGTAGTTATGTGAATAGAGAAAAGGAGTTGGATGTAAGAATTATTGCGGAATTATTAAACAGTCAGATTGGGCAACTGATTGGGTATGCTGGGTGAGAGAATGAGGAGCAAAAGATGGCATGAAGTAGCAGTGTCTTCAGGAGTAAAGGGGATATTTGAAGAGTGGAGGGCTTTGGGGGAAAGTGAACAAGTTCTGTTTTGGACGTTTTGACTTTCAGACATCTCTGGAACATCTAGTTTGAAATATCTAATTTATAACTGAGGGACATGGGCCTAAAGTTCTGGGGAAACTGAGAATGTCCTTCCGCTCCTAACCTATATTCAAGTTTCCTTGACTTCTCAGATCTTCCTGGATCTTTGACTTTTGTTTGGTTGTTAGACAAACACATATCTCCTTTCTTCATTCCCATCCTTTCCTCAATTCATTCCCATACCCAGAGATAGCAAAATGCCGTTTATCATTCAGTTTTCTCTGAGAAGATCTCTATTTTCTAATTTTGATTTTGTTAGCCAGGCATAATAATATTTTACTGTCCTTTGCATAAGATCACGACTCTGTGCGCCCCCCTGCACTCCCAATACCTGTAGGTGCAAATACTTGCCTTCCACTATTGCCTTCTGCTATTGCCTTCCACTATTGTTGTTAATCTTGTGCTGACTCAGTTCCTTTTCTATAAGCCCTACTTGTGAGCTACAGAATTCTCTTGCAAGAAGGATGGTCCAGGTTAGAAGTGTGACCGGTAAGGAGAAATCAAATGGAATTCATGGGGAGCAAGTTGATGGAGTTGGCCTCCTTAGTAATAGGATGAGGGAACTGTAAACAATGCTCCCCAATGTTTAAGCCAAAATTAAGAGCAAGACAGACTACATTTCCTCTCTGTAGATCACAATTTACAACAAGACACAATTTACCTTCCAGACAAAGAATCTGATGGCTTTACCATTTTAAAGAACTGTCCTCATGAAGAATTACAGGGCACAGTACATTTGGAAATCAGCCTCTCACAATTAAAGCCATGGTAGGTCAGACTCAGCTGAAATTGTGTGCAGAAAAAGCATCAGGGGTAAGCAGCCTTGGGATTTACTCTGCTTACAGAAAATACCAATCTTGCTATAACCAACAGAGCTACACAACTGTAGGAAATTAGACAGGCCACGCTCTAACCTTGAAAAGTTTAGGTGTCTGGCTGAGAAAATACCCCATAGTCAGCCAGATACCTAAACTCTTCAAGGTTAGAGCTTGGCCTGCCCAATTTAAATTTGCATTATATTGGGCAATCTGTTTCCCCTTCTTTAAATGAGTCCATCTTTCACTTTACTCTGTGGTACAGCCTTCGTCCTACAACATCATATTTATAAAAATAAGGCCAATGTTTAATATCCCCCACATGAAACTGTTCTAGCTGTTTTGGAAACACATTGCTTTACTGAGAGCAGCAGAGTCGATTGCTCTATGTGTTGAGAATCATTATTAGGAATGATGATAGCTAGCATTTATATTGAACTTCAAGCTTTACAATGCAATTTACCCATATTATCTCATTTGAAGTTTGTATCAAACCATGTGAAACGGGTGCTATTATAATTCATCTCCGTTCTGCCAATGAGGAAACTGAGGCGGAGAAAGTTTATGTGATTGACCTTGTGTCATACATCTAAGCATCAGAGGTGGGTCTTGCTGACTCTAAGCCTAGCACTGCATTTACCAAACCCTGGAAAACTACAAAAAAGGCCTTACAGGGCATCCCAAGGGAACCATACTTTTCCTTCCTTTTAGTTACTAAGGACAGATATCTTAGGCAGTAGTAACCCAGAAGCCTTTTGGCTCAGCAGGAGGGACAAAGCATGGCAGTCATTCCTTTCTTCTCTCTGTTGTCAGCTAAGCCTGGTTTCCTGGCTATGGGAGACTAATGAAGGTGGTCTTCCCTATCCCCCAAGTTTAAGAGAAAAAATCATGACTTATTAGGTTGCCGTTGAAATCATCAGAATAATGAGATGGCATAGTAAATAGAGCGGCAGGCCTGGAATCAGGAAGATTCATCTTCATGAGTTCAAATCTGGCCTTAGACACTACTAGGTAAGCTAAGTCACTAAAATGCTTCTTGTCTCAGTTTTCTCATTTGTAAAATGAGCTGGAGAAGGAAATGGCAAAATGTTCCAGTATCTCTTTGAAGAAGACCCCCAAGTGGGGACATGACTGAACCACAATATACTTTGCCAGGAGATGATGTGGATAGAAAAAAGCGATCAAAAGAATTAAGGTTTAGAGGGGAAAGGGACCTTAAGATCAACAGATCCAACCCCCTCATTTTATAGATTTATGAAACTGAGGCACAGAGAAAATTTAAGTGACTTGCCAAAGATTACTCAGGTGATAAGTATCTTAAGTGTGATCTGAACCCAATTCTTTTTGCCTTTATGTACCCTATATGTTATATACATCAACAAAGGCAAGTTCTTAGGGTGATTATCTTCTGTAAATGTAACTAGATAGATCTTGACCTAAAAGACTTGTGATCCAGCACCAGGCCTATTCTGGAAACCTCTGCAACTTCAAAGAAATGTTCTGTTGCTTTGAAAAGCCTGCATTACCTTTGTACCGTAAGTAAGAGAATGGGACATTAGTAGAAGAATGATACCAATAATTCATATTTATACACTTCTTTACAGTTGACAATTTTTTTCTTCATCTTGTGAGGGAGCAAACAAAAAGGTTTAGAAAATTGCTTTTCTTACAATCATCCTGCATTACTATGTCATTTTACAGGTAAGAAAATGTAGGCTCAGATTCTGGAGCAAGTTAAATGACTTGGTGACAAAGACTTATCAAAGGGCAACTCTGGGATTAGAAGCTAGATCGCCAACTCAAGGATACACAGTGCATCAATACATGCACAAACTACTTGAAATGCTCTGGGTACACAAAGACGAAAATGAAACATTGCCTGCCCTCAAGGAACTTACTTTCTGTGGAAAAAGTTGGCATTTTATTGCATGTGCCTCAATTCCTTTTCCTGATAATATGTATCTTGGCTAAAAGAGAGATAAAGCATGGCCTTAGAATTTGAAACAATCTGAAATTATATAAGCTTGACTTATTGAATCTGTGCCTAAACACTTAAAGAAATTTCCTCTTGATAATCTGCCACTCACTGTTACAAAAGTAGCACTGAGACTCTGATAGGAAAAAAAAGGTTTTAGATATTGTCTCAATTTTGGAAAACATCATTTTGATGAATAAAGCGGAAAAAAGAACCAAAACTCTGACATTATACCTCCCCCAAAGTGCATATAAGGCTTAAAAATGAAGGGGAGATGGTTCTGGGTAATGGCTTTCTTGTTTGGGCCAAACCCAAGGTGAAGGAAGAATTGCATTAAGAATTTTGACAAACTCAGGATGCTGCCAGATTTACCCATCCCTGCTTTTGATTTATTGTAATGTACATCTGGAAGCTGTGACCCTGTGAGTCTGTCATCCTTCACCGTGCTGTTGTATGAAATTAAACTGGGGTAAAGCTTGGAGAGAAGAGTTCTTAATACCCTGGCATTACCTGCACATTACTAAACAATAATTCTGAAAATAACCTCCCCAAGATTTCCAGAGACACGCAGGCACATTCAAATAAATTACAGGGCACAGTTGAAGTTTACAGGGCTTGTGTGCTATTCACGACTTAGGTGGGGAGAGAAACCCTGATATCAAACCCATTATTTTTCTTTCAGCATAAGGATAGCATTATTCACATACTTTACATAAAGCCTTGACCTCTAAACTGCAAAAAAGGAGAAAAGGAATACAACAGCTAGCCTCCTTTGTGTTTGTAAATAATATGCTAGCCATCTATCCACATCTATACACATCAGTATTCACTGGCACAACACATTTCCAGCACTTGGAAATAATTGGAAATGATTTCTTGGTAGGTAAACAATGTGGTTAAATGTATTAGGCCCGGGATGCTGGTCAGGGTCCTAGCTCTGTTATGGCCTTGTGTTATATCAAGTTAAGTCAAGTCAACAAACATTTATTAAGTGCCAACTATGTTCCAGCCATTGAACTAAGCTGTACTTCTTCCAACCTCAGTTTCACCTTTACAGAGGGCAGGTGAAAGCTAAAATACATTTGCTAGTAAGGTTAAATGGTTGTGAGGAAATACTATTGTGCTATAAGAAATGATGAGCAGGATAGTTTCAGAAAAATCTGGGAAGATTTATCTGAACTGATATAAAATAAAGTGAGCAGAACCAGACGAATATTATACACAGTAATAGAAATATTGTAATGATGATCAATTGTGAAAAACTTAGCTACTCTGATAGATACCATAATCTATGACAATCCCAAAGGACCCATAAAGGAAAATGTTACCTGTCTCTAGAGAGAGAACTGATGAACTCAGTGAGGATTAAAGCAGTTCTTTTTTTAAAACCTTATCTATGTTTTTGCTTTCTATTTCTTTTGCAACATGGTTAATATAGAAATATATTTTCCATGACTTCACATGTATGATTAATATCATATCGTTTGACCACCCAATTGGTGGGGTAGGTGCAGGCAGGAGGGAGAGAATTTGGATCTTAGAATTTTAAAAATTGTCAAAAATAAAGCATATTTGCTTTCCTTTACATATGATAATATATTATGTCTATTTACAGTGATAGGGACCCCTAACACACTCCTGGGTGAAGTTTGGAAGGAGATATAAAAGAATGAGGAGCAGAGAATAGGAATTCCACCAGCCCACAACTGTCTACAGACAACTTTACAGGTGCTGAAGCTGCTTTTTTGAGAATATTTAATGTTCCTAGGTGACCAAAGTCCAGGAGTACAGGGAGTGCCCATGCTGAGGAGCAGGTTGGTGGATTGAAACAGAAATGTAGCTGCCATGCGGATATACTCTTGCCCCCAAAGGCAGAACAGTTACTGCTTGAGGGTCCTTCTCAAGACATCACTTGCTTTCCATGCTTCTAGTTATGTACATTTTATTTCATATGATCGACTAATAATATCTGCTACCTACCCATCTCACAGGGACATAGTAAAAATTAATGGGATGAATTTTGAAAAGCACTCTGAGTCCCCTGGAGAGACTCTACATAAATATATTATGATTGTATGCCTTATTCCAACAGTCTGATATACAATGGTGAAGAAGCAGAGAAAAGCATTTTTCATTTATCTAGAAAACTTACCATGGGTTCTGTAGAATTCTGATCCTCTATTTCTTTGGACTTTGAATGCAGTTGCTTTTGAAGGAAGAGTTTTATTGGTTATTACCTTAAACATTTGTAATTTGTGCTATATTTTGTCTAGTTATTCCAAATTTGTGTCATTCCATAACTTCCTGTCATTTTATCCTCGCGTCTGTCTCTTTCTCTGGCTTTAACCCTGTCTGTGTCCCTATTCCTTCTTTCTCTCTTTAAGAGGGGTAAGAAACCTTGCAGAAATGGCATATCATTAATCAATTATTCTGAATTTAAAGTGCTTCTTTCATGCTTAAATGATAGTACTCATTTAGAGGCTTATTTAGAGAAAAAACTAATGTATTTCTCTATAGTATGGCATTCTAAGACTAGGGAATTTTTTAAAGCAATGCCCAATTACCAACTTTATTGAAACAACAACACAAAAAAGATTTTTATCAGATGAACAGACTGCAGACTCGGGAGGGAGGGGGTGTTATTTTCCTTGATGTGTGTACTTAATCCCCATTCTTTCTAACAGCAGTTGCACATAGAGAGAACATGTTTCTGCCTATCAGTGTTAAGCTGCATGGTTTAAAGGGAAAGACAAGTTTCCCTGGCAGAATGGGGCATGTGTTTTTCTCCCTTTGGAGCAGCACTGAATTATTTAGTATTAGATTTGTCAGAGAACAGCTCATCTACACTAAGGGGACAGAGTCCTTCCTGCTGAAATAGAATATCGTGCAAGGAGTTGTTGGTTAAAAAAAAAATACCCAAGCAACTAAAGCAGAAGGCACAGTTGGTTTTCCAAATATACATACACGATACTCACATTTATCATCATTCAAGGGCTTTGTGGAGAATTTTCAAGCATGTTTTGCCTTTTAAAAACTGTCTTTATGTTCTCTGTGCATCTGTTTCCTGATTCTCTCTATCTCTCCTCTCACTGTGCTTCTATGTTGGTTTCTCTATGAGTTGACCTTTTCCCCGCTATCCTTTACTACTTGCAGATGGGCTAGATACCATTGGAAGAAATGGCTGTATCTTGCTTCTGCTTATTTTTTTAATTAATTCAGCCAGATACTGTCCTTTGCTACTTCTCCTAGCATAGGATATTTTTTTCTGTTTCAAGAAGATGTTAGTATTAATGCTTTCTTCATCCTTTATCTTTCCTAAATATTTTTCTCCTATTCTTTTTGTAGGCATAATAGCACCTACTTATTTTGTTTTCAGTGCTTAAAATGTTAAAAATCTAAATTAACATATAAAATAGAAATTCCATAAATTAAAAGTAAAATAAATTAAAAATGTATAATTGCATTTGTGACAATTAAAGATGTAGTTAGTCAATAATGTCTGCTTTTGATGTTTCCTTTTCTGATCCTTACTTTCTTCATCTTCAAAATGGAAGAAAAATATTATATTATTTACCTCAAAGGGGTTTTCTGAAGATCAAATTAAATAATACGTAAGATGTACTCTGTAAATCTTAAAGTATCCTATGAATACGAAATGTTATTTTTGTTCTGCTTGTTTTTATTATTATTGTAATTGCTATTATTTTATTATTCTCAGTTACATCAATATTCTCCACTTTTTTTTTTGATGAGATTCAAATAGTCATGATCAGAGAACAAGTCACCATTTGGCTAATAGCAGGATTCTTTTGTATTTAATGTTTTGCAAATTCTTCTGCAAGTGCATAGAATATATGCTTTTCATTATTATTAAGAGACTGAGTTTTTCTTATCAAGAGGAAAGGTGGTTTTCACATCAAAGTTTCCTTGAAACACTTAGGTCTGCTGTTCAAATAGCTTGCATGTATTCTCATTGAAGTTTCCCTTTCATTTTTACTGATTGTGAACAGACAGTAATGCTCCAGAACTGTACAACATGAGCAGTGCAGAGCTGTATGTGAATTATTGCTCTGCATTTCAGCTATGACCACATATGGAATATCTGCAAATGCAGCTAAGTTAGTCTGATGCCCATTAATATTGTCGGAGAATTATGGGATCAAGTCAGAGAAAATCTCTGACAAGAATTTTGAACAAGACAAGAATGGACAAGAATGGCCTCTGTGCCATCCCCAAAATATGTTTATTTAGTTACCATTGGAATAATTCTAATGACAGAAAATGCACTACAATCTAAGACATGCCAATCCACTTTGGAATAGAATTGAAACACAAGTAAATGCTTCCTTAAATCAGACCAGAATGAGAGTCTTAATAAGTCCCATCCATTGCTCAGATGTCTGACCTCTGGGAATAAGGAGAACATGTATTACACCTCTGCCACATGACAGCTCTTTAAAAACTTATAGTTGGTTTTTAGGTATTTTTGAAGTGTTTGTTTATTCAGGCTAAACATACCTAGTACCAAACTTTGTACTCCCACCACACCTATTCTAGTTTTTCGATGTCCTTCAAAACATCCTACATGTAGAGTTGGTAAAGACTTTCTATTTTACAGATGAGAAAACTGAGGTAGGTAGAGGTTAAATGACTTGCCTAGGGGAACACAGACCCTAAGCAAACTGTCTGAGGTGGGATGTAAACTCAAATTTTCCTGACAGCAAGTTCAGTGTTCTATCCACTATGCTAACTGGTTGCTTTAATGTGGCACCTGGATCTGAGTCTACTATATCAAATGAGTGGTTGATCAGGATAGGATACAATGGGACTAAAATACTACTTGTTCTAAACATCTGATTTCTATTGATGTAGCCTAAAATTGACTTGTTTTTGTCTTTGGCACACCAAACTATCTCTTTGGGCTTTTGGCCTCTGTCTCACTAGAGAAATAACCCTTTTGGAGCTGAAAACACTTTTTTTTTTTTTTTACCCCATGGTCTTTACTGTATCTCTTTCCAACTAGTTTACCAAAAATAGAATTCTCTGAGCCAGATTATAGCAAGTGTTTCTGTTTTTACAGTTGTCATCTGCTTCATCATAGTTTTTGGGAGTTGTGTGTAGGTGTATTTTGGGCATGGGGGACATCAGACTCTGTGACTCTAATACCACTAGACTAGCCCTTCATATCAGACTCCCTGACCCTGTTCCCTTCATAATATTTCTCTCCCCTACTAATAGTGTCTTTGATTCTTAGTCTTCTTTCTTTACTGGAATGACAGAATTAGTCTAGAACCAATTAATTCTAAATACTTGAGCCAGCACTCAGTGATTGACTTCAACTGTGCATGACAAGATAATAATTTTAGAGTTAAAGGTACCTTAAGAAGCCATTCAGTCCAACCCTTCATTTTACAAATGAGACAACTGAGGTACATAAAACTTAAGTGACTAAGTCATCCTGACTCCACATCCAGAACCCCTATCTGAGAATACTACAGGTGCCTTATATGCGCTCTTCTCAGGGGAGTGATCTACCAGAAACCAGGTGTATAATGAAAATAGATGTCTTAAGCAGATTAACAAAACATTCTCCTTACCCATATGGGGTATTGTGTAATTCTCATCATAGAAAGATAATCCTGATGTGAGGACTAATTAAAAAAAATCATACTCCATCACAGCCTAATTGTTTCCTACTGCCCCATCACCCCAACACTGAGTTCTGAAACTCCCTTCTATACCTTCCAAATTCTCTCTCTTCCAGTTGACTTTTATTGGGGGATTCTAAAGAAAGCTATTCAACTGCTCTGTAGTCTCTGCCCCTTGCCTAGAACGACCTACCTTTCTTAAAATTTATGCTAAATATCTGGATATAACAGAATCTTTGATACATCAAATTATGTAAAACTGATTCAGCAAGATTACTGCAGTTTTCGATGAGAAAGAAGTTGAGAGAAGAATTGTGGACCAAGGGCTGAGGCTACATCTGAAAATGGTGGCTTCAGGAAGGGAGAGGAAACATTGAGAATGCAATCTAGGTAGACAGTAAGCCAGGAAGAGGGAAAGAGAAGTAATGGAGATCAGGAAGAGAACTTATCTGGTGGAAATATATATATGCCCTCAGGCAAGTTTGGGTTCCGTTTCTCGGTCTGTAAGAGGAAAAAGAATAATAGTTCAGGCCACATGTTCCTATCCAAACTGATTACTTAGGAAAAGGTCTTTTAAAGTTTTGACAGATTTATTATGATGAAAAACAATAAATTTTGCTGATTTAATCGCCAAATGCACTATTATCCTTACCTCCCTCCCCTTTGTTCACTTTTACCCTGAAACATGTTAGGGTGCCTCAGATCTTGGTAGGAATTTGAAACAAAGGATACATGCACAAGAATTTTAATTTTTGACTTTTCATACTTCCCTTTCATTGGCATGGGAGACAGAAGAATCATATGGATTTAAAAAATAAAAATGGATCCTGAGACTCAGACGTTCTCTTATGTTATGTTGAAAGGACGTCCTTTAATAACAGATCTGGAAGAGGGGAGTATTAGAAATTTACTAAAGTAGAAAATACTTTTTTATCCTAAATCAAATCATTATCAAGTCTGTGATTCAACTGCAGACATAGTGAATCACTATGATAGACATGATGCCCATGAGCTCTACTTAGCTGGCTATTTTTTCCGTGGTCCAAAAAATCTTGGTTCCTAGAGGCATAAACTCTTCTGGAAAAGGAAAGTTTCCTGCAGCTTTGTCTGAGACTGAGACATGTCATAACATAATAAATGTAGCAAAAGCTTGTTCTTGGTCTATTACCAGCCCATGAATGTCTTGCCCTCGTAAATAGCCTAAAGTTTAAAACCCCAGGGCTTCAAGCTAATAAATGGCAGCACCCATTCCTCATCATATGGGAAGGATGGAATATAAGAGCTCTAGCTCAAGACTGAAGTTATTATCAGAGGAAAACTCCATCCTTGTGTGCTGGGAGATTCATGCCTAACAGTCACTGCACATCTAGTGAAACAGTGCTTAGTAAAGATCACAAACCCCAGACAGCACTACACCATCACTAGGAGATAATAGATAGGATGACCTTCTTCTTGAGTTTCTCCAAGCCCAGAATGGATTAGTTCATATGCAGGTCAAACTGAATGAAACTGATCAAAGAACAAAAATTACTTGTTCTTCATTTTTGATGTGTACACGCATACACATATGTTCACATACATACTCTTATTTCGGCCAACAATATTACTTCTACAGATACTCATTTTGTAGCCTCCTTCCTTCTATGGGTTACTTTTTTTCCCTCATTCTTCTCAACCTCTGCCTTACCTGTTGTGAAGAAGACTTCACTGAGGACTTTGGTCTCTTTCTTACTGGTATATTATTTTTTTAAAATATTATATTATTTTTTCCAATTGCATATAAAACCAATTTTTAACATTTGTTCCTGAAAATTTTGGATTCTATATTCTCCCTCCCTTCCTCCACTTTCCCCTCCATGAGATAGTAAGCAACTTATTATAGATAATACATGTGCAATTATGCAAAAATAGTCCACTTTAGTCATTTATGAGAGAAAACATGTTTCCCCTCAAAAAAGCTTAGAAAAATAAAGTGAAAAATTGTATTCTTTGATATGTATTCAAACTCCATCAATTCTTTCTGGACAGGGATAGCATTTTTCATCATGAGTCTTTTGGAATTGTATTTGATCATTGTTTTCTGAGTACACAATTGATCATTGTACAACTGATCATTGTACAATATTGTTATTACTGTGCACTGTGTTTTCTCGGTTCTGCTTACTTCACTCTGCATCAGTTAATGAAATTTTTAATAGGTTTTTATGATATCATATACTTTCTATTCTGTTACAATGGAGGCATGTAGCTAGCATGTTGGATAGAGAACTACACTTGGAGTCAGGGAGTCCCTGGGTTCAAATCCTGCCTCAGACACTTACTAGCTCAGACACTGAGCAAGTCAACTAATCTTTCCACGCTTCACTTTCCACATATATAAAAATGGGGATAATAATAGCATTCAGTTGGGGTTGTTGTAAGAATTAAATGATAAATATACAAAGCACTTTGCAAAACTGAAAAGGCTATGTAAATGCTGACATTATTGTGTTTAGCCATCAATAGATTGACAATTTCAGACTAGACAAAGAAAAAGAAGGCTGGAGATGGGGAGGATAAACTTTGACCACTTTCATAGTTTTGTCTAGAGTTGGTTTTAACTTACCATCAAATGTATACAGAGCCATCTTTGTTTGGTGTAGCCTCGCTTGCTCATAACTTCGAGTGAATATTGCTCCTAACCTCTCAGCATCCCTGTTTGACAGGGTGATGAAATCATTTTCCCCTGGTTCCTATGAATTTCATGCTTTTAAGCTGCCTAACTATCCTTTAATCCACTGCTTTACCTTTATGCCCAGTATCTATTTCCTCCATCCTCCTGTCTTATTGCTTGGTTGGAGCTATTGTCTTGCTTTTTGCTCTGATTCAGGAACACATACTTCCACTGAGTTCTGATTGCCTGCCTTCTTTAGCTCACTGCATTATTTAGAACTCTAGTAGCTGTATATGCTCTGATTTTACCTGGCTCTACTGTCCAGGTTCTGACCCTAGGTGTTGCCTTAATCATAAGCTTTTAAATACTTTACTG
Source organism: Notamacropus eugenii (assembly GCF_028372415.1). Taxonomy (NCBI): domain Eukaryota; kingdom Metazoa; phylum Chordata; class Mammalia; order Diprotodontia; family Macropodidae; genus Notamacropus; species Notamacropus eugenii. The sequence continues at coordinate 196,951,013 of NC_092875.1, read as the reverse complement.
AGTCCATTCTATTCCCATGCATGCTCTCTACTTTCCCCACAATTAGAGCTTCAACTATTACTGCCCCTGGATGGTGCTCTGCTCCTGATCCCATTTACCTACAATTGTCCATGATACATTGGAAAGAACAAGGGATGTGGCATTAGAGAATATGGATTCAAATCCTGTCCCTGTCACTTAGCACCTATGTGACCTTGGGCAAATCATTTTTAGCTTCTGTTGGTCTCAATTTCTTCTATAAAAGGAAGAGGTTAGATGACATGGCCTCTGAGATCCCATCTCTAAATGAATGATCCTATGTCCCTGGCACTGAAAACAGAGCATTATACTTAAGATGACCAAAATATTTTCCAAACCCCAAATCCAGACATGTGCTCAGACAAAATATATCCCTTCTGTGAAGTCTTGTTGAAAAGAGTACACTTTCTTTTCTTGAAATCAGAACTCTCCTGGAAAATCCAGGACATATGGTACCATAACTCCATGGCATTTGTGGGGGTTACAAAAGAAACAGCAGACTTATTTCCTGCTGCCATGTCGCTCACAGATTATTTGGGAAGACAGAAGCAGACACTTATGAAATAAGTAAGGCATGTCAACCTGATGCCAAAGCAAGTGATTGAAAAGTGAAAAATTCACTCAAAATACTAGGTTCTTTTTTTCTTGAAGATTGAAAAAAAAGATAGAAGAAAAAGCATTGGACTTAGAGTTATAAGACAAATTCAAATCCCAGTTCTGTCATTGGTTTAAATGGTAACCTTGATGTCATCATGTGACTTCTTTGTAATTCAGTTTCCTTATCTGTAAAAAAGAAGCAATGATATTTGCAATATCTATCTTAAAGGCATCCTGTACATCAAATGACTGTAAGCTGCTCTTTATTCTTTGTTCTTGAAGAAGACTATGACATCAGGGATGTGATACCCTGACATGCAAGTGAATTGAATTTACATGACGAAAGGTTGTGAAAAGTCACCAGTCTCACCTTCTTTTCCACAGTCATCTAAGTTCAGTGGTCAGATAGAGATCAGGATGACTGGAGATGGCTTAGAATGCAGTGGAGGACCTTGATCTTTTCAAACTAGTCTTTAACAGGTCTGAGGTTGACTGAGGCAATACCCATTAAATGACATGTAATTGTAAAATGCCAGATAAAGAAACTACGATAACACGTTATGGAGCATGAGTCTGATGACATATGTGTGTTGGTTATAAAAGAACCAGGCTGCTTAAGTTCAGAGAAGCTCATAACCAGATTGGCTGCAGGATAAAGATGTTTTGGGGCTACAGAAACTCTCAAATATTATCTACTTAACTCAAGCAGGTCTATGCTCTTCCTTGGTGAAGAAAGTAGTCTTACTAACAAGAAGGCATACCTTAAGGTACTCAAACAAATATTATATTATGCCTCCATCAAATTCTTCTCTTGATGTCTCTTGAAGGCCTGGAAAAGACCTTAGATTCTTGAAAGCTACATCAGTAGTTCACAGTCTCTGTCAAATCCTATCAGGTCAGAAATGTTTTGGAGGATGGGCAGATCTATAATTTGGAATTTTTGTACTTGGAGCAAAAATCAAGGGAGCATGTTTAGGTTTAAGGTGTGTGTGTGGGGGGGAGGGGTATTTAAAAATGAATGCTACCTTAAAGTGGAATGGGCTACCTCTAGGGATACTGGTTTTTCCCTTCTTGGAAGCCTTTAAGTAGAGATATGATGATCACTTTTCAGGTATTGTGGGAATTCTTTTCCTCTATGAATCAGACAAGATGCCCCCGAGGCTCTTGTCAGTCCTCAAATTCTTTCATTCTGTGCTGTATACTGAAGGATAAAACACTGAAGTATTGTGGTACAGATGATCTCATAACAAATACATGATATTAAATAACTATTTTGACTGATTTATTCACCAAATTGACCATTTCCTTTAGTATTATGTAGGCACTGGTGTAGGAACACATAAAGTGCAGGAGATGCCATGGTTCCAATTCCTGTGCAAGTGAGTAACATTTTTATGAATTCTATTATAATTTCCAGTTTTACAGGAGGAAGTCATTTCTGTAGCCTATCTTCACATTGTTCTCTCTGCTAATGTGATTAAAGCAACCATTTTGGACAGAAATTCAACAAAGAACAGACAACCAACAACTCTTTTCTGTAGCTCAAAATCACTTATACTATGTCACTCTATAGAAATAAAATCAGATCATTTAGAGAAACGTTAGATTTTATTAAGACCAAGCTATGTTTCATAGTTACAGCCAAAGAGATAAATACATCAACAGCACTTGTATCAGTCCTCCAAAAACAAACAAAAAAGTAAAAATAAAAACCAATGTAAAACCAAAAAACCCATCATCTTCTATTACCTTTCCTTTGCTATTAGTTTAAATTAAGAGCAAATTAATTTAAAATGGTATACTTCTATAAATCGCAGTGGAAGGCTACAAGTTTATAATGATAAGGTGTGATTTTTCTATTTCAACAAACTTTTTGACAATCTCATTAAAATGCAATACTACAATATTGCTACTGGGTAGGGTAGTTCACAGAAGAAGTAGTCAAAGGATTAGAAAATCTTGCATTTAACCAGGGGAAGTTTCCCAGAGGAAGTCAATGCCCACTCTAGGTGAATCAGGTTATTCGGAATTTGAGGAATAAAATGAATATCTTCATTTAGAAAGAATGAAGTTCTTCGTGGAGAAATGACTAAAAATAATTATCTTAATTTAGATTGGTCCCATTGGTCTCCTGGGTTGCCAGTATATACTTGGGAAATTACTATTGCTATCTTTGCACAGGAAAATGATCCAAATCTATTTCTTGACAGGATGACCTGCAGGAACTTTAGCTCACAACTTTATATACATATATATATATATATATATATATATATATATATATACATATCTTCTTTTAGAGTACAGGAGATTTCCTGATTTTTTAAAAACTATCTCCAGACATTGTCTAAATAACTTGCAGTAGTTTAGAGCTAAGCTAATTATGCAAGTCACTCCTCAAGGACTGAAAGTAAATTATTTATCCTGATCCTACCCAATTTTGCCATTCCCTGTAATAATACACTTTTGTAGTATTTGGTTGAACATTTATTTTCCCAGACACAGTAATTAATGGCAAAGGAATGTTTATGGTGGCCATTTTTCTTCATCAATGTAGAAGAACATGACTACACTATAGAGTGTAAATATGGATTTATTTCTGGTAATAGAAGATTGGCTGAAAAAGTTATACTCTTACTTTTTCCTTCCCTGTGAAACTTGTACACATAAAACTGAATTTATTTGATGAATTGAAGTTAAGTGAATGTGGTATAAATATTTAGAAAACACAATTGTATTATATACATAATTTATCGTTATATATAGAACATGGAAAAATACACTGGGAAATAGATTCAGCAGAAGAAAATAATTCTTCAGGGCTCCAAAATCCACCTCCCAAATAGTAAGAGAAAGGACTATATCTCAAAATGCAGACAACTAAATCTGAACTATATCTGTAGTATGTTGCCGTTGTGAAGCAATAGAAGGATTACCATTACTAATTATAAATAAAATTGTCCATTCCTCTGATGATGGGTAAAAAGCAAACCCAGATACGGTGTCGTGTGGTTAATATATTGCACTGTCCAAGTGAAAAATGTCCTTAGTGTTATCTTAACTTTCTCTTCTTGTATTAATCAAATGTTGATGACCATGACTTTAGGCCTGAAAATATTATGGTGGAAAACTCTGGCAGAGAGAAACCCAGATTGTACATGAGAGAGGTTATTTATCATGTTGTCACTGCACACCTAGGGATGTGGAGTTCAAGCTAATTTATTACAACATTGTTTTCATTTTTACTGAGCGAGGAAAGGACTTAGACTAAGGCAATCTCCCTGCGATCTGCCTCTGAGCAGTGGCAATGACACTGCTACTGTTCTCGTTCATATTTTATGGCCCTTTCCCCCCTGACTCTGCTATCTTTCTAGTAACATTCAAGAGAGTTCATTAGACCTCCTTGAAGTCAAGTATTAAATGTGCTTGTAAAGATGGAATAGAAGGTAAAGAAGGAGAAACAAATGAATGCAAGACTGCTGTATACAAAATATGTTAGTTACAAATTTGAGTTGTTTAATACCACTAATTCATTTTGTACAAGGTCAATAAAAAAAAAGAAAAAAGAAAAGAAAGCCCTAAGCTACGTGTCAAATACTACATATTCTATAGAGGTGGAGAGAGGAAGGTTGAAAGGTGTTTGAGGACATTGCTAGGACAGCACACCTTTTTCCCCCTGAAATAAATGCACATACAAAATGAACTGGGGACTGGTGAAGAGTGATAGGTTGACAGTCACGAAGCCTGGAGAATTGAAGAATTTGTTAGAACTGTGTGCCAGAATTGCATGTAGATTTTCAAATTCTTTTTCCTCAGGAGACTCTCTCACAGTCAGAAAACAGTTCATTCTAAATGCCCATTCAGGTTTTAGCTTCCCCAAAGAAATAGTGAACCAGAAATCAACTGGTGCATGGCTGTTGATATGTGGTGGGAGTGTATAACATACGCAAGTAAATTAGCCAGCAAGAGAAATGTACCTTCAGTACTCCACACAAATAAAGACCTAAGTCAAATTCTCTCTCTCTGGAGTGATTTCACAAGCACCTTATATCAAGGCCTCCCACTTTGCTAAAGCTGCATTGCAATAGACTTTATCCATTTAGCATGGGTGAGTGAACAGCTTTGGAGAGTTAAATGCTCCATCTATTTAAAACTAAAGTGGTGGCAATCTATGACTGTATAGTTGAAAAAGTAATAGGCCTGGTGACAGAGGATTTGGGTTCAAATTCTAGCTGATGCCTATTACTTATGTAATATTGGGGAGGTTTTTCATTGGCAAAATAAAAAGATTGTGCCCAGTTACTTGTGTATATTAAACACTACTGTTAAACATCAACTATTGTGCACCAATTAATTTCTGGTTCACCATTTCTCCAGTCTCCAAGGCCCTCTCTAGCTCTGAATCAATGATTCTAAGTACAGAGCCCATTTGCCACAAAGTACTGATGTGATTTTGACTCCAGAAACTGATGAAGACCATTTACTATGGCATAGAAGGGATGTGCCATAGGTTGGGGAATGCAGGACCCACAATCATGTTTCAATTATTTTAAGACTATAGATTAGCACATAAGTAGAAGAACATTAAATAAATCCATCCTTTAAATCAGCACACAGTCCTATCACCACATAAGCCACATTAAGTTGTCAGATGGTCAAATATGCTTTGATCTTTGTGGGAGTCCATGGACTCTTTGAAGAACAGAAGAAGTTATCTTAAAATCATGTTACTTATGTTTGCTCTATGCATTAGTTTGCTTTAAAATGTGTTTTCAATTGATAGAATAAAACACATAATTGCCTGATAAAAAGAACCAGAAAATATTTTTGTATAGTTTACTTTAACTCAATAGTTCCAACTACATGAAAGAAATTTAAGACCTCTTTTAAGAAAAATTAAATTTCTACTAAAGAAAGGTTCTTAAAAAGCTCATGCCCTTTGACCTAGAGATCCCATCTTTAGACATATATTTTAAGGAGGTCAAAGAGAGAGCAAGAAAGGTCTCATGCACCAAAATATTCTCAGCAGCACTTTCTCTGGTAGTAAATTACTGAAAACAAAGTAGACATCCTTTGATTGGAAAATGGCTGTAAGAAATGCTGAATATGGAAAGTTTAAATCAGCATAAGAAAATATAAATTGTGGAACAAAGTAGAACTAAGAAGAAGTATAGATATATGTGAATGTATGTACGTATACGTAAATAAGGACTAAAATAATTTAGATGAAAGAATAACAACAAAAAAGAAACTGAACACTGTCTAATTGTAATAATCATGAAGTTTGGCCCAGGTGAAAATTTGAGAAAATGCTACCCTTCTTTGCAAAAATGAGAGATTATAAGCATGAAAGTCAGTCAATGTATAGGTTGGTTTTATTAAACCACTTTTTTCCCCTTATTTTTCTCATTTGTAACAAGGTGTGGCTTACTGAAGAAGTTAAAAGAAAATAATATATTCAAAGGAAAAGATACATGAAAAGCAAAGACAGGAATTCTTTTGTAAAATAAAATCATTCTTTAATTGGTATTGTTTCACATTCATTTTAATACCTTATTCAAGGCAGTATAGTGTTACTGATCCTTTACTTGGGGGTAGAGCTGAGGAGCAAAGAAAATATGATATGAGAATTTCCAGGAAAACACATTCATGAAAGGTCATGTTTAATTTGAATTTCCATGAATGTGATGTGAAAGCCTTATTCTTTCCTTCGGAAAGACAGGGCTTGACAAACCCTGAAGGCCTGATCTCTGTGGCATCTGGAAATTTTATCAAGGCACCGAGAATTATTGAAGAAAATTGCATTATGCCAAACATGACGTAGCTGTAGTGTATCAGATGTTATCCTTGGATGCTGGAAGACATGAGTTCAATTCCAGCTTTCAACACTTACTAGTTTTGTGACCCTGGCCAAATCATTTACATTTTCCTACTTTCTTCATAATAATAGAAACTATTTACCAAGGTCATTGTGAGGATAAAATGAGTTAATCTATGCAATACACTTTGCATAATTATAAAAAAGGCACTACAAAAAAAGCAAGCTATTCATTATTACATGACTGTGAATGACACATATTCCAAAATTAAAATATATGCATTAAGTTTGTGAATAAGAATTTAAAGTACCATATTGGCTTCCATTTTCCCCTAATGCAGAAAGAAGAAACTGTCAATCACTAATGTCAAGTAGGGCTCCATCTCCCTCTGTATTTCATCCTTATCAGCCATCCTAGCATGGACTTTTAACCATCTGACCACTTAATGTAGCATCTGGGGTGATAGAACTGCATGTGTTGGTTTAAATTTACCCTTTCTTTACTTTTATCCTAATGTACTGCCTCATCATGACAGAAAGGAAACCCTGGAATTTTGAAGACAATGCCACAGAAACATAACTCTGGAAAATATTACAAAGATAGAAGGGTTTCAGTATTAATGTGATAATGAATGACATGTCTATTGTCTAAAGCATAGCACAGGCAAGTTCAATGCAATTGATTATGAGAAAGTTGCCACCTGGGTATTGATTTTGGCCCTAACAACTCATGAAGATCATATACTAAGATCTAAGAAGGTCATAGTCTGCTTCAGTGGTACAAGGCTCTACATGAGTTCCTAAAGTATTGACATGTCCTTGAAATTGTGGACTCTGGCTTTGTTAGCATTTTCTTTCCCTTTTAGAAATACCAGAGTCTAGAAAACCATGGATGGGGATGAGTCCTGAGACATGAGTCATAAATGTAAGGCTAGGGAGAACTGATGGCTAGGAGAATAAAATTAAGACCAAAAAAAAAAAATAAAAGAAAGGTGTACAGTTAGGTCTTTGACTAGATACAAGGAGGTTTACCTAAAAGAGAGCAGAGGGAATACATTTTAAGTAATAATTAGAATTAGAACCATATTGGATGGTCGCATGAATGATAGTGACTTAGGGAAGGGGTAGATTGTGACTTAGTCCGTCATGATTCTGAAGGATGTTCATGGGATCTCCAGAAAGGAAGAAATTCAGACTATAATCTAGGAACATAAGGAAGAAAAGCTAGCTTAATAATAAAGAAATATTAGTAGGACACCTGGTTAGTAGAATCACTTTTAAGCAATTGTAAAAAACATGACGTATCCAGGAGGGAGAGAATAAGCTTCCAGATGGTTAGGACTTCAAAGTCTTCAAGAAAGAGCCAAAAAAAAAATTGGGAGAGATAGGGAAGAATTCTTGGAAAGACTGGAAAAGAAATGGTTTTCTCATCTGAGGAGCTGAAGGATAAGATAAGACTACCTAGTGGGAGCATCGAAAAAAGTGGTCTGTCAAATTTGGTATATTCCAAATCTGTAGATAAGGGATAGAGAAGTAGATTTAAAGAGGGCTAAGACATGTGCACCCTTACCAAACCCAGTCTATTTGAAAGAGTTTCCCAACCACAATAACATCTAGCTGGTTTCCCTGGGACCAAATCTAGGAAAAATCAAAAGTCAGCCAAGAAGAAGGAAGCATTGTAGGACTTAGAGTTGGAACGGATTTTAGAGTTTAGCTAGTCTAATCCCCTCATTTTATAGAGCAGAATAATGAATCCCAAACAGGTTAAATGACTTGTCAAAGGTTATATACAAAGATTATAAGATACTAAGAATTTCATGTAGGGCCAAGAAAAATGTCATACTACTATGAATACACATAGAAAGCAAAGCATAATGAATAAACAAACAAAAAAGTAACGTATATGTAATCATGCAAAAGTGTAAGTTTCTCCTTTCATTGTTATAGTAATCCCCTATATGTATATTTAAAAAAAATCCTTTAAAATGCCCTGAAATGGGTAGTATGCTTTTTATAAGATGCATGGATTGTAAAAGTCTGTGTCCTATAGGATTTAGAGAATCTAGAGAGAGAATTCTAGAGAGAGAAGTTAGTGGTAGCTAAATATCAATTGATCATGTTCTTCAGGGGACAACTAGATATCACAGTGGATAGATGTCCAGGCCTAGAGTTGGAAAGACCTGCGTTCAAATATGACTTCAGGAAGCTTACTGGCAGTGTGACCCTGGGCTGGTCATTTAATCCTGTTTGCTTCAGTTTCCTCACCTGTAAAATAAGCTGGAGAAGGAAGTAGCAAACCACTCCAGTATCTTTGCCAAGAAAACCCCAAAATGGGGTCATGAAGAGTCAGATGTGACTGAAATAACTCAGCAACAACATGTCAAGATCTGCTAACTTACAGACTCAGAGAGGGTGATGACATAGATCAAGTCAACAATCATTTATTATATATATACATATATACTATGTGTGTTGGCCATTGGGCTATGAGCTGGATCTGCTGTGGTGGCTTATTTAATGAATTTTACCTGGACCTTAAAATGGGAGGGGAAGGAAGAAAGAGGGAGACTGGTGGCTAGATGCAAGTTTTTTTAAGTTTCCAGCTGAGTTATGTTACTGAAATAAAGTGACTTTGAAGATTGAAAATATCTCTATGATTTGAGACCAATCCTTATCCTTTCTACAAGATTACTTATATGAAATACACATTGGTCCTCAAATCTTCTCAGGTGTTTATATATTGGTATTTTTCAGACAGGGATGAATATATTCATAAATACTGCCAGCTCAAAGTAGAAACTAGAGTTTCAGATATCTTAAAAGTCTATATCCTTCCAGTGGTGAGATAGGATGAAAAAAGGAGCTACTAATTTCCTGCTACCTAAATATTTTGCCTTTGCTGTTGCAGAATGAAGGCTGTTGAATGATTTATAGATCAATAAGATGGGGCTCCAGAAGGAATCAGGCCCACCAGGCACTGATTAACATATATCTTTCTATCCCTTTCTAGCAGCAGCACCACTACTTTTCCTCCTATACCAGTTCACTCTGTGTGTGGTCCCATGCAGTTCCTAGCTCAGCTGGCTAGCCCAGGTCTCAAAGGATTATGCAGTTCTCCAGAGTCATTTAAAGGTCTGCCAAAACTGGGCTGGTATGCAGAACACAATACTTTTATAATAGTAAATGTGATAGCTAAATCCTTTCTCTACCCAGTGCTCTGTTGAACTGGGGAGTCCAAGAAACTTGTTCTAATAGCATAGCTAAGGGGATCACTACCATGTCTGGAATGGGAATTAGGGACTTATCTAACATCCTTCAGAGAGTAAAATATTTTAATGGCTTTCCAGCATTGGCATTTATATTAAATTTTTCATTTTTATGCCTCAAGTAATAAATAAAAAGAATATTAAACATGTCCATATTTATAGTGATTTATATTTTTAAAAATAAAACTAAGGTTTGAAAATGTTTTGACAGCAAAATAATGATTCCATTCTTATACTTAGTATTGTCTTATTTGGTTTTGGTTAAATAACTTTTTTTTTAAGATTTATGGTAATACAGGCTAATAAGTCAGAGAATCCTTTGTTCTAAGTTATCTTTCCACTGGTTTTAAAATTATTGAGAGGCTTTCTTTCTGGAGATGCATGTGTGCATGAATGCATGTATCTGTGTGTATGTGTGTGTGCACACGTGTGTGTAAGAGAGAGTGAGAGCACCTTTTCATTCTAAGATGTCAATTACTCAAAAGTAAGAAATACTATTTACCCCTCAGACAGCAGTGTTATGACCTTTGTGGGGGTACCTGCAAGATGCTTCACAAATAAATCACCAGAATAAGATCGAGTGGCAAAAGTCGTCACTTTGAAATATTACCCTATTATTGATCACAAAGTTCAAATGTAAGTTCACAATTCAATAAGCATGCACCACAAGAAAGGAGGCCTGGATTTATATGACATTCTTCTTTCTTACCCTGGCAACCAAAAGTCCATTTAATCTTTCCTAATAAATTTCTAATTTTCCCCTAAAAGAAAAAAAATCTGAATTCAGTTTCATAAGTGGTCAAACTGCCATTAAATGATACACAGTCATTAAAGCAATTTATAAAGCTGCAGCTACATTTTTGTTTTTGCTATTTTCCTTAATTATTTTCATCATTAAATTCTGTTGATCTCTAAAGGAAATTTGATCTAAATAGCTTATTTCTAAAAAATACAGAAAGAGTTTTTTATATCTTCCTTCTCTTACCAATAATTCCCTTTTTTTGTTCTCATCTTTTTTCACAAATTAATTGATTTATTTGTTTTTAGTTTTCACATTCGCTTCCTTAAGTTTCAAATTTTCTCCCCTCCCTCCCACTCCCTCCTCAAGATGGCATTCAATATTATATGAGTTCTACACATACATTCCTATTAAACACTTTTTCACATTAGTCATGTTGCATAGATGAATTAAAGCAAATTTAACAAAAATTAAAACAAATGAAAGAAACCATGAGAAAAACAAAACAAAACTTAACAAAGGAGAAAATAGTCTGTTTCATTCTGTGTTCTGACTACATTGTTCTTTTTCTGGATGTGGATGGCATTTTGCATCATGAGTCCTTTGGAAATTTTTAGATCTTTGCATTTCTGTGAAGGGCTAAGTCTACCAGAAACAGTCCTCATACACTGTGACTGTTACTGTGTATAACGTTCTCCTGGCTTTGCTAACTTCACTCAGCATTAGTTTATATAAGTCTTTCTAGGTTTTTCTAAAGTCTACCTGTTTATCACTTCTTATAGAAAAATAGTATTCCATTGCATTAGTATACCAGAACTTGTTCAGCCACTTCCCATTTGGTGGACATCCCCTTGATTTCTAGTTCTTGACCACAAAAAGAGCTGCTATAAATATTTTTGTACATGTGGGTCTTTTTCCCATTTTTATGATTCCCTTGGGATACAGACATAGTAGTGGTATTGCTGGGTCAAAAGGTATACACCTATTTATAGCCCTTTGGGAACAGTTTCAAATTGCTCTCCAGAATGATTGGATCAGCTCACAGCTCCACTAACAATGAATTAGTGTTCCAACTCTCCCACGTCTTCTCCAACATTTGTCGTCTTTCTGTTTTGTTGTGTTAGCCAATCCAATAGGTGTAACGTGATACCTCAGAGTTGTTCTGAGTTGCATCTTTCTAATCAACAGTGTTTTAAAGCTTTTTTTTTCATATGACTATAAATAGCTTTAATTTCTTCTTCTGAAAACTGCCTATTCATATCCTTTGACCATTTATCAGTTGGGGAATGGCTTGTATTCTCGTAAATTTGACTCAGTTTTCTGTATATTTTAGAAATGAGGCCTTTATCACAGACACTAGTTGTCAAAATTCTTTCTCAGTTTTCTTCTTCCCTCCAAATCTTGGTTGCATTGTCTTTGTTTGTGCAAAAAGCTTTTCAATTTAATGTAATCAAAGTTATCCATTTTGCATTTCATAATATTCTCTCTCTCTCTTGTTTGGTCATAAATTCCTCCATTCTGCATAAATCTGACAAATGAACTATTCTTTGCTCCTCTAGTTTGTTTATAGTATCAGACTTTACACCTAGATCGTGTACCCATTTGGACTTTATTCTAGTATACAGGGTCAGGCATTGGTCTCTGCCCAGTTTCCACCACACTATTTTTCAGTTTCCCCAGGAGTTTTTGTCAAAAAGCTGTGGTTCATCAAACAGTAGACTGCTATAGTCATTGACTACTGTGTCTGTGTATCTAACCTATTCCATTCCATAACCCCTCTATTTCTTAGCCAATATCAAGTGGTTTTGATGAATGCTGCTTTATAATACAATTTAAGATCAGGTATGGTTAGGTCAACTTTCCTAGCATTTATTTTCATTAACTCCCTCGATGTTCTGGAGGATTTTTCTTTCAGATGCATTTTGATATTATGTTTTTTAGCTCTAGAAAATATTTTTGGTAGTTTAATTGGTATGATGCTGAATAAGTAAATTAATTTAGGTATAACTGACATTTTGATTATATTAACTCAGCCAACCCATGAGCAACTGATGTTTTTCCAATTATTTAAATCTGAGTTTATTTGGTAGGAGTCCTTCTTTGCCAGTTTTCCCAAATAGTCTACATAGTATTGGAATTAATTGTTCTTTAATGTTGTTCTTTAAATGTTTGACTGAATTCTCTTGTCCCTAGAGATTTTTTCCTAGAGAGTTCATTGTAAGTTTGTTCAATTTCTTTTTCTGAGATGGGTTATTAAGTATTTTACTTCCTCTTCTGTTATTCTGGACAATTTACATTTTTATAAATATTCATCCATTTCAATAAGCTTGTCAAATTTATGGGCATACAGTTGGACAAAATAATTTCTAATTATTGTTTTAATTTCCTCTTAACTAGAGGTGAATTCACCCTTTTTCATTTTTGATACTGGTAATTTGGTTTGTTTCTTTTTTAAAAATCAAATTAACCAAAGGTTTACTAATTTTATTTTTTTTTCATAACCACCAGCTCTCTCTTTTATTAATTAGTTCATTTTCTTAATTTCAATTTTCTTAATTTCTCCTTTGGTTTTCAGTATTTCTAATTTGGTATTTAATTGGAGATTTTCAATTGGTTCTTTTTTTAGCTTTTTCAGTTGCATGCCCAATTATTTGATCTTCTCTTTCTCTATTTTATTCATGTAAGTATTTGGAGATATGAAACTTCTTCTAAGAAGTGCTTTTGCTGCAAACCATAAGTTTTGATATGTTGTCTCACGATTGTCTTTCTCTTGAATGAAATTATTTATTGTTTCTATCATTTATTGTTTGATCTACTCATTCTTTAGGATTAGATGTTTTTTGTTTCCATTTAATTTCTTTCCATGGCCCTTTATAATATATAATTTTGTTGCATCATGATCTGAAAAGACTGCATTGACTATTTCTGCCTTTCTATGCTGGACTGTGAGGTTTTTAATGCCTTAATATATGGTCAATTTTGTATATGTGCCATGTACCACTGAGAAGAAGTATATATCCTTTTCTATCTCCATTCAGTTTTCTCCAGAGGTCTATCATGTTTACCTTTTCAGAAATTCTATTTACCTGCTTAACTTATTTCTTGATTATTTTAGGTTATATTTATCAAGTTCAGAGAGGGGAGGTTGTGGTTCCCCACTAGTATAGTTTTGCTATCTATTTCTTCTTAATTTCCTTAAATTCTCCTCTAAGAATTTAGATGCTATACCACTTGGTACATATATGTTTCATAATAATATTACTTCATTGTCTATGCAGACTTTTAGCAAGGTATAATTTCCTTCCTTATCTCTTGTGATTAGATCTATTTTTCCTTTGTCTTTGTCTGAAATTAGGATTGCTGCCCCTACTTTTTTTACTTCAGTTGAAGCATAATATATTCTCCTCCAGCCTTTTTACCTTTACTCTGTGTGAATCTCCCTGTTTCAAATGTGTTTCTTGTAAACAATATATTGTAGGATTATGGTTTTTAATCCATTCTGCTATCTGCCTCCATTCTGTAGAAGAATTTATCCCATTCATATTCACAGTTATGATTACTGTGTCTTTCTTTCCATCCTAGTCTTCCTCCCCCACCCTTATTTGTGCTTTTATTTCTCCCTTCTCCCTTTCCCTCCTCAAAAGTTTTACTTTTGACCACCACCTCCCTCAATATTCCCTTCCTTCTATCACTCCCCTTCCCTTTTCTTTCCTTTTTTCCCTTACTACTTCTTCCCTCCCTTCTAACCACCCCCTCCCTTTTCTTTCCTCTTTCCGTTCCTATTGCCCGTAGGGCAAGTTAGATTTCTATACTTAACTGAGTATGTTATTCCCTCTTTGAACCAAAACCAATGAGAGTAAAGGCCAAACAATGCTCATCTCCTCCCTTGTTTCCCTCAACTATAATTTTTTTTTGTTCCTTTTCATGTGATGTAATTTATCCTTTTCTGCCTCCTTCTTTCCTCTTCTCCCTTCACATCCCTTATGTTTTTTATCATCACATCAGTTAATTTATAACCACACCCTCTATCTATGCATATTCCTTTTAGATATCCTAATAAATACACAGTTCTCAAGATTAACAAGTATCACCCTCCCATATAGGGAGGTAAACAGTTTGCCTACATTGAATAACCCCCTTTTTTCCTGTTTACCTTTTTATGCCTCTCTTAATTCTTGTATATGAAGATCAGATTTGCTATTAAGCTCTGGCCTTTTCATCAGGAAGTTGTGGGAATCCCTTATCTCCTTGCCTGAAAGATTATGCTCAATTTCGCTGGGTAATTGACCCTTGGTTGTAGTCCAACCTCCTTTGGCTTACAGAATATCATATTCCAATCCCTCTGATCTTTGAATGTAGAATCTTCAAGATGCTATGTGATCATGACTGTAGTTCCTTAATATTTGAATTATTTCTTTCTGGTTGCTTACAGTATTTTCTCCTTGACCTAATAATTCTGGAATTTGACAACAATATTAGATTTGTCATTTTGAATTTGGGATCTCTTTCAGGAGGTGATTGGTGGGTTGCTTCCATGACTATTTTGCCATCTAGATCTAGGACTTCAGTGCAGTTTTCCTTGATTACTACTTGGAAGATACTATCTAGGCTCTTTTTTCCGTCATGATTTCCTGGCAGAGCAATAATTCTTAGATTTTTTTTTCTCCTGAATCTATTTTCCAGTTCAGTTATTGTTCTAATGAGATATTTTACATTTTCTTCTATTTTTTTCATTCTTTAGATTTTGTTGGACTGATTCTTGATGCCTCGTAAAGTCATTAGCTTCTACTTGCCCAATTCTAATTTTTGATGAATTGTTTTCTCCAGTTAGGTCTTGACCAATTTTACTTTTTGAAGAGCTGTTCTCTTCGGTGAATTCTTTTTTTCATTTTGTCAATTGTATTTTTAAAATCATTGGTCAATTTTCCTTCTACCTCTATAATATGGCTTTCAAAATCCTTTTTGAGCTCTTCAGGAATGCTTTTTGGGCTTGATACCAGTTCATATTCCCTTTTGAGTTTTCACATGTAGGTACAATGTCAATGCTGTCATTTTCTGAATTTGTTTTTTGTTCTTCCCTGTCTCCATAATATGATTTTATGGTCTTTGCTTTCCTAATTTGCTTCTTGATCCTCTCATGGTGATTGCCTTTTTCCTGGCTTTTAAAGTGGATCTATGCTTCTAGGGCACAGGGAGCTCTGTCCCACATTTCTTGTATTGGGAGCTTGGGATCTGATTACTAGCTTTTTGTGCTGTGGCCTCTGGTTCTTTCAGCTAGAAGCTATATAAAGCTGCAGCTTACTTGGGTGCTGAGCTAGCTGTTGTGTGCCAAGGCCAAGGCCAGGTGAATTCTGAGTTTCCCTGGGGTAACACTGAAACTGGAAGCTTGAGGTGTAGTAGATGGGTGGTATAGCTCCTGGATGTCTCTCCCTCCCCTAGAGCTGTGGTAGATCACAGGCAGGCTAAGCTGCTGATTGACCTCCATCCATGCTCATCTCTGTCCAATTTCTCTGTCTATGTTAAGGTATGCCTGGGGTCCTGGTGTTGGCATTTATTGGCTCTACCCCTCTGGGGCTCAGGATCTCCTGCTAGTTGACTGAGGTGGGGCTTGCTGGGATGGCTGTGGTCCTGCATTCAGCCACAGAAAGAGGTACCCTTTGCTTTGATCTCACTAGCCCCTTGAGTTAAAACAGTGCTGTACCCCTTCTGCTGGCCCCACTATTCCAGGATTTTTCCTGGGGCAATATTCTCTGGGTTTTTCAAGATCAACAAGGGAAGGTGAGAGCACTTACAGTTTCCTCCACCATCTTGGCTCACAGAAGTTCAAGTAGGTGACTCTCAAACATTCAGTCTGTGGGCTGATAGCCCCAGGAGTAGTTGCTGCAGGACCAGCACTTCTCCCTCACCCAGCTCTAACTGACTCCTGTCCTGTGATGAGAGATTTGGGGATTGCAGCTGGTGAGTCAGACTGCCTGTTCCTGCTGTGCTATGGCAGAATCTCTGCTGGTACAGTCCATGCCCTCTGTGTTCCCTCAGTTCAGTGTAACAGACCCTTGCAATCAATCTTTCAGACTGCCCTTCCATGGAAATCTGGCAAACTCTGTCACCTAGTGGATTCTGCCCCTCTAAAATTTGTTCAGATTCACTTCTTAAAGATGTCTTAAGGAATTTGTGGAAGAGGACAGGTGAATCTCTGCTTTCACTCTACCATCTTGGCTCTACCCCTCCATTAATTCCCCTTAACTATGAGAAACAACAGCAAAATTCTTTATGGAAACTGAACCAAATGTCATGTATCTCCATCATTTAAAAGGGCTTTCATTTTTGGTATTTTTTGATATTGGAAGAATGGCATTTGTGAAATCCATATTTCTTTTTTTTTCTTCTCATCTTCTTGGCTTTTAAAATAATTTCTTATGCCAAAGTTACATAGGAAAATTACTGATATTCTGAAAGGAATATTATAAGAACCAGTCATGCCATACTTACAAAGAACTGTACTTTTTAAAGAGAATTTGGTCCTCATGTTGTTTCTGCTATTAACCAGAAGCATGTCCACTAGCTTCTTTTGGCCTATTTCCTCATCTGTAATTTTGTCCAAGTCTTTACTAACTCTGACATTATTTAAAATCCTCTAGAATGAAGATTCTATACCTGTGATCCATAAATTCATGCTTGAAATATCTCAGTAACTAGCTCAATATAATCCTTAAAGAATAAACTTCTATAGTTTATTTTGTATATTTTATTGTTCTGAGTAAGCACCTCAGTGGTGTAGTAGATAGAGTGACTGGGCTTAGAATCAGGAAGACTCATCTTCATGACTTCAAATCTAACCTCAGGCACATACTAGCTGTGTGACCTGGTCTAAGTCACTTAACACTGTTTGGCTCAATTTCCTCATTTGTTAAATGAGCTGGAAAAGGAAATGGCAAACCACCCCAGTATCTTTGCCAAGAAAATACCAAATGGGGCCATGAAGAATTGAACCATTGTTGTTGTTAACCTTTCATTCTCAAAGACTCTCAGTGATAGGACTGAAAGGATAGAATGACAAAAATTGTTTTTAGAAGAGATCCTTCATCCTGTTGTCAAAGGGGTCCACCTCTCTCTCTCTCTCTCTCTCTCTCTCTCTCTCTCTCTCTCTCTCTCTCTCTCTCTCTCTCTCTCTCTCACACACACACACACACACACACACACACACACAATCTCTCATACACATGCATGCACACACACATGTTAGATTTAGAAAGATTGTAGTGTTATAATTATATTACATATTATACATATAATATATAATATCACAATTATAATATTGTCAAGTTACAATGGGTTGGCATAGATGACAGGTGTTACCATTAGAATCAGTTTTGAATCTGTGCTCTCTATGTGTACTGTTTACACCACAGGCCAATCATGTCTTCATTCTTCTCAAGACTATCTTCTGGATTTCCCTACTATGGTCCCCTCCCCACCTACTATCTTAGTCTCCCTCTCAATTCCCTTTTCAAGTTTTGCTTTTTGTGTTATATTTTTTATATATTTTTTTCTGCCATTAGAATGTAAATGCCTTAAGGACAGGGTTTGTCTTTTTGCTTACATTTGTATTTCCAGTGATTAACACATAATCACTTACATGTTTGTTGACTGACTGATTGACTGTTTTGGACTTTGTACTTTGTATACTTGTTTGTATAAACTTTATTTTTGTCATCTATAAAATAATATTGTTGGATGCTGTTCCCCTCTAAGGTCTGTTTCCAGCTCTCAATTCCATGAAAAAACTGAAGCTCTAGAAACTCATAAAACTTCTTTTCAGGAAGCTTCCACAAGGACATGTATGTGGTGAATTAAGGGAACACAGAAGGACGTTCGGTATCTTGACTATTTTTGTTTTTGTTGTTAATTAAGCACTAAGTTCAATTGTTTCTAGCTGCTAAAGGAGTCTAAAGACTGTTCCCTATAAATGTCAGTAACCTGGACAAAGACTTGTCCATTACCTTCCTACTTATAGCTTTAGAAATGTCCACATTTTCTCTCCGAATTTTTTTTAATGCGTCATGATGCTTGATATTTTATGGATTTGGATTTTATATCTGTAACATTTTCCTTAGATAAAGTATTTTATATGAAAATCATACATACTTTCCTTTAGGATCTTTTCTACCTTTCTGCCAAGGCATAGCTAAAACTAAATATTTTGTTCTGTAACTTTATTATTAAAATTAACATTCTGTTTGGGGACTGAGGTGCAATAAAATCCCTGGGAAGGGAACTCTTATATTTCCCAAATTATGTATTTAAATAATTCCAACACACTCATTAATCAAAATAGTCTAAGAAACAGAGATAAAGAATATTTGCAACCACATAGCACCTGGGATTACTGTCTACTTAAACCTATGGGAGGAAGAAGCCCAGGTAAGTTCATCAGAGGTTTTCTACAGTGTTGGAAGACATTATAATACATCTTTATGTATATTAGCTATTCAGTGTATATAATAGTAGAAATGCAATGTATCTCCTTTAGAGATTTGTATTTGAATATTATAGATGCTATATAAGAAGATTCTTTATAATTATTCTGAGAATACTGTTAGTTACTTAAAGATGAATTGATATTTTTTTTTATGGTAGCTGTCTTCTTCTGAATCTTGAAATCTGATGTTTATTTAAAAATTAAACTTCAATTTCCTCACTGTAATTGTTGTGTGACATTCTTTGTCTGTGTTAAAGGTTTTTATTCTGTTTATAGGTAGTACAGTGAATAGAGCTCTGGACTTCGATTCAGCATAAACTGAGTTCCATTTTGGCTTCAGAAATTTAGTAGCTTTGCAATCTTTTAGAAGTCATTTAGCCTTTTAGCTTTGGTTTTATCATCTGCAAAATGGGAGTATTATCAGGATCTGCTTTAGAAGGTTGTTGTGAGAATCAAATGAGTCAAGGTATATAGATAAATTTGCAAACCTTAAAACACTAAAAATGAAATATTGTTTTTGCTGTCTTAGACATTGTCAACACACTAATAACTACAAAATGGATCCCTGAAAAAAATCTATGTATTCTCAATACTACCACATCCTCTCTTCTCACTCTCTTCTAAACCCTCTGCAGTTTTCCTTGTGATATCATTACTCAACTCAAACTGCTCTCTCCAATGTTACCAGTGCTTTCCAAGCTGTAAAATATTTTCTACCTTCAACTTTGCTGCAAGTTACTTAAATTCTCATGTTCAGAGAAATTCCATAAAGGACTAAATTTGCAAAACTTAACCAGGTAAGTGTCCTGTGGGCATGAACAGGCAAATCATCTGATAGGAAAGGGTCCCTGTAAGAGACGATCTCTACGTATTTGGGCATCTCAAGTTGGCCAGGACCATGGATTACTGCTTTACTAGCAACACTGAGGACTGGCCTAAATCAAGAGGCAGGCAAGTTAGTCATTTAATTGACAAGCTTTTATTTACTTATTATTGTCTTTCAGGAACTATATTAAAGTTTGGGGATTGTATCCCCCAACAGAAGGGCCAAAGCATTATCTCTGCCTTCAAGGATTTCACATTCTAATTCTAATAGGGGAGATATTATGTAAACAACTATGCATATACATTGTTAAAGAGTGGTCATCTCAGAGGAAAGGTTGTTGTATTTGTCCTTCATTCTTGAAGAGGACCATGATATCAGGGAGATGATGAGATGACTTGCAGTTGGCTTTAGTTTGAGTAAGGGAGGGCTCAAAAGGAAGAGACTAGAGGTGGTGGAAGGATAATGAAAGTTATCTTCTTGAAGGTAGGGTTTTAACTGAGTCTTGAAGGAAGACAGAAAGATGAGAAAGGAAAGCATTTTAGGCATGGGGGCAGCCAGTGAGATGCAGTGGTAGGTACACGGAACAGCATGTAGGTGATTTTGCTGGATCATAGAACAATTAGATGGGAGTAAAGTAAAAATGTAAGAGTGGGGCAGCTAGGTGGTACAGTGAATATCGCGCCAGGTCTGATGCAAGGAAGACTCAACCTCCTGAGTTCAGATATGGTGTCACTTAATGACTGTGTGATCCTGAGTGAATCACTTAACCCTTTTTGCTTCACTTTTCTCATCTGTAAAATGAGCTGGAGGAGAAAATGGAAAACACTGTTGTATCTTTGCCAAGAAAACCCCAAAAGGGGTCATGAAGTGAATTCCTTCGATGACTCTTTTGCCCTCTGGACATCTCACTTCTGGGTGGTATTCCTGGATGATTTCCTGGAAGATATTGTCCAGACTTTTTTTTTTGTGGCTTTCTGGCAGGGCAGTAATTATTAAATTTTCTCTCCTGGATCTATTTTCCAGGTCAATTGTTTTTCCAATTAGATATCTTACATTTTCTTCTATCTTTTTATTCTTTAGATTTTGTTTGACTGATTCTTGCTGTCTCATAGAGTCATTAGTTTCTACTTGCCGAATTCTAATTTTCATCAAATTGTTTTCTTCAGTTAACTTTTGCATCTCTTTTTCCATCTGTCCAATTGTTCCTCTTAAGGAGTTATTTTCTCCAGTTAATTTTTATACTTCCTTTTCCATTTGTCCAATTTTCCCAGTTATGTTTTGTGCTTCCTTTTCCATTTATTTAATTTTTCTTTTTAAAGAGGTGTTCTCATCAGTGAATTCTTTCTTCATACTTTTAAAATCATTGGCCAGTTTTCTTCTGTTTCCTTCTTCAGCTGTTCCAGGAGGGCTGTTTGTGTATGGGGGCAGTTCACAGCCCCTTCTGAAGTTTCAGGTGGAAGTACAGTCTCACTACTGACCTCTTTGGTATTTGTGTTTTGATCTTTGTCCCTATAGGAAGATTCTATGGCTCTTGTTTTGCTTTTTTCTTGCTCATGATGATGATTGTGTGTTGTGGCTTCTAGTTCTTTCAGTTAGAAGCTGCAGAACTTGGTATTGATCTGACTGGTGTGAAAAAGCTAAGAGCAGGTGTCTTTTTACCTTTTTGTTTTGTGTTTCCCCAATCAGCCCTGGGGTTACCTTGTTAAGTGTGGGGGAGGGGTGGTCTGGTCATGGGAGATCTCCTCAGCTGAGCTGAGGCAAAGGCAAGCTCAAGGGATGGTGATCCCAGCTGCCCTATTTTCTTCCCATTTTCCCTGGAGTGCTGAGGCACTCCTGGATCCTAGTGCGAGTTTTCACCCCTCCTGGGGCTCCTCTCCTAGCACTGAGGCTCACCTGGGTCCTAGTGAGAGTTTCCACTGCCCTGGTGCCCCTTCTGGTTAGCCTCTGCCACAGTAGGAGGAATCCCCCTTAGCTATTTTCCTAGCCTCAGGTGTTATGAGACTATTTGACTGCTCTGCTGTTTCCACTGATCCAGGATTTTTCTGGGGAAATATTTTATGATTCTTTTGAGGTCATCAAGGGGGGAGGAAAGAGCATTTACTGATCACTCCTCCATCCTGGCTCCCAGAAGTTCAAGTAGGTGACTTACAGACATTTAATCTGAGGGCTCAAAGTCTCAGAACCTGCTGTGGCTGATATCTGGGGCTCAGTGGCTGTCACTTGCTTGGCTCTGCTGGTCTCTCACCCTGGGCTGCTGCTCCACCAGTTTTACCTACTGCTGCCTCAGGTCTCCCTGAGGCCCTCCCACTCTGCTGCGCTGGATGCTATGGGCTCTCCCCTGTGGAACAGATCCTTCCTGTGGACCTTCCAGTCTGTCCTGAGCTGTGAATCTGCCACAATCAGTCTCCTATTGGATTTTGCACCTCCAAATTTTGGTCAGATTGTCTTTTTAGAGGTATCTGAAGGAATTTGTCTAAGATCTTAAGTGAGTCATTGCTCTCACTCCACCATCTTGGCTCCGCCCCCCAAATTCTTGATATTCTAACCAAGTTTTACTCTTTACAAATTTTATCAGATTCTCTGGTGAATTCACTATCTCTCCCCTGCCCCCTGTTCATTCCTTCGCATACTCTCTGTTCCTCATTATTAGCATATATGATTCAAGTCAATTGTCCTTCTCTATATGTTTCTTCCCTACTCTTCAAAAACAAATTAGAGGAAATAAAGTTTATCAAAATTCAGCTTGTGTTGATTGTACTTTTTGTAAAAGGGTGGTATACAGTATCAGAGTAGAAAATCTATTTGTACTACATAACCAAGTATGTTATTAGAAATATTAGTAGCTAAGAGTTTAGAGAGGAAAGACAAATAAAGGAAGACCTTGGGGACACAGGTAATATTTTCATTTCTACTTTCCATCCCCTTTCCAAGACAACAATGGATCCTTTGGATTTTCCACTCTATTTCCCATTGCCTAGAGTACCTTCCCTCCCACCAGGTCCCACTTTTAAATTTCTATCATTCCTTCAAGGCCCAACTAAAAATATTGCTTCCTCTATGAAACCTTCATTAATTGTTCCAGGCAGAAATGATCTACTCCCCTTCAACCTTGAATGTATACATCAAATCTACATGTAGCTAATACATATAGGTAAGTGTGTACATAATATAGGTATGTGCATTTTGAGTGTGTATATAAAGAAAAAGAGAGCAAGATAGATGAGAAGATGATTACTAAGAGTTTATAAATAGAAAAGAAGTGAATAGCTTGTTAAAAAGAGATCAGGATAACGCAGCTCACTAATTAGAGATGAGGTAAGGTTGTTCTTCATGACTTCATTTCGGGTTTCTTCACAGAGATACCAGAATAGTTTGCCATTTCCTTCTCCAACTCATTTTACAGATGAGGAAACAAGGTTAAATCCCTTGTCTAAGATCACACAGTTAGTGAATGTTTGAGGCTAGATTTGAACTCATGAAGATGATTCTTTCTGAAGGTCCAGTGATCTATCTACTGTGCCATCCCCTAGGTAGAGTTATAGATTCACAAACCATTTCTGATATAGCTGAGAAGATGAAAAGGTGGTATGATATAGAGAAAAGAGTACTCTAGCCTTGGAGGTAGAGAACCTGAATTGCAATCTTGGCTTTCCAATTTCCACAGCCATCTGATATTTTCTAAGGGTTCAGGCTTTAGTTTAATATAGAGGGGATCTCAGTCACTGTTTTATGAACACTAAAGCTACAGAGAGGTTTGAATGACACTGACACTGGCAAAATAAAATCATACAGCCCAAGTCTTGACACATCGTTTTATGTGTAAGCCTGTGGGATCTGATCTTTTTTTTTTTTAATTTTTAGTTTTTGAGAGGTAGCATGGGATGAATTTGGAAGTCAAAGAACCTAGGTTAACTTCCCAGTTCAGCCATTTATCACTTTTGTGTCTTTGGTTAAGTAAACTCATATCTTGGGTCTCAGTTTCCTTATCTGAAAAGTGATAGTACCTAATGGATGATCATATAATCATTCTATGTTCTTGGACAATTAGCTCTTTGGAGTCAATAAAATAAAGTAGTAGTGTTATGAGATATCTGATCCAGTGGCCCTTCTAGCTTTAAATCTTTGACCCTCTGATTCTTTGGATGGTATTTATATGTTTGCAGTAGGGCTAACTACTACTATGCTACATGTAACTACACTATTGCATTGTGGGTGGAGCTATGACTTAGTATGACCACTCTGTAAAACAAGTCAGAATTATGCAAAAACATGACTAAAATGTTCATAATCTTTGGCACAGAGATTTTACTACTATGTATATATATCCTAGTGAGATCAAAAACAAAATCCTTGCATACAAAATATAAACATTGCAGCAACACATTTGTGGTGGCAAAGAACTGGGAACAAAGTTGGTGCCCATCAGTTGGTGAATGCAAATGTAAAGAAATATTATTACTAAGATCCCCAATCACACTGCTCTCTTTACTTCCTTCTCACCCTCCCCACAAGTTACCTTGTCCCCTTCATGGGTACCTTCTACCCCTTCCCTCTTTCCAGCTGCCTTTTGTAATTTGTCTTCCTAATTTAAAATGTATGCTCCTTGAAATTAGGGACTTTGCTGTTTTCATGTTTTAGATCACTAGCACATACCACAGTGCTCTCTCTATCTGTATTTGTCTCTCAGTCTCTGTATCTCTCTTGCTTTCTCTCTTCTCCTTTCTCCTCCTCCTCCTCCTCCTTCTTCTTCTTCTTCTTCTTCTTCTTCTTCTTTTCTCTCTCTGTCTGTCTCTGTCTCTCTCTCTGTCTGTCTCTGTCTCTCTCTGTCTCTGTCTATGTCTCCGTCTCTCTGTCTCTCTCTCTTATCCCTACCCTACTCTCTCTATATCTGCCTCTCCAGAAAGGTCCTTGTACCATACACTGAGCTAAGTGTGGGGGACTAGCTACCTTCTCCCTCTCCCTTTTAAGACTTGTGGCCTTGGGAAAGGTTGAGGAATTTGGTTTGTTTTCATTTGTCCTTTTTAAGTCTAGTTATAGGCAGTGTGGTCCCCAGACCTAGTACCTCAAGCATTGGTGAACTTAGAGCTAGGATTCCAGGTGGAACCCAGAAGGGAAGCCCTTATTATTCAGTGTTCAGAAATCAAGCCTGAGGGGCAATTATACCCCTTCAGGTGTTGGGGATAGTAGTTGTAAGTTTGTTATTGCTATACCTTTGAAGTAAGTATTCCTTTATAAAAGCTAATCAGACAGTTCATTATTATATTGCAGGATCATTGGAAACTCTTTACAGATGAGGGCATACAATCATCGGGGAATTTAGCCAAAAGCAGAAAGTAGACCCTTTCAAACCTACTTTAGTGTGCTAGAGAATCTAACAGGAAAGAAGAAATATAGCAAATCTGACCTTTAAGCACTTGGGTCCAAAGTAGTCTGTTGCACTGGAACAATCTTTGATTTCATCTCAATGGTCCAGCAGTCCTAATCAAGACCCAATTATGACTGAGTAGGCTGAGAGGAAATAATATTATACTAATAACTTTCCTTTTATTTCTCTTAAAACTGATCTCCTGAAAAGGTCAGTCAGTTTCTGAAGGGTATGGCTGAGGGATGGGATTTGCCCCTCACTCTTAAGTTTAATTAGGTCTCCCTAATCAGCAGACCTAATTTCTGTTTAGAGCGTAAGCAGCATCCATGGTAGGTATGTTGAAACCCCCTATCCTTGTTCCCCTCCATTAGAGTTCAGTACAACCCAGCTCATGAAGGAGAAAGTAGCTAGAGAGGTCCAGATGGAGATAGCTTTTCCTGTCCATGTGCCTTGAGGTCTCTCGGTCTCATGATCAAGTCATGTTCTTTAGAGGAGGAGCTGAAGACTTTTAACCCACCTTCTCATTATACATCCACCATTCAGGATTGATCTTCATTTTGTAAATGAAATTCCCTTTCAGAAGGGATTTAAAGCATTTCATCTTTGGTTACTGAGAGAAACCATTGACCATCAATTTACTAATTGTAGCCTAGGCTAATTAATAAATTGATTATTAGTTACCTATGAAATACTGTCTCTGAGTTTTCATTCACCTCAAGGTAAAGTTATCTAACTTGCATAGAGGTTAAGTGATTTATTTCATATTATACACCCATAGATGTCATAGGATTTGAATGCAAGTCCTACTGATTCCAAATCCAGTCTTTTTTCTCAATTCCCCAATTTGTCCCCAGTTCCTTTCTCATTTTTCGTCCTTTCCGTAATATGTCCCCAATTGGAATCTCCTTTTTTTGTTTTTTCTTCAGTAATTCTTAATGCATTCACTTATACTCCCCTGAGGGAAGGAATACTATAAAAGTTCTACCTGTAGCTAAGGATATACATAATTCTCACATTCGTGCTCTTTACCACTACTTCAGTGAAAATGTGAATATGCGAGAATGTATATTCCATAAGTCAAACTTTTCACTTGACTGATTCACAACTAACCATCCTTAACACACCAGGTGTGCATAAACAAAGCAATCTAAGCATCCCCCACAGGAGCTTAAAGCAGTTCCTGAGGGTCAAGTTCCCCCCTCCTTCATCATTACCTTTAGTTGTCTAAAGAGTTCCCATGGTTACAATGACTCATACTCTCCAAATAATTAACCTAACATTTTCCAGAAACAAAGTATGTCCCTATCCTACAAAGTCCTTCAAAATAGACTAAAATTTTAACTGTTAAGAGTTAGGGAAGTGAGTATTGTTTTTTTGCTTGTTTTCTTTTTCTCTCCATGGATAATCTTTCTCAGAAGGAAAAGGAGAAAAGGAAGAACTCCCTATCCACTTAATCAGGCAGGACTAGGCTATTTGCTAGCTGTCACTTGAAATGGATGTGGTGTCACCCCTTTCTTGAATGGATGAAAGCCTAGCCCCTAAACAAATGAGAAACATGAACCAGAAGGGAAAGGGGCAGTAAAAAAATTAAAAGAACCAAAGGTTTTTTTTTCCCTTCCAAACAATGATGAATCTCACTGAACTGCTTTTGTTGGATTTGTTTGAAGACAAAGTGAATGATTTGGGGGCTCCCTGAAACATTTTATTTTTGTCTGAGTATGGACTGTCTATTGCATTTTCACTAGGATTACTGAGAGAATAAAATACTAGAGGACCTCGATAATGCAAGGGACAGAGCCCATTACATACACCTTCCCCACCACACCCCCAACATTCATAGGACTGGGTCAAGATGTCCTTTTTACCCAGCTACCTAGGATATCACCATGGAAGACTAGGAATCTTGGTAATGGGGGAAAGGAATTACATCTAGTTCTTTGATTTTTCAAGATGAAGGAAAAGATCAATTTCCCCTTACATGAAAGGCAAATGAAATAATTAAAAATACTAACAGAAGTGGTGATGCTAACAGATTGTGATACATTTGATTTCATCTATTTTTCATATTTTTTAAATATTATTTTTTTTAATGAAAGAAAAATAGGATATGATGACCTGGAAACATTTATTGAATGGCAAATAGACTGAGAATTTTAGTTCAGAATGATCTTATTCCTTATGAGAAAACAATTAATTGGGTTTATAACATTACTTTCATTTCTCCAGATAAGCATTCAATTTAGAGATAGCATTATTAACCACTAATTATGAATTAAGCATTGTGCCAAGAGCTAGAGATACAATAAAATCATGCTGGATATTCCCTACTCTCATGAAGTTTACATTCTAGTAAGTGAAAATAGCACATAAAAGAATGAGAAGAACAACAGAATTAAAAGCACAGCTGCTTCTGGGGCTGAGTTCTGGGAACTGCTATTGAGGTCTGTCATGGAGCAAAATAAAGCCAAAAGCTGGTTTGTCAAAGCCAAGGGAGTATCCAGGGTCCAAATCCAGCATAGTCATCACACTCCACCTTTGTCAATTTAAAATACAGTTATGCCTTCTACATCACAACTTTCCCCATTGAGTTTTCAATATATGATGGGTCAGTCTGGGAATTTTGGGGGAGATTTGCAGAAGCCGTACATGATACATGAAGGCCAGCAGACAACATAAAAAAAATTTTAGAAACTCAGAAATTATGTGTGTGTGTGTTTGTGTGTGTGTGTGTACCCCCCACACACAAACACACACATGTACACACACAAAATGTATGTTTTATATATTGTTTTGTTGTCTTTCATTTTCGAAGAGAATCAAAATGACATCATTGTGAAAAAGTGAAGTTTCAGTGTGTCTGACTGTGGATGATCAGACTAATAAAAGCTTGGAATGCTCTACTACAGGTTGGGCACAGATAGTCTGTGTGAATTTTTGGGGTGGGTACTCCAAATTTTTTACTTTGTGCTGTCTCAATTCTGCTTTGCTTATAGAGCACAGCATCGTTTCTGAAGCAGGCACGCCATGCTAAGGAGTCTTGTGCCAGTGTCTCCCATGTTGTATAGTCAAATCCAAAGTTCTTGAGAGAGATCTTGAAAGTGCCTTTGTATCACTTCTTCTGACCAACATGTGATCGCTTGCCCCATGGGAATTCTCCATAAAATAGTCTTTTTGGCAAGTATATGTTTTACATTTGAACTATGTGGCCAGTCCTTTAGAGTTGAGCTCTCTGAAGAATAGTTTGAATACTTGGCAGTTTAGTTCAAGCAAGGAGCTCAATGTCTGCTACCTTATCCTGCCAGGTAATCTTCAGAATCTTCCTAAGACAGTTCAAATGGAAGCCAGTTTCCTGGCTTGGTGCTGATAGAATATCTATGTTTCACAGGTATACAACAATGAGGTCAGTACAACAGCTCTGTAAACCTTCAATTGGGTAGCCAGTCTAATACCTCTTCTCTCCCAAACTTTTCTTCAGAGCCTCCCAAACACTGAGCAAGCTCTGGCAGTGCGTGCATCAACCTCACCGTTAATGTATAGATCCCTGGAAAGTACACTACTAAGGTAAGTGAACTTTACCAGAGCATTCAAAACTTCTCCATTTGTTGTAACCAATGGTTCTACATATGGCTGGTATGGTGGTGGCTGATGGAGCACCCATGTTTTCTTGGTGTTAATTATTAGACCAAATTTAGCACAGACAGCAGAAAATTGATTCATACTTTGTTGCATTTCAGCTTCAGAGTCTACATTCAGTGCACAATCATCTGCAAACAGAAAATCATGCATCAACACTCCCTCCACTTTGGTCTTGGCTTGTAGCCTTTTCAAATTGAAGAACTTACCATCAGTAGGGTAGTTGACCTTGATGCTGTGTTCATCCTCATTGAAAGCATTTGACAACATGACTGAAAACATCATGCTAAAAAGCATGGGAGGAAGCACACAGCCCTGTTTTACTCCATTAGTGACTGGGAAGGCATGAGAGCATTGTCCACTATCCAGAACTTGGGCACACATGCCATCATGAAATTGATGTACAATACTGATGAACTTCTCTGGGCAGCCAAATTTTGACATAAGCCCTCATGACTAACTAATGAAAGGCCTTGGTCAGATCAGTTGTATTGTTAAAAACATTAGTAGGTCTTATCTCCATCATTAAGTCTTACTTGATCTTGATCAAGTCCAATCAAAACTACCGTATCTCATGTTCCTCGTATAAATATAATTCTTTCCCTCTAGCAGTTCACAATCTAATGAGGGGAGTCCTGGGGAGGAATGGAATTGGAAATAGCAACAGCAATGGTCATTTGCTGCTGAAGACTTGTGCATCACATGACCTTCTTATCACCAACACTGTTTTTCATTTACCTAAATGCAATAAAACTTCATGGATGCACCCTTGCAGCAAACATTGGCTTCTAATAGCCTATGTGATTGTAAGGAGACGAGACAGATAAGATATGAGAGTGACAAAGGCAGTGTGTGGTGCAGAGTGCTGGACTGATCATAGACTTATACTTTCCAAGCTAAATATTTGCATTCATCAAAAGTGCCACCCCAAGACAAAATGACTGCAAGAAGAATCAATGTCAACGAATTAGAGCACTTCTCCGAGCATGAACAGTTTTTCTTGCTAACTTGGAGGGAAAGTTGAGGCAACAGATAGTTGGCAACAGTGGAGCAGAAAAGGAGTGGACATCTTTCAGAGATTTGGTGTACAGCACTGCATTTGTTCATCTGGGTCAGAACACTTGCAAATACCAAGACTGGTTTGATGAAAATGATGAGATGAAAAATGAGAATTCCACAGGATATACCAGCAGGAGAGTTCATCCACCTCTAAGAAAGCAACATTTAATTCCATCAAAAGCAAATTATAAGCAAAGCTTAGAGAGATGCAGGATTCCTGACTCAGTAAGAAGGCAGATGAAATTCAGTTTTATGCTGACAGTAACAATCCAAAGCACTTTTATGATTCCCTGAAAGCTATTTATGGATCAAAAACCTATGGTGCATCACAACCACTCAGTGCTGATGGAGCCACAATGATTTGGTGGACATGACTAAAAGGAATGAACAACAACAAAAGTATGAGAAGACTATAAAAGAGGGATAGGGCTATAAAGTACAGGACTTTGGAATCCAAAAGAAACTTTTTTTTAATATTTGGTTTTGGAAGCATCTGGAATCACCACTTTTAGATCTTAAGTCTCCAAACCCAGATCCTTAAAGAAACAAAAGGTAATTATCATGGTTGTTTGTGGCCCACACAAATGAGGAGGCCCTATTGTCCTCTGTCCTTCGCAAGATAGCAACATCCTTTGAACGAGCAATATCACTACTAGGTCTGTACCCCAGAGAGATTTTTTTTAAAGGAAAGTGACATATTTATACTAAAATTTTTATAGCAGCTCTTTTTGAGGTAGCAAAGAATGGGAAATTGAGGAGATGACCATGAACTATGAATGTAATAGAACACTATTGTTCTGTAAGAAATGATGAGCAGGTAGATTTCAGAAAAACCTGGAAAGGGACTGATGTAGAGTGAAGTGAGCAGATAACCAGTAGAAAACTGTACATACTAGTAGTGATATTATATAATGATCAACTGTGAATGAGTTAGCTCTTCTCAGCATTACAATGATCTAACATAATTCCAAAGGACTACTGATGAAAAATGCTTTGCACCTCCAGAGAAAAGAACTGATGGAATCTGACTGCAGATCACAATATACTATTTTTCACTTTTTTGTAGGTTTTTTTTTTTGGTCTGTGTCTTCTTTCACAACATAACTAATATGAAAATATGTTTTGCATGATAGCATATGTATAACCCATATAAAATTGCTTACCATGTCAGGGAGTGAAGAGGAGAAAATTTGAAACTCAATTTTTTAAAAATAATGCTAAAGTTGTTTTAAAAATGTAATTGGGAAAAATAAAATATTATTAAAAATAGCCAGCAACATTATTTAGTCCAAGTACATAGAGAAGCATGAATACAAAGACCAAGTAAGAGGATATAACACCTGCTTATACAAATATGGCTGTCTAGAGCAGTAATAGCTTGCCTTATTGCAAACACCTGCTGCTACTGCCACAATTCATAAAGTCCTTCACAGTGAACATGGCCCCTTTGAAAACTTCCTGACCTTCAGGATAACCGTTTATTCCTACTCTCTTACATCTCAGGCAACACAAAAGAGGGACTCACACAATTTGGCTTTCTGTTCAGTTGGTTTCCGGAGCTCCTTTCTCTCTTGTTCCTGCCTCCTTTCTGTTTATTTCTTCCTGTTAATACAAAAAGCTAATATATTACTAATCACAGAGAAGGAAGAAATACTAGAGGCCAGAAGAATTGGGGAGTGGGGGGAGGATGGGATTCATATTGACATACATGAGTTGAGTTCCCAGGATGCCTTTAAGCTGTATAGCCCTAGTAGAATACTTAGAAGTGGAGAAGTATCTATGATGGGATGCACTGAAAGGTTGGGGGGAAGGGAGGAGACTGAAAAGATAGAGACTTGGACATGAATATTATTTACCAATTAGGAGGTTAGAAGGGGACAGAGATTTAACACTGACCTTTTCATTCCCCTTCTCTGTTGAGGCCCAGGTTGATGATAAAGGACTAGAAGTTGAATGGCTCTGTTGCTTCTCACACTTAAATTTTCTATAAGTTTGGCCCTTTAATTTCATTTGTTTTGGTTTGCCACTCGCTGGAAAGGACATTTATTCCACTCTCCCCACCGAAAAAAATTGTATCTCATTAGGTGGGTATGAACAATACCTAATGAATAATAAGGCATACATTAAGCCATTACTGCATTCTAGGGCCTCTGATAAGCCTTGAAGCTATAAATAGAAAGCAAGATAGTTTCTTCAAAGAACTTACACTGCGAAGGGGAATGGTCTCTCACATGGTGCACATGCACACATACACAGATGCAGACACGCACACACACATGGACACACACACACACACACACACACACACACACACACACACACACCCCTATGAACCAGAATGGATGGGATGGGAGGGTAAGGACAAATTATCTGGACTGGAAATGACATAGAAAAAAATATATAGTCTTTGTTCCCTTGCAAGATAAAGTAAAAGCTCACCACTCAGAGCCCAGAGGCCCAGGGAGCAGAATGTAAGGTTCAGTTGGGAGGGGAATAAGAAGGATCAGGAAAATGGTGACAGTACAAATAGCATCATGTGGAAAAAGTCAGGAATTTTCCTAAATTAGAGAATCATGAACAAACCATATCAACAATCACAGCAACAGCAAACCCCCTCAAGAAACATCTAAGTCTGACAGGCATTAGATGCTATTTTCTCCATTTTCTTTCCTGAGTCTAGATAATCAATAAAATAATAAATCAAGCCCTGATTGTTAGCTTTGCCAATTTCTGAGGTATAAGTGTTCACATGGAAAATTTTACAATCAGCTCTTACAGGCCAGCAGTAGTGGGCTCCAGCACATCCCTGCTGATAAATATCTCTGTGTCAAGAATATTACCATGGAAGTGGAGTAAGAATAATTAAAGAGGGGAGGCAGAAAGCTATACAATAGTTTGCTCATTTTTAAAGTGGAAAAAACTGTGCTAGTAACCTCACAGCGTCTGAGAATCAAGAAAGAACCCTATGTTCATTCTACAAACATTAAATATCTATCACACACAGACATCTTTGATAATCTCTTAGTTCAACTAAAAAGCAGCCCACGCTTTCAGGAAGACCAGTTAGTTGGAAAAAATATGATACTGTCAGTAGATAACCTAGTTTCCAATTCTGACTCTTCCATTTACTAGAGTTGTGACCTTAGGTAAGCAAGTGAAACCATCTGGGTCTCAAGTTCCTTCATCTATGAAAGTTACCCAAAATGGTCTCTTTCACGTCTGAATCCCATGATCCTTATCATGATCTAAAACAAAAGATAAACAACTGCAGCAGTAAGAACACAATGGCAGCAATGGGTAAAGTATCAACTTGAGAAATCTTAAAGTGCCATAACCTATCATTCTTGTCTTAGCTAAAGCAGTAGGACTTGTTTTGGTTATTATGTACTAATGATGCTATTGTAAAACAGCATGGGTTAGGGCAACCTTATATGGAGTATTCCAGGTAGTATTTTCTCTAGTCTTGATAATAAATTCACTTAGTTTATGAATTATGAATTCTCTTAGTCTCATGAATTGAGAAAAAATAGTTCCTTACTCATATAGAAAATTTGTTATGTAGGTAAAGAGAGTTTAAATTGCAGGGTCATTTAAATGTCCAATTTTGACTGGTATTGAATTTGATATGTTAACTATCATTACATAGCAAAGATTTTTTAATGGGGGAATTGTTTTTTAAATTTTCTTAGGTGCTTTACTTTGGGCTTTAGACAGTTTTCTTAATTTCTGTAAAATGGGGATTATAATACTTCCATACTTTTCTCATAGGATTATTATGAAAATAAAATTATATTGATGGGGTACAGACTCTGGAAACCTCCTTGAACTCCCCTTGAATCTTCCCACTTAATCTGGCCTTTTATATTCAAATCTGTTACCCTTAACCTAGTCTGGTCCTCCATTGTCTGATACTCCCCAACTGACTCAAGCTATTTCCCACCTTTGATTACCTCACTAGTTACTCCAGTCTCAGTAAGATCCTCCTTAGACCCTCCCGCCAGACTACTAGACCACCTCTAAATCTCTCCCAGGGTCTTTTCTGTATTTAAGTTTCATCTTGCCTCCATGAAGGTGCTCAGATTCAATCCAGCTCAGACTCTGCCTAGCTGACATTGTATCTGGTGTGCTTGTTAATACAAGCATTCCAAATGCTTAATCTCCTTACGAGTTAACCCAGTATGGCAAATCTTTAATAAACTTTGGTTTTTTTTGAGTTAAAGAAGACTTGAGCCGAATTCATTCAGCAAGACCTGGAGTGTCAGTATTTTGGGGTTCCCAGCACCCCAAACTTCAGCATTTTGGCTCCCTGACCAGGAAGAGCTGCTAATTTCAAGTTCTTCTCCTGGCAAGATTGGAAGGTACGTAAGCCTCCCCCTCTCCCTATACCCTTTTCTCTCTTCAAACATCTTGGAGGTGCTTTTCAGACCTGACATCTCAGGTCCCTGTAGGTCAGACAGCTAGGAGGCTCCAGCATGAAGCTCTCAGGTTCTTAGTCCAGTGGCTATGTTCAATGGCACACCTTCCAAAGCATAGAAGGCAAGGGAAGTATATGCCCAACTCTCTCAGTTCTCTTGGAGGCAGAGAATTGGGAAAACTTCAGGTACTTTTTTTCTTTTTTTTGTTTCCCAAGGCTTACTCCCAGATCCTCCTTTATGGAGGGGCAGACTTCCAGCCCCATGTCTATAATGGGTCAATCCTCTTCAGTCTCCAAAAGTTTGCCTTTGTATTGTCTTTTACAAAATGGGAAAAAATTTAGATTCACTAAAGAATTTAAAAAGAAAAAGTTGGTGTTCTTTTGCAGCACTGTTTGACCTCAGTATCAACTGGAGGACCACAAAGTGTCCCATTTTTGGGACCTTACAATATAATACTCTTTTATAGTTAGAATTATATTGTCACCAAGAAGGAAAATGGGTAGAAATATCCTATCTAGTGGTCTTCGTCCAATTCTCTCAGAACCCCATTCTTTGAAAAGATTGCAAGATGCTCATAGATAGGGCAGCCCCACAAAGGGGCAATAGGTGTGAACTGGATGTTTTGGATGATGCCTTTTTTTATGGTCCCTGGGACTTCAGTTCCCCCTTCTTTCCTGCCTCCGTTCCCACCATCCCAACTCTTATCCCACCCAACCTCCCCTAACCACTTGTGCTGCTCCTCAACCTCCCTCCAACCCTCACTTCCCCCTCCTTGACCACCTCTTCTTTCCCTTGGTTTCCCTTCCTTTTTCCTCTAGCCCAACCCCTCTTGTTTCCTACCTCACTTACCTTCCATGTCTCCTACCCTGTAGCTCCTCCCATGGCCACTCCCCCTTAGAGACATTACCCAGTTCCCAGCCAAGGGTCTTGCTGAGGTGGCACCCTCTGTAGCCCCTCCCCCTGAAGGTACACCACTCAGGCCTCAGGCCCCACCCCCACAGCAGTCTCTGGGGTATCTCTTCTTCTAACCCTTCCCCTCCTCAGATGCCAGCTGATCTTTACCTTTGCCAGCCAGATGCCCTGGACTTGCAGCCTAATCCAGTTCAGCCAGTATTCCTCAGCCCTTCCCTCACAAGAAGTGGAATTTCCTATCTCTCTTCCCAAGCCCCAGTCCTCACTAGGCCCTCAAGGTTTTCTCCCCTGAGGGAAGTGCCTCCCTCACCTAGTGGGACAATTAGAGTGCATGCCGCATTCTCCATCTCAGACTTCATTCAAGTTAAAGAGAAACTGGAGTGATACTCAGAAAATCCCACTAAGGTTACTGAGAGTTTTAGGGATATATCCTTACAATTCAAGCCTTCTTGGGGTGATTTGCTTGTCCTCTTCTCTACCTGTTGTACCATTGAAGGGAAGAGGAGAATCTGGGTACAAGCCCAAAAGTTTGGGGATCATTTGGCTAGTGATGACTTCACAAAATATCCTCCTAGAAGAGCTGCTGTTCCCACGAGTGACCCAGGATGGGATCAGAAGAGTGAGGAAAAGGGAAAGTGAGATCATATGATAATTTGCCTATTAGAAGGCATAAGAACTGCATTTCAAAAATAAATAAAGTTTCAAAAAGTTAGGGAAATTACTCAGGGAGAAAAGGAAAACCCTGCCCTTTTTTTTGGACCCTGACTCTGTAGAAGGGACAGCAATTCTTGGCATGTATTTTATTAATCATTCTGTTCCAGATATTAGGGGAAAACTGCAGAAATTGGCAATTGGACCCCAAACACCTCAGACCCAATTACTGGAGATGGCTTTTGGAATCTTTAACAACAGAGACCTAGCTGCAGCAGACGAAAGAGAACGAAGGGAAAGGTCTAGAGGCAGAGAACATGCTCAATTCTTGGCTGTTGCCATGACCAGGAAAAGACTCAGTGAGTGCCCCTCCAGGGCGCCCCCTTGGAGGAAGTCTGCTACTTGGGCGGCGGAGAAACCTGCTTTTGATGCCATAAGGAGGGTCACTGGTCCAAGGAGTGCCCCTCGAGGGTGCAACCCCCAATCCCCCAGAGGGAGCCCCAGGAACCAAGGCCTGTGGAATCATGCCCATGTGACCAGAAGGGAAACTGGAGGAGGGATTTTCCCCAAGGCTGAAAAAGTAGAGAAACTACACGCCCCTCCCCCCCCCTTCCCAGTACCCTGTTCTCCAGTATTCTCAATACTCAGAAGGACAGGAAAACCTGGGACCCATCAGTGCTCCCACTTTCTCCACCTTTCTTGTCAAGTCCTGGGCAAAAATCAAGGCTGAAGGTAAGGTTGCCCACTTTAACATGGCTAAGTTCTCTGTTTTAACTAACTTCTCTGGCCCTCCCCTCCCCTCCAAGCATCTAGTCATGAGTATTGAAAGGGAGATTAAGGAATGTCTACAGACATACCTCCTCCCCAGCCTATTTGAGGATCTGTTGTTTCAATACTCCTTCCTTATGCCCTCCTCTGACCCTGACCCCTTGTTGAGAAGGGACCTGATGGTGAAATTGGGGAACCAGTTTTCTCTAGTTAAACCTCCCATCTCCATTTTCCCTCTGTTCACTAGATCTCCCTATGTTCACTTGAAAGTGTGAGAGACAGTTGAGCCAATTGTTTGGAATCGGGAATTCCTAGGTGAGCTACTTCAGCCACCCCAGCCATTGTTAGCCTCCCAGGCCCTAAAGTATTCCCTCTTTATGGCCAATATCTGATTAAGCCTGAGGTCTGGGAAAGACTGCAACCCTTAACTGAAAAATTCTTTAAGTATAAAATCTTTGTCCCTTGTTCATCTCCATGCAACGCTGCAATCCTTCCCGGAAAAAAAAATAAAAGCCTAATATAGAATACCAAATGGTTCAAGATCTCAGGGCTTTTAATGAAGCTGTTATTCCAATAGTCCCCAACCCATACATGATACTCACTCAGATCCCTGGGGATTTCTGTATGCCTCTTCACATAGACTCACAATTTATTTTTGCCTTTGAATGGACTCTTCCTGGGGAATCAAGTCCATGTCAGCTAACATGGACAGTCTTGCCCCAAGGGTTTTGATAGAACCCTCATTTATTTGGCCAGGATTTGGGAAAGTATTTAAGAAACTAGCGATTGTAGCTTAATTCGGTATGTGGATGATATTCTTATTTGTCGCCCCACCTAGTAGGCTTCTTTGGCTGCTGCTACAGAAGCCCTTAATTTCATGGGCACTTGAAGTTATAGGGTCTCTGAACAAAGTCCAGATAGCGTGCCAGTCTGTAGAGTATCTGGGCCATGAACTCACACCCACCTCCCTCTCCTTAACCTCCAGGAGTAAAAGGACAATTCTCTCTATCCCTGTTCCAATCACTAAGAAACAACTTACAGTTTTTTTGGGCATGATTTGGTTTTGTAGACTCTGGATTCCTAACTTTAGTTTTATTGTTAAACCCCTTTACGACTCTACTCAAGGCTCTAACACTAAAGCTTTTGAGACTTTGAAAACTAAACCTAATCTAGAAAAACCATTCACTCTGTACGTTGATGAAAGGAGAGAACAGGCTTTGAGAGTCTTAACTCATTCTCTAGGACCTGACCCCAGGCCAGTTGATGTTTTTAATTACTCAGACTATGCTTTCTTTGTTCTACATGCCCATCAAGCAACTTGGAAAGAAAAGGGATCTCTGAGAGCAAAAAACTCCCCTATCAAACATGGCCTTTTATGTTTTGGCCTTGCCATAGTCATCTCTAATTCTCTTCTGAAAAATTGTCTTTTATGCCAGGGAAATTGTCTTTTTCTATATTTCTTTTGTGCCTGTTTGGTCCTTGTGTGCTTAACTTCCTTGCCAGGTTTGTCTTTTCCAGAGTGCAAGCCATCAACTTACAGATGTCTACTCTGGCTATAAACCCCTTGAACAGGATTCATCAAGGCAGGGACAGCTCTATGCCTCTTGTCAGCAGGAAGCTGAGACCTTTGCCCCTTACTCCAAAAGAATTTGGGTTCCATTTGTTTGAGGAGAGAATGATGGAGTACAAACTCTGGGAACCTCCTTGAACTCCCCTTGAATCTTCCCACTTAATCTGGGCTATCATACTCACATCTGTTACCCTTAAGCCTAGCCCTCCATTCTCTGTTATCTCTGGATTGCCCCACCTGCTTCCTACCCAAACCCTCCATAGTCTGATACCTCTCAATTGACTTAGCTATTTCCCACCCTTGATTACATCACTAGTTACCTCAGTCTCATCAACATCCTCCTTAGACCCTCCTCCCAGACTACTAGACCACTTCTAGGTCTTGCCCAGGATCTTTTCTATGTTTCAGTTCCATCTTGCCTCCATGAAGTTGCTCAGATTCAATCCATCTCAGACTCTGCCTAGCTGAGACTGTATCTGGCCTGCTAGTTAACATAAGCATATCAAATGCTTAGGCTCCTTAAGAGTCAACCTAATGTGGCAAATCTTTAATAATCTTTGATTTTCTTTGGTTTAAAGAAGGCTTGAGTTGAATTCATTCAGTAAGACCTGGTGTGTCGACATTTTGGGGTCCCCAGCATCCTGAACCTCAAAAATGTCTTGCTTATTCATTCAACAAATACTAATTAATTACTTTATTGCTTTAATTTAATATTTGACAACCAAGAGTTCCAAATGCACTTAAAAAATAAACTTTAGTACATAAATATGTCCATCTTTAGTGGTGGTGTACAGTTGTTGCAGTTACCTTACTCTTCATGACCCCATGTGGTGTTTTCTTGGCAAAGATGCTGGAGTGGTTTGCCATTTCCTTTTTCAGCTCATTTTACATGTGAAGAAACTGAGGCAAACAAAGTTAAGTACCTTGCCTGGAGTTACACAGCTAGTAAATGTCTGAAGCCAGATTTGAACTCATGAAGATGACTCCAACTCCAGGCCTAGAGCTCTATCCATTGTGCCCCTTAGTTGTTAAAGCTTGCTTAACATCTGCTGAATTTATACAAAGAAATTAAGTGTGGCCCTTCCTGCAAGTTATTTCCATTTGTTTCTGGCACTCTATGTTTCCTGGGCCATATGAGATTCACCATCATTATCTTTGAGTGGAAGTATTTTAGTGAGAATGATTCTGATAAAAACTTCTCAACAAATATTTTTCAAGTTCCTACTATGTGCAGGATTGGGACTAAAAAGAGAAAAATGAAAGAGTATCCCTGTAAGGAGCTCACATTTCAGTAAGAAACTTGTTCTGTAAAAGTTATGAAATATTTACAAAATAAAACATCACTTCCCTAGGTCTGCAAAGGCATTATCCCAATAGAGATGCTTCAATGAGATGTAGAGTTTTTTCAGATTCACTGAAGGCAGAGATTTTGTGTTTTTTTTTTTTATAATGGACTATTTTGTCCATCTGATAAAGCCCATGGTTCCATTTCAAAATAATATTTTTAAATATGTAGCGTGAAGTATTACTTCTACTGCTGCTACTACTACTACTACTACTACTACTACTACTACTACTACTACTACTACTACTACTACTACTACTTTGCAAAAGAAACCAGTTATATTGAAATAGTTATCATTTTTGTTTTTAATAAATTCATGGACCCCAGATTAAGAACTTCTGACTTAACAAAACTCTTAAATACACACACACACACACACACACACACACACACAGATTTGTAATCCAAAAGCCTTTGGAGATTTTTTTTTTAAAAGCAAAAAATGTGATTTATTTTTACTTGTATTTTCAGATCTGTAGTATAGGCAATCAGGTGACTCAGTGCTAGTCTGGAGTTAGGAAGATCTGAGTTCAAATTCAGCCTCAGACACTAGCTCCAAGACCCTGGACAATTCACTTAACCTGTGTTTGCCTTAATTGACTGCAATAGGAAATGACAAATTACTCCAATATCTTTGCCAAGAAAACCCCTGAACAACTGAATGACCATTAAATCCTTAATACAAATTCAGTCACCTTGAAAATTATCCTGTACCTGTTTTGCTTGTTACTTTGTGGTTTTTTGTTTTTGTTTTTGTTTTTTATTTCACTTTTAACATTCATTTTCACAGAATTTTTGGGCTCCAAAGTTTCTCCCCCCTTGTCCCCTCCCCCCACCAAAACACTGAGCATTCTAATTGCCCCCATCTCCACTCTGCTCTCTTCTCCATCATTCCTCTCTGCCCTTGTCTCCATCCTCTCCTCTGTCCTGTTGGGCCAAATAACTTTCTATACCCCTTTACCTGTATTTCTTATTTGTTGGGGGACAGCTCTGGACCGGGGTCCCCCGTGAGGACCATGAGACGCCTGAGGGTCCGAACCTGCCCCCTTGTGGGGTACTGGGATGGCCCTGGTAACAGGCTGGCTCCACCCATGGGGAGGCAGTAGGGAGGAGCTCGCCTGCCCATGGGAGGTACAGGGGAGGAGACAGGGGATAATAAAAGGGGATGACCACGAGAGCTGGAGGAGAGGAAACGCAATAAAGCTTGCTGACTGCAACTCCTTTCGGGTGCTCTGCCTGTTTATTGCCCTCCCCCAACCAGGAGAGGGACCGGAGATGTCCGAAGACCGGGGATAGGTAAGTAGAAGGCTAAGGCCCGGGAGTCGCCCCGGGCATCTGGCGCCCTGAACAGGGACTGCCGTAGGGAGAGGAGAATCCGCCTTGCCCCGCAGTAGTAGCCTTGCTCCGCTACTGCGGGAAGATTCAGGCAGCCTCAGTATTGAGAAGTGGCCTTGCCTCGCTACTGCAGGAAGATTCAGGCAGTCTTAATATTGGGAAGTGGCCAGGATGGGTCAGGGAAATAGTTTTCCCAGTTTAAAGCCCGAAGATAAAGGAGTACTTGCTTGTCAGCTGTATAAGCTTTGTAAGATCCATGGGCTTAAGCCCCACATTCGGGACTGTACAGCATTTGTGGAAAAGATCTGGGATGTCTCCCCTTGGCTAGAGCATTGTGGGTTACGCCCAGCTAAATGGGGCATAGTGGGACAACAGATGGTTGCCTATGAGAGGGTGAACCCGGGTGTATTAACAGAGGAGGACTTTACGTTCTTTCAAGTGGTCGCCACACTTTTGTGCTCGGATCCCCGTCCCCCCTGGCGATCAAACGGCGAGACCCAGACAGGGCAGTCCCTTCAAGGGACGACAGAAGAAGAAGAGAAATCCGATGAGGATGATCCCAACCCCAAGCCTTTATATCCATGGGGTATGTTAAGAGAATGTGCAGACAGGGACCAGGACCGCGCCCTTCAAGGTGGCGCATGGCTGAGCAAGGGGCGGGACTCTAGAGCCCCGAGGGGAAGAACAAAAGGGAAAGTCTGATGAGGAGGGAACGCCCAAGAGGGAGTGGAAAGTTCCCAAGACAAAGGGAAAGTCCGATGAGGGAGGAATACTCAAGAAGGAATGGGAAGTCCCTGAAACAGCAAGAGAGGGCTGGGGAACTCGCAGGAAGAAGTTTCAATGGAATTTGGGAACTCCCAGTCCTCCCGAGGTCGGGCTGAATGCCCTCTCCTTCTCCCCAGCCGCCACGTCCTTGTCACAATCATCACAAGGAGCGCGGTCATTTACCTACGGGCGGTCTGGGCCCTCGGAGCCTCTGAGCGTACTCACTCAGAGCCTCTCCGCAGCTTTGGCGGAGGGACAGGATATAGATTTAGAGGAGTGGGAGGGGGCCAGCGCTTACCCTGTCATTGTGGAGCGGGATCCGATGGGAAATGAGAACCGTTTCCATCGACCGGTGCCCTTCAAATTATTGAAAGAACTGAAGGAGGCCGTCTCCAAATACGGCCCTTCGTCACCTTATGTGAAACATCTCCTTGCGAATGCCACAGCCACTTGGCCGTGGGTCCCAGCTGATTGGAGGGAGGTATCGGAGGCTATCCTTACACCAGGACAGTTAGTGGCTTATGGCGCTGCCGTTAGACAAGAGGCGCTCAGATATGTCAAGGAACACAATATTGCAGGGACAGAGGACGCTGTGAATATGATAATAGGGGCGGGGCCATACTCGCAGCTTGCTGACCAGCTCCAATTCGACCCCCAGGTGATGGCTGCAGTACAGTATTGTCATATTAGGGGCTTTGCCAAGATTGACGCCCCGGGGACTATGAGGGATAAGTTGGTAGGGCTAAAGCAGAGGGCTAGCGAGTCCCCCACTGATTTTGTGAGTCGGGTCCAGCTTGCGGTCCGGCGGTCTCTTGGCTCAGGACCAGGAACGGATTCCCTGATAGCTCAGCTGGTCCGAGATGGCTTGCGTCCTGAATGCTCCCAAGCCCTAGTGGGCTTGGGGCCTCTCGCCTCCCTCGAAGAGATAGTAGAGAGGCTGTTAGACATTCCACCTAAAGACACCCACCAAGCCATGGTGACGGCGGTGGCCCAAGGGGTGACTCAGGCCCTTCAAGGTACCAAGGCCCAGAAACAATGTTATCGCTGTGGCCAAATGGGGCACTTTAAGAGCCAGTGCCCTGTCGCTAAAATGGGAGCATTGCCCACCTGTTTTCGCTGTGGGAAACTGGGCCATATTGCCAAACATTGCTGTCTAAAGCAGCAGCCTCAACCACCTCAGTCGGGAAATGGGAAAGGGGGCCTCCCTCGGGGGGGCCCCGACCCCAGAAACAGATCTTCCCAGTGGAGGCTGTAGGCCCTGTCCCTGCCCCCCAGCCTGGGAATTCTGTACCCCTATCATTCCCGCAGCAGTATCAACAGGCTCTCCAAAAATTGCAACCCTAATATGCACGTCTGCCACGGATCCCTCAGACACTGATTTAGTTATAAGGCCTTGGCATACTGAAGGGATTGATGTGCCCCCCGCTCCCTTTCCCCGCTTGGTGGTGGGACCCTCCGGCTATGTGCCATTCATAGTCCATACTCAGTTGTTGTCCAGCAGGTCCTCCATGATTTATTTGACTAACCCGCATTGTTATCCTATAAATATTGCCCCAGGGACTCCCGTTGGGAGGGGTATCTCCCTGCCTTGGATTG
Organism: Notamacropus eugenii; assembly: GCF_028372415.1. Taxonomy (NCBI): domain Eukaryota; kingdom Metazoa; phylum Chordata; class Mammalia; order Diprotodontia; family Macropodidae; genus Notamacropus; species Notamacropus eugenii. The sequence continues at coordinate 196,907,856 of NC_092875.1, read as the reverse complement.
AAGAGCCTGAGCAGAACACCCATCAAATTAATTGGTGCTCTCCCATTGTAGGCGATCGCCCCATGATACAGATTCTGGTTGAAGGGCGTCCAATCATGGGTCTGCTCGATACTGGAGCAGATGTGTCAGTTATTAATGCATCCCAATGGGACCCCAGTTGGGCGGTGAACGATGGTGCTGCCCAGGTTGCTGGAGTAGGGGGTGCCAGTTTGGCACTACGGGCTGCTAAACATTTGAATTGGACCTTTGAGAATCATCAGGGGTATTTTAGGCCTTTGAAATTGACCGGCCTTGCCTACGCCCTTTGGGGGCGCGACCTTCTTCAGCAACTTGGGTTACACCTTACCACCCCAGAACACCTTCAATTAAACATTCCGGGGCCACTGTGACGGTGAGCAGCCCACCTATAACATGGAAAACCGAGACCCCTGTGTGGGTTGAGCAGTGGCCCCTAACCCCTCAAAAGCTCACCGCCTTACGCTTTATAGTTACTTCCCTTTTGAAGCAGGGCCGCATTGAGCCCACTACAAGCCCTTACAATTCTCCTGTTTTTGTTATAAAAAAGAAAAATGGATCTTGGCGCATGCTCATAGACCTTAGAGAGATTAATAAATGCATACTGCCTATGGGGGCGCTACAACCTGGTCTCCCTAGCCCTGCTGCGATCCCCCGAGATTTTAGTATGACAATTATTGACATCAAAGATTGTTTCTATAGCATTCCCTTACATCCACAAGATAGAGTCAAATTTGCCTTTTCCATTCCCTCGGAAAATCGCCAGCAGCCATATGAAAGGTATCATTTTACCGTGCTCCCTCAAGGGATGGCAAACAGTCCTACTATGTGCCAAATGTATGTCCACGCCATCCTCTCCCCACTCAGACAGTGCTTCCCCAAGGCCATTATTCATTATATGGGTGACATTCTTATTGCCACACCTAGTCAGGATTCCACGATGGCGCTTACTCAACTTATGGTCGATACCTTAGCTGCCCACGGGCTAACTGTGGCTCCAGACAAGGTACAGACTACACCCCCTTTTCAGTATCTTGGCCATGAATTGAAACAAGGACGGATTGCTCGCCGTCCTCCGAGCATTGATCTTTCTCAGCTCACCACTCTCAACGATTTTCAAAAGCTGATTGGCGCTATACAGTGGATGCAGGCAGTTACTCCTATCCCTGATGGTGAATTATACCCGTTGTATGATTTGCTGCGAGGGGATCCCGCTCTGCTTTCACCCAGACATTGGACATCCGAGGCCTTAATGGCAGCCAAGAGCATCCTCAACAGATGCTCCACAGTTGTTGTGTGGCAGGAACCCAACCAACCCATTTATGCCACTATATTAAAAGCCAGTACTTTCATTGGGTGCCTCTATCAATCACATGGCATTTTGGAGTGGCTGTACCCCCCCTCCCAACGAAAAGTCCCTTCCACATAAATGGCGAATGGTCGCCCAATTTTTTCTTTTAAGTGCCGAACGCTGCCTATTGGCTTTTGGCAGATTTCCCATTTTGAATTTAGAGGCATCAGAGGAAGCCTTAAGGTGCTTCTCCGATGAGATTCCAGAATGGGCCTCTCTTTTATGTATGTGTAATACCATAAAGCTTCTGCTCCCCCCAGCGCTTAGAGGATGGGAAGTCCTTCCTATCCATATGCCTTTTACTATTGTATCTCTACAGCCAGTTACGGGACCCACTGTTTTTACGGATGCTATTAAAAACCATAGGGCTGCGGTTTATATCCCTTCCAGGCAATTCCTTAAGGTGTACACCACCGAGCATTCCTCAGCCCAGAAAAATGAATTGCTGGCAATACAATATGCTCTCTCCATATTACCTAATGAGAGCTTTAATCTTGTTACTGATAGCTTGTATTGTGCAAATGCTATTGCTGCTTTACCTTTTGCCCTCATTAATCCCCGTGCTTCAACTATAGCTCAAATCCTATATGATATTCAAGAGTCCATGTTACAACGCTCTACTCCTCTTTATGTATTGCATATTCGTTCACATATGTCCACCATAGGACCCATTTATCAGGGTAATGATATTGTAGATAAAGCCCTTATATTCCCTCTGCATTTAGAAGCACAGGCAGCCCATGATAAGTATCACCTATCTGCCCGATCTTTGCGACGCCTTTATGGATTGTCCAGAGAAAACGCTCGCCAAATAGTCAAACAGTGTATCAATTGTGCCCCATTTCGCCCTCTTGCCCGAGACACCGCAATTAACCCCCGTGGTGATCTCCCTAATGATCTTTGGCAAATGGATGTAACACATTTTGGCAAAGTTCTTATACATGTTTGTATTGATACGGCCTCCAATTTTATTATGGCCTCTATACAGCCTAAGGAAACAGCCCGTGCAGTGATCGACCACCTTTGCCATGGTTGGGGTGCCTCGAGCCATAAAGACAGACAATGGGCCAGCTTATATTTCCTCTGCCTTTGCTGCCTTTTGTAGAGAATTTTCTATTATGCATATTACTGGCATCCCATATAATCCCACAGGTCAGGCTGTTGTTGAGCGTGCTAACCGCACTATAAAAACTCTTCTGTTAAAACAAAAAGGGGGAGTAAGGGCGGCGGGGCGCCTCTCCCGAGGTGATCTGGCACAAGCCGTCTTCACTCACAATTTTTTGCAAATCCGAGATGATGGCACATGCCCCGCACAAAGATTTTATCTCCACGAGATGGGAGGCAGAAGGGAAAGGCCGTTAAAGGCCCCTACTGCCTGCCTCACCGGAGCTCGAATCCGGTGGAGGGACCAAGAAGGCAAATGGCATGGCCCTGGAGTAATTATAGCGAGAGGTCAGGGGTATCTTTGTGTCCAACCAGATGGAGCCGACCCAGGGACGGAGATCTGGATCCCCACACGATGGGCAGTTGAGCTGCGAGAAGCCGAAAGCAAGGAGGAGACGAGGGCGGAGAGGAAGGCACTGTCCAAAGTGGGTGTGCAAACAGCATGAGATAACCATGCTCACACTTCTGATGGCCTTACAACAGTTCCTTCCTGGGTCCGAGGCTGTCCAGTCCAAATGGTACAATGCCACCCCCGCAGAGCAGCGAGCCGCGGATCAAAGGGGCAACACCTACTGGGCGTTAGCACAGGGACTCCCTGCCTTATGAAGAGTTTCAGATTCAACGACTAATAGAGGAAGGACAATTATTAGCTTCCAGTCTTCAATCTTTCATGAAATCAGAGGTAGCGGCGTGGCACTGTCAGGACCACATAGACCATCTCCTCCAAAGCCAAATCACCGCCCTGCAAGACACGGTAATTTGGCTAGGAGACCAAATGGCGTTACATCAACGCTATGAGATGTTACAATGCCATTATAAATATCGCCCGCTTTGCGTGCTTAACCTCCCAATTGATTCCTCAACCTTCCCCAATCAATGGCCGGCGGTCCGCAAAGCCCTCCAGGGGGCTATGCTGGCTTACAATGCCACAGATGACATCCATCAGTTGGACTTGCTTATTGATCAGCTGAATAACCTTTCCAGAACGTTTGAGGAAAAGCGTGAACAAGAAGAGCGTTCCATCTTCGATTGGTTACAACGAATCCTGGACTTGCATTGGCTGCCAGGCGTGCTCTCCTCCGTTGCAGTTCTTGTCCTTATGTGTCTCGTCCTGCCGTGCCTCCTGAAGTGCCTCCTGCAATTATTGACACGGGCACTGGAGAGTCTTAAAGGCGATGTCTTGTCTCTGAGACACTGCGAGGGCAGGTCCCCATGGGAGGAATCGCCCAACCTACCCGTGTAAAACAAAAAGGGGGAGATGTTGGGGGACAGCTCTGGACCGGGGTCCCCCGTGAGGACCATGAGACGCCTGAGGGTCCAAACCTGCCCCCTTGTGGGGTACTGGGATGGCCCTGGTAACAGGCTGGCTCCACCCACGGGGAGGCAGTAGGGAGGAGCTCGCCCGCCCATGGGAGGTACAGGGGAGGAGACAGGGGATAATAAAAGGGGATGACCACGAGAGCTGGAGGAGAGGAAACGCAATAAAGCTTGCTGACTGCAACTCCTTTCGGATGCTCTGCCTGTTTATTGCCCTCCCCCAACCGGGAGAGGGACCGGAGACGTCCGAAGACCAGGGATAGGTAAGTAGAAGGTGAAGGCCCGGGAGTCGCCCCGGGCACTTATTGCCTAGCGACAAGAACAGTACTTGACAGTTATTCCTAAAACTTTGAGTTGCAACTTCTTTTCCTCCCTCCCTCCCCTCCCCCTCCCTTTAGAAGGCAAGCAATTCAATATCGGCCAAATCTGTGTAGTTTTGCAAATGACTTCCATAATAGTCGTGTTATATAAGACTAACTATATTTCCCTCCATCCTATCCTGCTTCCAATTACTTCTATTCTCTCTTTTGATCCTGTCCCTCCCTGTGAATGTCGACCTCAAATTGTACCCTCCTCCCCATGCCCTCCCTTCCATCGTCCCCCCCACCCTGTTTATCCCCTTGTCCCCCACCTTCCTGTATTGTAAGATAGATTTTCATACCAAAATGAGTGTGCATTTTATTCCTTCCTTTAGTGGAATGTAATGAGAGTAAGCTTCATGTTTTTCTCTCACCTCCCCTCTTTTTCCCCAAACTAAAAAAAAATCTTTTGCTTGCCTCTTTTATGAGAGATAATTTGCCCCATTCCATTTCTCCCTTTCTCCTCCCATATATTTCTCTCTCACTGCTTGATTTCATTTTTTTTTTTTTAAGATATGATCCCATCCTATTCAATTCACTCTGTGCACTCTGTCTCTATGAGTGTGTGCATGTGCATGTGTGTGTGTGTAATCCCACCAAGTACCCAGATACTGAATAGTTTCAAGAGTTACTAATATTGTCTTTCCATGTAGGGATGTAAACAGTTCAACTTTTATAAGTCCCTTATGACTTCTTTTTGCTGTTTACCTTTTCATGCTTCTCTTCATTCTTGTGTTTGAAAGTCAAATTTTCTTGTGTTATCCTGATTGTATTTCCACAGTACTTGAATTGTTTCTTTCTAGCTGCTTGCAATATTTTCTCCTTGACCTGGGAATTCTGGAATTTGGCCACAATATTCCTAGGAGTTTCTCTTTTTGGATCTTTTTCAGGTGGTGATTGGTGGATTCTTTCAATATTTATTTTGCCTTCTGGTTCTAGAATATCAGGGCAGTTTTCCTTGATAATTTCATGAAAGATGATGTCTAGGCTCTTTTTTTGATCATGGCTTTCAGGCAGGCCCATAATTTTTAAATTGTCTCTCCTGGATCTATTCTCCAGGTCAGTTGTTTTTCCAATGAGATATTTCACATTATCTTCCATTTTTTCATTCTTTTGGCTTTGTTTTGTGATTTCTTGATTTCTCATAAAGTCATTAGCCTCCATCTGTTCCATTCTAATTTTGAAAGAACTATTTTCTTCAGTGAGCTTTTGAATCTCCTTTTCCATTTGGCTAATTCTGCTTTTGAAAGCATTCTTCTCCTCCTTGGCTTCTTGAACCTCCTTTGCCAATTGAGTTAGCCTATTTTTCAGGGTGTTATTTTCTTCCACATTTTTTTGGGTCTCCTTTAGCAGGGTGCTGATCTGTTGTTCAAACTTTGCTTGCAAGTCTTTTATTACTCTTCCCAGTTTTTCCTCCACCTCTCTATCATGATTTTGAAAATTTTTTGGGCTCTTTAAGACCTTTTCCCAGAACTGATCCCATTGAGTGGGCTGGGATGTAGAAGCACTGACTTCCGTGTCTTCCCCTGATGGTGAGCACCGCTCTTCCTCATCAGAAGGGAGGGGAGGAGAAACCTGCTCACCAAGAAAGTAACCCTCAATAGTCTTGGTTTTTTTCCCTTTTCTGGGCATTTTCCCAGCCAGTGACTTGAGCTCTGAATATTCTCCTCACACCCACCTGGCCTCCGGATCCTCCCAGCCCTCGCTTGGGGTCTGAGAATCAAATGCTGCTTCCCAGCCTCAGTGCTTTGGGTGGGGACAGGGCTGCTATTCAGTGTGAGATTAAGTTTAGGTGCTCAGGTAGGGGCAGGGCCGCCTCTCAGGCTCAGTTCCCTCAGGGGGTTTATGCAGAGACCTTCAACAATGGATCCGGGCTCCTGCCTGCTTGGGGAGCCCCGGTCTGCTCCCACCTCCGCTGTTGCCTTCCGAGGGGGCCTGAGTATGGGGGCAACCCACTCCCCTCTCGACCCACCAAAGAGACCTTCTCACTGACCCCCATCACCTGTGGGTGGAGGGACCCGCGCGGCCACTGGAGATCCCATCCCTGAAGTCCGCTCGGATCTGTTCCTCTCATTGCTGGGGCCGGTGCAGGGCTGGGCTGGGCTGGGCTCCACATCTACAGCATGACGGACCTTTTACAAGAGGTTTGCAGGTCCCTCTGGAACAGAAATCTTATCCGCTCCACTATTCGGGAGCTTCTCCTGCTCCCGAATTTATTGGCGGCTCTTTACTACGGATATTTCATGGGCTGTGGATTTGGAGCAAGCATATTTGTGTGTTTCTACTCCGCCATCTTGGCTCTGCCCCGCCTTTGGAGATTTTTGACAAAGTTTTGTTTGACACCTTTGTCCAGGATCCACTGAAGTCTCGTTTCCTTATAGCCTTCTCATTTCTCATCCATCTAGACTATCAGAATCTAACCCTTTCTTTACATCTTAGGCCTTTTCACTGTGGAGTTCCAGTAGGGACTTCTTCCTTTTCCTCTATATCCCCCCTCTTAGAGTGTCTCCTGGGGTGAGTGGCTAGCTAATCTGATTAACTAATTAGTCCTGAAGTGTTAATGAGTGGTAATGACTTAATCTGTAAAACCCTACTAGCCTGTTTATTTTAATGAGAATCTTTAATGAGTGACTAATTGTAAATTTCAGGCACCTTGATAAATTTTCCAGAGACAGATTTTTTTTTTGTGGGGGTGGGGTGGGAGGGTAGGTGCGGAGGAAAAATAATCCTGTTACTGGAATGCATGGTTGGTCTTAGGCAGACTTTCCCCTCCGTACCCTTTATTGAGCTGCAGACTAAATATACTAAACCTGAGTGAATTGCCCTCTTTCTGCTGCAGATAGCATAACCTGACTCAACCAGCTTTATTCCTTCCTAGGCTGAATACACAGTCTCATTACACCTGCTTTTCATTAGCTGTATGGACCCCACACTGCTTGCACCTAACAAGTAACTAGGGACATTCCTGATCAACTTTTGGAGCTCATTGTTTGGACACCAGGTCCAGGCCCACCTAGCACACAGTGAATGTAAATACTAAATAGTAACTGTTTCTTTTTTAGGTAGGAACTCTGAGGGTCTTCCCCTCCCAGTTTGATTGTTTTGTAATTTTTTTTATTTAAAGGGGTCATCCCTTGTTACTACTTAAAAAGAGCTATTCATTTTAAAAGGGCCAGGGTCATACATTTCATCCTGGGCCATCTCTAGTCATTGTGATGAATATCCAGCCACTGGACCCAGATGACTCTAGAGGAGAAACTGCGGCTGGTGACCTTGCATAGCCCTCCCTCACTCAAATTAAGGTCAAGTGCAAGTCACCTCATCATCTTGATGTCATGACCCTGTTTGAGAACAAGGAAAAATACAACTTATCAGGGTAGACTACCTCCTGTTGCCTTGGTCATAATGCTGTTTCTTGGGTATGTGTGCTAAACAAGTACCTGGTGAAGGGAAAGAGCTATATAAGACAAATCTGTACCCTAAGAAGAAAGTCATTAGATTGCTGAAAAGACTGAGACTTGACCATCTTCTACTTAATTTGTTTAGATATTTTGTAAGAAAAGATGGATTTTGACAATTTGAAAACAATTTCTTCTCTTTACCAGACCTATGACTATATATGAGTGATGATGATGATGATGATTTATTTGTGAATATAGAGACCAGGTCTTCACGTTGAAAAATTTCTCATGCCACGTTGGCAATTCAGGCCTTTGTCTGGAAATAAACATATATTAAGTGCCAACTAAGTTCCATGAATTGTGTTAAGCTGTGGATGTAAAAAGAGGGAAAATATAGTTCTTTCCCTCTAGCAATTCACAATCTAATGAGGGTGGCAATCAACAAAGAAATATTTACAAACATACTATATACAGGAAAATAAGAAATAATTGAGAGAGAGAAGGAATTAGTATTAAGAGGGATTGGGAAAGGATTTCATAGAAGATGAAAGATTTTAGTTAGGAAATGAGAGCATTCCAGACACACTCTAGAGGATTCCTATTCCCTTGATGCTGCAGAGTTGAGATAAATATACAGTAATCCCTTCCATAACATCAGGGTTAGGGGCACTGTATCCCCATGAGTAGGAAAATCCTTATAAAATTTTTTGGCACTCTATTCATACTAGAGAAAACGTTTGAATGATTATGGTAGTAAAAGATAAAATATTTGGGTACCATATATACATATAAGCATGTATAATGCATATACATGTATGTATATATACATACATATGTATATGTGTGTGTGTATGTATATACATACATACATATATATATTATATATGTATATATATAATATATATATATATAAAATCTTTTTATAGAGATGGACAATGGAGGCATCCTTGAACTTCTGGGGGATAACTTCCTCTTGCCATATAACTTGGAAAAATTCAGTCAGCTTTTGTATGAGCGATGGTCTCCCCACCTTGTAAATCTCAGCTAGAATAGAATAAGCACTTGGTGCTTTGCCACATGAAAAGAGCCTAATGGTCCTCAAAACCTCTTCTTCAGTTGGAAGTTCAGCTAAGGAAGGATTGACTTCAACCTGAGGTAAATGGTCAATGGCCTCAGCATTGATTGATGATGATCTGTTGAGAACACTATGGAAGTGTTCAGCCCATCTCTCTAGGATTACGTCCTTATGTTCACCTCCTGAAAGGGATCCCAAACTCAAAACCCCAAGAAGTATCCTTGCCAAATTCCAGAACTATCAAGTGAAGGAGAAAATACTATAGGCAGCCAGAAAGAAAACATTCAAATGTTGAGGAGCTACAGTTAGGATCACACAGGACCTTGCAGCTTCTACATTAAAAGATCGAAGGAATTGGAATACGATATTCCATAAGGCAGAGGATCTGGGACTACAACCAAGGATCAACTACCCAGAAAAGTTTAGCATAACATTTCAGACAAGGAGAAGGTCATTCAATGAAGTAAAGGATTTCCAGACCTTCTTGACAAAAATGCTAGAACTTAATAGAAAATTTGATCTTCAAATGCAGGTCTCAAGAGAGGCATAAAAAGGTAAACAGTGGGAAAAAAAAACAAAAACTTGTTACTCAATTTGGGCAAACTGTTTGCCTCCCTATAAGGGGAGATGATACCTGTTAATCTTGAGAATTGCACATCTATTATGAAATTAAAAAAAAATATTCATAGAGGGAACAGGTATAAAGTAAATGATGTGATGATAAAAATATGATTTAAGCATGTGAAGGGATTGTAACAGGAGGTGTGAAAAGGAGGAAGCAGAAAATAGTAAATTACATCACAGGAAGAAGTACAAAATTATAGCAGAGGGAAAGAGGGGAGGGAGATGAGCAACGTTTCAGAGGTACACTCATCTGATTTGGTTCAAGGAGGGAATAATAAACTCAAGTATATAATTCTAACTAGCTCTATAGGTAGTAGGAGGGGAAGGGGGAAGAAAGGGGAGGGGAAGCTAAAAGGGAGGGAAGAAGTAGTAAGGGTAAAGGGGGGTAAAAGGGAACAGGGCTAAAAGAAGGAAGGGAAGGCTGCAGGAGGTGGTGGTGAAAAGTGAAAACTATTGAGAAAGGGAAGGGAGTCAGGAGAACTAAAAGCACAAACAGTGGGAAAGAGGATATAGGGGAATATACAGATTGTAGTCATAATTTTGAATGTGAACAGAATGAACTCTCCTATAAAATGGAGATAGATAGCAGAATGGATTAAACGCATAATCCAACAATATGTTGTTTACATGAAACACATTTGAAATGGGGGGATACACACAGGGTAAAGGTCAAAGGTTGGAGCAGATGCTATTGTGCTTCAGCTGGTGCAAGAAAAGCAAGGGTAGAAATCCTAATCTCAGACAAAGCAAAAGCAGGAACAGATCTAATCAAAAGAGATAAGGAAGGAAACTATATTGCTGAAAGGCACCATAGACAATGAAGCAATATCATTACTAAACATGTATGCTCCAAGTGGTATAGCATCCAAATTCTTAGAGGAGACGTTGGGGGAGTTGGAGGAAGAAGTAGACAGCAAAACTATACTGTTGGGGACTTGAACCTTCTCTTCCCTGAACTTGATAAATCTAACTTCAAAATAAACAAGAAAGAGGTTAAGGAGGTAAATAAAATTCTAGATAAGGTAGATATGATCTCTGGAGAAAATTGATTGGGAATGGAAAAGAATATACCTTTTTCTCAGCAGTACATGGCACATATACAAAAACTGACCATATACTAGGACATAAAAACCTCACAATCCAGTGCAGAAAGGCAGAGATAGTCAATGCATCCTTCTCAGATCATAATGCAATAAAAATTATATGTAATAAAAGGCCGTGGAAAAAGAAACCAAAAATCAATTGGTAACTAAATAATCCAGTCCTAAAGAAGGAGTGGGTTAAACAACAAATCATAGAAACAATCAACAATTTCATTCAAGAGAATGCCAATAATGAGACCACCTACCAAATCTTATGGGATACTGCAAAAGCAGTTCTTAGGGAAAGTTTTATATCTTTGAATGCCTACATAAATAATATAGAGAAAGAAAAGATCAATGACTTGGGCATGTAGCTGAAAAACCTAGAGAAAGAACAAATTGAGAATCCCCAAGTAAATATCAATTAGAAATACTGAAAACCACAGGACAGATTAATAAAATTGAAATTAAGAAAACTAGTGAATTAATAAATAAAACCAATAGTGGATTTTATGAAAAAACTAGTAAAATTGATAAACCTTTGGTCAATTTGATTTAAAAAAATAAAGAGGAGAATCAAATTACTAATATCAAAAATGAAAGGGGTGAACTCACCTCCAATGAGGAGGAAATTAAAACAATAATTAGAAACTACTTTGCCCAACTTTATGGCCACAAATTCGATAATCTAAATGAGATGGATGAGTATTTTAAAAAATACAAATTGCCCAGATTAACAGAAGAGGAAGTTGAAAACTTAAACAATCTCATCTCAGAAAAAGAAATTTAACAAACCATCAATGAACTCCCTAGGAAAAAATCTCCAGGGCTGGGTGGATTTACAAATGAATTCTATCAAACATTTAAAGAACAGGTAATTCCAATACTATATAGACTATTTGGGAAAATTGAGGAAGAAGGAGTCCTCCCAGATTCTTTTTATGATACAAATATGGTTTTGATACCCAAGCTAGGAAGAGACAAAACAGAGAAAGAAAATTATAGACCAATTTCTCTAATGAATATAGATGCAAAAACTTTAATTAAGATTTTAGCAAAACGAATACAGCATCTTGTCACAAGAATAGTACATTATGATCAGGTAGGATTCATACCAGGAATGCAGGGCTGGTTCAATATTAGGAAAACTATTAGCATTATCAATCATATCAGCAACAAAACTAACCAAAAACACATGATTATCTCAATAGATGCAGAAAAAGCTTTCAACAAAATGCAACACCTATTCCTATTAAAAATGCTGGAGAACATAGGAATAAAGGAAACCTTCCATAAAATAATAAGCATTATCTACCTAAAACCTTGAGCAAGCATTATATGCAATGGAGATTATCACCACTATTATTCAATATGGTACTAGAAATGTAAGCAATTAGACAAGATAAAGAAATTGAAGGAATAAGCATAGGCAAAGAAGAAACTAAGTTATTACTCTTTGCAAATGATATGAAGATATACTTAGAGAATTCCAGAGATTCAACTAAAAAACTACTTGAAATAATAAATAACTTTGACAAAGTTGCAGGTTACAAAATAAACCCACACAAATCTTCTGCATTCCTGTATATTAGTAACAAAGTCCAATAGCCAGAGACAGAAAGAGAAATCCTATTTAAAGCGAGGGTAGACACTATAAAATATCTGGGAGTTTACCTGCCAAAACAAACCCAGGGATTATATGAACACAATTAAAAGACACTTTTTGCACAAATAAAGTTAGATCTAAGTAAGTGGAAAAACATCAGTTGCTCATGGGTAGGCCTGAGCCAATATAATAAAAATTACAAGTCTACCTAAACTAATTTACTTATTTAGTGCCATACCAATTAAACTATCAGATAATTATTTTCTAGAGCTGGATAAAATAATATCAAAATTCATCTGGAAGAACAAAAGGTCCAGAACATCACGGGGACTAGTGAAAAGCAATGCTAGGGAAGGTGGCCTAGCCCTACCAGATCTCAAATGGTATTATAAAGCAGCAATTATCAAAACCACTTGGTACTGGCTAAGAAACGGAAGGGCAGACAAGTAGAATAGCCTAAATACTCAAGACACAGTAGGCAATGAATATTGCAATCTCCAGCTTGATAAACCCAGGGACCCCAGCTTCGGGGATAAGAACTCACTGTTCAACAAAAATTGCAGGGAAAACTGGATAATAGTGTGGCGGAAGCTAGGCATAGACCCATGCCTGACACCATACAGAAGAATAAAGTCCAAATGGGTACACCATCTAGGTATAAAGATTGATACCATGGACAAACTGGAGGAGCAAGGAATAATGTATTTATCAAATTTATGGAAAAGGGAAGAATTTTTGACTGAGCAAGAAATAGAAAGCATTATGAAGTGCAGGATGGATAATTTTGATTACTTTAAACTGAAAAGGTTTTGCACAGCCAAACCCAATGCAACCAAAATTCAGAGGGAATAGTATACTGGGGGAAAAAATTTTGCAGCTAATCTTGGGGATAAAGGCCTCATTTCTAGAATATATAGAGAACTAAGTGAAATGTACAACACTACAAGTCATTCCCCAATTGATAAATCGTCAGAGGGTACGAACAGGCAATTTTCAGAGGAAAAAATTAAAGATCTCTATGATCATATGAAAAAATGCTCTAAATCACTTGATTAGAGAGATGCAAATCCAAACAACTCTGAGGTACCACATGACACCTATTAGATTGGCAAATATGACAGAACAGGAAAATGATAAATGTTGAAGAACATGTGGGAAAATTGGAACACTAATTCATTGTTGGTGCAGCTGTGAGCTCATCTAACCATTCTGGAGTGAGGTTTGGAACTATGCCCAAAGGGCGACAGAAATGTGCATACCCTTTGACCTAGCAATATCACTTCTAGGACTGTATCCCCAAGAGATCATAAAAATGGGAAGGGGTCCCACATGTACAAAAATATTTATAACAGCACTCTTTGTAGTGGCCAAAAACTGGAAATCAAGGGGATGCCCATCAATTAGGGAATGACTGAATCAATTATGGTATATGAATTTAATGGAATACTCTTGTGCTATGAGAAATGATGAACAAGAAGACTTCAGAGAGGCCTGGAAAGATTTATATGATCTGATGCTGAGCAAAAGAAGCAGAACTAGGAGAAATTTGTGCACAGCAACGACCTCAGTGTATGAAAGCTTTTTCTGGTAGACTTGGATCTTCATAGCAATGCAAGGACATAAAAAGAAAAATTCCCAATGGTCTTCTAAGGCAAAATGCCTTTCCACATCCAGAGAAAGAACTATGGAATTCAATTGCAGAATGTAGCAGATCATTTGTGTGTGTGTGTGTGTGTGTGTGTGTGTGTGTGTTATGTTTTGGTTTGTTATATGATTTCCCCCATTTATTTTAGTTCTTCTACACAGTATGACTATAGTGAAAATATATTCAATAGGAATGTACATGTTGATCCTATATAGAATTGTATGCCATCTTGGTGAGGGAGGGGTGTGGGGGGGTAGTTGGGGAAAAAAAAATCTAAGTTTTGTGGTAGTGACTGTAGAACATTAGAGATAAATAAAATGAATACACATAAAAAAAGAATCTCAAGAATTTGTTTAAAATATATAACAACTGGAATATGTGTAGGATTACACCCAGATTTTTTTTTCAGAGAAATAAAGGATTATTTTAAGCACAGAAGAGAAAAAGGTAGCTGCTGTCTTTGAGACCCTAACATTCTTAACTACCTCTTAGTAAGGCGCTGTGTAACTGACATCCTTGAGTTTTTCTAAATCCTTACTCAATTTATATTTTTATATTGCATCTTATTTATTTATATTATACTGGTTGTCAGGGTTGTTTCAGTTTCATGTTTCAGTAATGTCTTATTCTTTATGATCCCATTTGGGGTTTTCTTGGCAAACATATTAGAATGGTTTGCTATTTTCTTCTCCAGCTCATTTTATAGAAAAGGAAACTGAGGCAAACAGGGTTAAGTGACTTGTCCAAGATCACAAAACTAGTTAAGTGTCTGAGGTCAGATATAAACTCAGGTCTTCCTGATTCCAAACCCAGTGACAGATTTATTGTACTACCCAGTTGCCTTTAGGTTAGGGTTAGCATTAGTTAGGATTCTCAGCTTAGTCCCTTCTGTATGACTACTACTCACATATAAAGTGCAATTGGTTCCAAAATGACCTTTCAGGCTTAGGGTTGCTAAGTTTAGTATTTGAGGACTTACTGAAAAGTCTATGTTTGCCTTTGGGGCTAATTTTTCTTTGGGATCATTTCTCTCCTCATATTTTGGTTTCTCATGCTGAAGAGTTCTAACTTTCTTTAGTCTATATTCTTATATGGAAGCTGCTGAATACCATTCCAATATCATCTAATTCTTGGGATCTGATGATAAGAACAACCTTCATACTCTGACTAGCTGAGGTTTATTACAAAGGTAAACTTGCTCTTTTTCTTTTATTTCCAATAATCTTCCTAATGTGATATATTGGAAAGAATAGCAGACTAGGAACGTTAAGTGGTAGTCCTTGCTTCACTATATTTCTATGTATCTCTTTGTTTCAGTTTCCTTTTCTGTACAATTTAACCAAATGATCTCATGGTTTTAGTGCCCATTTTAAGGAAAATATTGGGTACATATCTTAAGTAGGTTATTAATTTTAAAGAAGTGGGGGTGAGGAGTGTCCTGTGTACCAAACTATTTATAGCAGATTTATTTTTTTGGTCATAGCAAAGGACAGAAAGCCAAGTAGATGTAGATCAATTGAGGAAAGGTCCAAAAAATTGTCATGCATGGAAAAAATTGAGTATTACTCTGCTGTAAGTAATGACAAATATGATGAATAGAGAGAGGTATGGAAAGATCTACATGAACTGAAGCAGAGTGAATTAAAAAGAGACAAGGAAGAAATATACACAAAGAATAACACTGTAAACAGAAAGAACAAATACCACAAAACAATAGAAAGTGAATATTGCAAAATTAGTCATTGTAGCCCAAAGAAGAGCTATGAGAAAGCACTTCCCCCTACTCTTTTGTAGAAGAAAGATCATCCACAGATAGATATTTGCAGTTTTTAATGAATTAATCTATTTTTATCATTTTTTTTTCTCTTCTTGCACTTTATTTTTTTTTTCCAATATGACAGTTCTCAGGGAGTGGATAGTGAGAAACATGGAGAAAAGAAGGGAAAATGTATGCAATACAAAAACATGATATCAACAAAAATATTTTTTAAATGTATAGGAAAGGGGTAGGGAAGAAAAAAGGGGAAAAAATTACATGATAATTTTGTTTTATATAAAAGGAAAAAGTAGTGCATAGTAGAGTTGTAGTTTCATGAACACTCGTTTTTTTTTTTTTTTTTTTAGATTATACTGTTACGGAAATATTTGTTTGAGCCCATAAATTAAAAATTAAAAAAAATTTAAAAACCTGCACATACCAAATAAACTGCCTCTTGAATAGATTAAAAAATGCATAAGAAGACCCAAAATCTTTAGTAACCTTATGTTTACTTCTAAAAGATCACTTGCTGCTTCCACTTTTTTTATTTTTGAGTCCTTCATGGAGATGGACAGAGAGGAATTTTGCTCTCTCTTTTTTTCTGGCAACCTTAATCACATTTCACTTCTTTTTTACCTGTGAATTTGTGAGATGCTTCTTTAGGGATTAATCTCCAATTGGCAGTATCTTTTGATACTTAAATTTCTCTGTCCCCCAAACTCCTATTTTCCACTACCCAGCCTGACACCTAAATTCATTTAGAAAACTCAATATTTAATAGAATGCCACAGTTCTGTGAAGTGAAGAATCATTTGATAACACTGTTAATATATTAGTTCATCTGTTTTATTCAACTGAATATTCATGCATAGTATCTTTAAAATGGGGCACATCCAAGGGTGATTGTCTATTATTCTCTAACAAAAGGTTTCCATTAGCTAAAAGTACCCTATTAAGGACTAATCAAGTCACTCAGTATCTGGGCTTTCCATTTCCATTTCATCTTTTGCCTGCAATGGTGGTTTTGCTCTGGGATTAATAGTAAAGAATCCAAAAAGAATTGCAAGTTAACTCTTGCATAGTTAATGAGACTTCTTTCTAGAGTCACCATCCCCTGAAGGGGATGAATTTAGTAGGTTCTGAGTGATCTTCCACCCTTAGCAAGAAGAATTTAGAACAAATTGAAAATACCTCAGGGCTGCTTGTTTCCTTCCAGGGTAAGCCAGGGAGCTTGTGCAATTGATATTCCTAGCCAGGAATCTATTAATGACTTTAAGTTGTTTTGTGGGTTAGTATAGCAGAGAAATGGTAGTAAGACATCTGGGAGTGGAGTTTGTGGCATATGTGACTATAAATGCATGACAATCAATGCATATATGTATGAACATTTAAAGGAGAATACGGGGATCTCAGTGAATGTTGTTTATAGCTCTGGCAAATTTAGAAAGAGCTATTTATAATTAAGAGTGTATTGAATAGTGTAAGCTTCTTTCATAAGAGAATGAATGTTCTCCCTCATACACCATTTCCAAACCTAAGAGAGTGATAGATCAATACCACTTTCGCTGATTATAAGATTCTGGAAAGATTAGGTTCAACATTTTCACAGACTAAATGGCAATAAAACAAATCAGAAACCTTGAGGTCAAATAAAAGGCAAGCTAATTCCCTTGTCCCTTTGGAGAGGGTTGAGATCTGCTTCAGGAGTCCAATGTTCAGGGAGTATACTTTGATGCTTACTTAGCATTTCATCAATTCAGACCTCTGAACACCATTTGCCTCAGTGCCTGGGTTCTTCTTACCCATGCATCAAACCCAAATTTGATTCTGGTCGGTGCTGGTTTCCTATTCCAATTCACTTGACCTAGGGAAAGATCATGAAATCAAGAAACTGCAGGAATAAACACAGAAAAAAAATCAACTAGAAATTCCTTTTGAAGGAAAAAAAAAAATCATTACCCTGACCATCTGTTAAATGTATTCATATGAGTTCAGCAGAATATTGCATCTGCTCTTGTCTTCTCTTATAGCTTTATCAGCTGTAAAGGTCAATTTTAATGGTGTTTATTAAAGGAAAGGACAAGGAAATCTGTCTTACCTTTTAATCCTTCACATACTTTGAAATAAGCTATCTTTCTTCAATATACATAACCCATTTAAATCTATTTTGACCACAGTTAGTAGATTATTAAGCATGCAAAAGCTTTCTTAACTAGAGAAGGATTTTTCCCCTTTTCTAGTGATTGCAGGTCAAACTGAAGTCTTGTATGCTGAAAAAAAGTTAATTGTTAATTATTTATTATTGCTATGACAAATTTGATCTTTTAATTCAGGAATAAATTATGGAAGAATTTGAATTATCAGGTACAGAATAACTTCTTTGATATTTGGAAGTTAAACTCATTTTTCTAGAATGAAATATAATTTACCATCTCTCAAACAAATAGACAAATTGGTGATACTTAATTTAATAAATTACTTATATTTTTCTTACTGCTTATAAAGAAAACAAAACTTCAAAGAGAGTATTAAAATTCCTTTAATGTATTGGATTTTTGTTGTAACCATCAGTTGAATTTTCCTAATGTATGGTGATAGTCAGAGTTAATATCTTTACTTTTTGTCGTTCTAATTTTTTTTTTTCAATTTTTTTTTTTTATTTAGCTTTTAACATTCATTTTCACAAAATTTTGGGTTACAAATTTTCTCCCCTTTTCTCCCCTCCCCCCCCAAACGCCAAGCATTCTAATTGCCCCTATGACCAATCTGCTCTCTCTTCTATCATCCCTCTCTGCCCTTGTCTCTGTCTTCTCTTTTGTCCTGTAGGGCCAGATAGCTTTCTATACCCCTTTACCTGTATTTCTTATTTCCTAGTGGTAAGAACATTACAGTTGATCCTAACACTTTGAGTTCCAACTTCTTTAGCTCCCTCCCTCTCCACTCCTTCCCTTTGGAAGGCAAGCAATTCAATATAGGCCAAATCTGTGTAGTTTTGCAAATGACTTCCATAATAGTTGTGTTGTATAGGACTAACTATATTTCCCTCCATCCTATCCTGTCCCCCATTACTTCTATTCTCTTTTGATCCTATCCCTCCCCATGAGTGTTGACCTCAAATTGCACTCTCCTCCCCATGCCCTCCCTTCTATCATCCCCCCCCACTCTGCTTATCCCCTTATCCTCCACTTTCCTGTATTGTAAGATAGGTTTTCATACCAAAATGAGTAGGCATTTTATTCTTTCCTTTAGTGGAATGTGATGAGAGTAGACTTCATGTTTTTCTCTCACCTCCCCTCTTTATCCCTCCACTAATGAGTCTTTTGCTTGCCTCTTTTATGAGAGATAATTTGCCCCATTCAATTCTCCCTTTCTCCTCCCAATATCTTTCTCTCTCACTGCTTGATTTCATTTTTTTTTAAGATATGATCCCATCCTCTTCAATTCACTCTGTGCACTCTGTCTCTATGTGTGTGTGCGTGTGTGCATGTGTGTGTGTGTGTAATCCCACCCAGTACCCAGATACTGAAATGTTTCAAGAGTTACAAATATTGTCTTTCCATGTAGGAATGTAAACAGTTCAACTTTAGTAAGTCCCTTATGACTTCTCTTTGCTGTTCACCTTTTCATGGTTCTCTTCATTCTTGTGTTTGGAAGTCAAATTTTCTTTTCAGCTCTGGTCTTTTCATCAAGAATGCTTGAAAATCCTCTATTTCATTGAAAGACCAATTTTTCCCCTGAAGTATTATACTCAGTTTTGCTGGGTAGGTGATTCTTGGTTTTAGTCCTATTTCCTTTGACTTCTGGAATATCCTATTCCATGCCCTTCGATCCCTTAATGTAGAAGCTGCTAGATCTTGTGTTATCCTGATTGTATTTCCACAATACTTGAATTGTTTCTTTCTAGCTGCTTGCAATATTTTCTCTTTCACCTGGGAGTTCTGGAATTTGGCCACAATGTTCCTAGGAGTTTCTCTTTTTGGATCTCTTTCATGCGGTGTTCTGTGGATTCCTTGAATATTTCTTTTGCCCTCTGGTTCTAGAATCTCAGGGCAGTTTTCATTGATAATTTCATGAAAGATGATGTCTAGGCTCTTCTTTTGATCATGGCTTTCAGGTAGTCCCATAATTTTTAAATTGTCTCTCCTGGATCTATTTTCCAGGTCAGTTGTTTTTCCAATGAGATATTTCACATTATCTTCCATTTTTCCATTCCTCTGGCTTTGTTCTGTGATTTCTTGCTTTCTCATAAAGTCCTTAGCCTCCATCTGTGCCATTCTAATTTTGAAAGAACTATTTTCTTCAGTGAGCTTTTGAATCTCCTTTTCCATTTGGCTAATTCTGCTTTTGAAAGCATTCTTCTCCTCATTGGCTTTTTGAACCTCTTTTGCCAATTGAGTTAGGCTAGTTTTCAAGGTGTTATTTTCTTCAACATTTTTTTGGGTCTCCTTTAGCAGGGAGCTGATCTGCTGTTCATGCTTTGACTTCATGTCTCTCATTTCTCTTCCCAGCTTTTCCTCCACCTCTCTAACTTGATTTTCAAAATTCTTTTTGAGCTCTTCCATGACCTGAGCCCATTGAGTGGGCTGGGACATAGAAGCCTTGATTTCTGTGTCTTTGCCTGATGGTAAGCATTGTTCTTCCTCATCAGAAAGGAAGGGAGGAAATGCCTGTTCACCAAGAAAGTAACCTTCTATAGTCTTATTTCTTTTCCCTTTTCTGGGCATTTTCCCAGCCAGTGACTTGACCTCTGAATATTTTCCTCACACCCACCTCACCTCCTGATCCTCCCAGCCAGTGTTTGGGGTCTGAGATTCAAATGCTGCTTCCAGCCTCAGGGCTTTGGGCGGGGGCAGGGCTGCTATTCAGTGTGAGATTAAATTCAGATGCTCAGGTGAGGGCAGGGCTGCCTCTCAGGCTCAGTTCCCTCAGGGAGTTTATGCACAGACCTTCAACAATGGATCCAGGCTCCTGCCTGCTTGGAGAGCCCTGGTCTGCCGCTGCCCCTCAGCTTCTGTCTTCCGAGGGGGCCCGAGCCATGGGGGCACCCCACTCCCCCCTCGACCTGCCAAAGGGACTCTCTCACCGACCCCCGTCACCTGTGGGTGGAGGTACTTGTGCGGCCGCTGGAGATCCCGTCCCTGAAGCCCGCTCGGATCTGTTCCTCTCGGTGCCGCGGCCACGGCAGGGCTGTACTCAGCTCCCAGTCCCGGTGCCCAGTCCGCAGCACGAAGGACCTTTTACGAGAGGTTTGCAGGTCTCTCCGGTACAGAAATCTCCCTCGCTCCAAGGTTCTGTGGCCTCTGGGTGCAGAATTCGCCGTGAGTTACTTCTTTGTAGTTGTTCTATGGGTTGTGGGTTCGGAGCTATGTGTATGTGCGTCTTTCTACTACGCCATCTTGGCTCCGCCCCCTGTCGTTCTAATTTTTAAATAATCAATAGCTTATTCAAATAGTTGAGGTTGGAGTTGCCTCTAAATAATCGCAGTATCGTTTAATCTTTATCCTTTCTTTTAATTTTATGTTGATCAAAGTTTGCCCTTTGGTCTAACTGATGGTCTGATTGCTTATCCACAGATTTCTGTTTTTGAAATGACTCACACATCAGTACCTAGTTATAACTTGTCAAGTTATAATCAATTCTATTTTCATGTTGTTGTTTAGCACATATTATGTGTTAATAAATGCAACTGAAATGAATAAAAAAATGAATGAATGAATGACCACGGATTTGCCACCCTAAATGACAGATACAGTCACTTTGGAACCAAATTCTTACATACTTATTTTATATTTATTGATACCTACAGAGAAAGATAGAACCATATATTGGATAGAGAGCTGGCCTCAGAACCATAACCATTAGGTTTAATTTCTGATTTTAATACATATTACATAGCACAGTACCTGACACGTAATAGTACTTAAATACTTATTGATTGACTGACTGATATTAAAGGTACTATTATGCACATTTCATAAATGAGGAAACTGAGGCCTGCATTAATTAAATAACTTGACCATCCTCATATAGCTAAATAACAGTAACTAATAATAGCAACAGTAATAATAACTAGCATTTATGTAGTGCCTTGAGGTTTACAAAGTACCTTACAAATATTATCTTACTTTATTCTCACAGCCTTGGAAGGTAGGTATTATTATTCTCATTTTACAGATGAGGAAAGGGAGTCTGGGGCAGGTTAGGTGACTTGTCCAGAGTTGCACAATTAGTAAGTGTCTTAGGCTGGATTTGATGGTAGGTCTTCTTGACTCCAATTCAAGTGCTTTGCTGTCAGATCAAGGTCTCTCCTAGTGCCAAGTGCTCCTCTGTTATCTTTATCATCATCATCACCATCACCATCTTATCAGTCAGTATGACTGGGAGAAAAGTGGTGCAGGGGATGGAGATAGAAGAAGGGAGAGATAGTACCCTCATGCCCCTAGAGAAGATTCCCCGAGATTTCAATGTGTTAGTGTTACAGAAAACACCTGGTCTAAACCTCAGAATTTTAACCTGGAGCTTCTGTGGTTAAGATACTCAAGGGAAGCAAACCAAATCAAATTTAAACAACAGATGCCCTCAAGCAAATGGGCTGAGATGGGCTTCATGTTACAGACAGAAAAGAATGAGGGAACTGTCAGTTGAAGCTTCTGGGCACAGCTGCATTGCACAGATATAGCAGTTGGGGCCCTTTTGACTATTAGTTACATACTATCCTTATCACCCTTACTTTCGTAAGAGTGTTCAGGGAGTTCTCATCTTGATGTCTCTGAGATTCCTTGAGGGTAATTGTGCATTTGCTATCTGACAGCAGACATATTTATGTTGAGGTCAAGGAAGAAGCTATGCCTAGGATCCATGGGTGCTACCAACATCTCTGAAAAAAAACACTTTCTGAACCAGTGACATGCTATTAAGGGTTTCTTTGTGCCAATGGCTGTAGGAATTTGTTCATGAAAGGTCATGGAAATCTTGAAAACAGCTTTCATTTGTGTACACTGCATCAGAGGCTTTATGGTCTTTTGAGATTCACCAGCAACCAAATTTCTTATTAAAATAGTATGAAGTGGATAGGCTAGGTATTATCATCAATTTATATATGAGGACAAGGAGACAGGGGAGTTTTGATTGAACTTGATCAAGATCAAATGAGAGTTAATGATGGAGACAAGACCTACTAATATTTTTAACAGTACAACACATTACTGACTTGACCAAGGCCTTTCACACTGTTAGTCATGAAGGTTTATGGAAAATTATGTCAAAATTTGGCTGCCCAGAGAAGTTCATCAGTATTGTACATCAATTTCATAACAGTATGTCTGCCCAAGTTCTGGATAGTGGACAATGCTGTCATGACTTCCCAGTCACCAATGGAGTGAAACAGGGCTATAGGCTTTCTTCCATGCTTTTTAGCATGATG
Source organism: Notamacropus eugenii (assembly GCF_028372415.1). Lineage (NCBI taxonomy): Eukaryota > Metazoa > Chordata > Mammalia > Diprotodontia > Macropodidae > Notamacropus > Notamacropus eugenii. The sequence goes on along the minus strand of NC_092875.1, from coordinate 196,885,035 downwards.
TTTTCAGTCATGTTGTCAAATGCTTTCAATGAGGATGAACATGGCATCAAGGTCAACTACCCTACTAATGGTAAGTTTTTCAATTTGAAAAGGCTATAGGCCAAGACCAAAGTGGAGGGAGTGTTGATGCATGATTTTCTGTTTGCAGATGATTGTGCACTCAATGCAGCCTCTGAAGCTGAGATGCAACAAAATATGGATCAATTCTCTGCTGCCTGTGCTAAATTTTTTCTAATAATTAACACCAAGAAAACACAGGTGTTCCATTAGCTACCACCATACCATCCATATGTGGAACCATCAATTACAATAAATGGAGTTTTGAATGCTGTGGATAAGTTCACTTACCTTGGTAGTACCCTTTCCAGAGATGTACACATTGACAATGAGGTTGACGTATGCATTGTCAGAGCTAGCTCAGTGTTTGGGAGGCTCTGAAGAAAAGTTTGGGAGAGAAGAGGTATTAAACTGATTACCAAACTGAAGGTCTATAGAGCTATTGTGCTGACCTCATTGTTGTATGCCTGTGAAACATGGACAGTCTACCAGTACCATGCCAGGAAACTGAACTGCTTCCATTTGAACTATCTTAGGACGATTCTGAGGATAACCTGGCAGGATAAGATGCCAGACAGTGAAGTCCTTGCTCTAGCTGAACTGCCAAGTATTCAAACTATGTTTCAGAGAGTGCAACTCCAATGGGCTGGCCACGTTGTTGGAATGCAAAATGTATGCTTGTCAAAAAGACTGTTTTATGGAGAACTTACATGGGGTAGGTGATCACATGGTGATCAGAAGAAGCGATACAAGGACACTCTCAAGGTCTTTGTTAAGAACTTTGGATTTGGCTATGCAACATGGGAGACACTGGCACAGGACTGCTCAGCATGGTATGCCCACGTAAGACAAGGTGTTGTGCTCTATGAGCAAAGCAGAATTGAAGCAGCACAGAGTAAAAGTAGGATGTGCAAATTTGGGATATCTACCCCAAATATTGTTGTTCATATTGGTGTCATCAGCCACAGTCGAACACGCTGAAATTTCAGTTTATCATGGTGATGTTATTTCGGTCCTCTTTGAGAATGAAGCACAGCAACCAGTCATCATTACCAATATTAATGCCTTGATGTACAGGTTTCTAATTTTCAGAGGTATGAAAGTTGCTTAAATCATGGGCAACATAATCTTTTTCTTTTTAAAACATTTTATAAATTCAATTAATACTAATTCAATTCAGTATAAATGTATTGACTATCTTCTTATGCAGACCATTATGCTAGAGATCCTTCTTCCCATTTTCTGCTTGAGTAAATACATGAGGGATGAAAAATTTGGGCCATGGTTGAAAAATGATGAGACAGTAAGACTTTGGAAGGAATAGGAAGCCTGTGTATGTGAGTAACAGAAAGAAGAAAAGAATGAAGGAAGAAAGGGAGCAAGGAAGGAAGGAAGGAATGACAGGAGGGTAGAGAGGGAAGAAGGAAAGGATCAAAGAAGGCAAGAAGGGAAAAAGGAAGGGAGGAAAGAAGGGAGGAAGGAAGAAAAGAAGCTAGGTCCCTTATAAGGGATAAATAAACAAACAAGATTCAGCCCTGACCCTCAAGAAAGCTGAATTCATGTAGAACTAGTAGGGAGAAAATAACAACATGGTGTGATAAATGTTGTGATAGATGTATAATAAATTAATCTACAAGAATTTGGTCAACATCTAGTAAGTTCTTGTCATTGTGCAAGGACCTAGGAATACAAAAACAAAATCAAAACAATAATGATAGTAGTTAGCATTTCCATAGTGGTTTAAAGTTTGCAAAGCATTATATATACATGTATGTATATATCTACATACATTGTTGTTATTGTTGTGTTTGTCTTTCGTTGCCAAAGAAGACTATGCCATCAGAGAAATGACAACATGACTTACCCTTGATTTTGTTTTGAGGGAGGGAGGGCCGTGCAGGTCACCAGCCTCACTTCTCCTCTGGAGCCCTCTGGAGCCAGTGACCAGATATTCATCAGGATAACTGGAGATGACCCAGGATGCAATAGCAGACCTTTACCCCTTTAGGTCAAAGTCTATTCAGGTACTCGCTTAGAGTGAGGAAATGCCCATTCAGTGAATAGGCCTCTTTAAGAAGTAGCCAGGGGATGGCCCCTTTAGTAAGGCATAGAAAAAAAGGACATTCGGCTGGGAGGGAAACAGCAACAGTTACTCTTGATAATCACTCTCATATGTACAAGGCATGCACGTGTATATAAGTCTGTGTGTGTACTCCAAGCCTTGAGCTGCAGGAATTGTAGATGTGAAGATAAAGCTGAGGGTCATCAAGGGAGAGAACTACAATTGAGGAGTAAACCAAGATTGATCATTTCTTTGGTATTGTGAATAACACGGACATGTGTATCTGTGAAAAACCTTCCTCTAATATTCAGAACAACCCAACAAAGTAGATGTTATTATTATCTCCATTTTACAAGAGATCAAACTGAGACCAAGAGGTTAAGTGACTTGGTCACAGAACTAATAATGAAGTATCTGAAGCAAGATTCAAACTCAGATCTGAACAACCTAACTACTTATAGTATAAACAAAGTTTTAAATTTAATGAACAGAAAAATCAAAATAGGATTCAGATAGCAGGTAGCATTTAAGATGAACCTTGAAAGACCAGTTGGATTTTGATAGGAGGAAATGTAGTATTTTAGGTGGAGAAAACTCTTTGAGTCAAGGTGTGGAGGCAGAAAAATTTGGGTCATGTTTGGAAAATGGTGAGAACATGACTTTGGAAGAAACAGAGAGCACGTGTGCATATAAGTAGAATACCAGTCTATCTGGTTCCAGGTCATCATGTCTCCAAAACTGAGACAAATTGACACAAATACAATATGACTGTACTGTAAAGAAAAAAAAGAGGATTCTGCTTCCTAAATCCAAAGATTTAGGAATGTGCAAAGCTATACTAGTAAATGTCAGTGACATTAAAAGTTTAATAGAGGGGCGAAATCTTGGACTTCTACATGAGTGACATTTGAGAGAAAGGAGGCCTGTGAGACACATGGAGCTTACAGGTGGGGAGATATGAACCTTAGTGAGCATGATGTTTTGTTTTGTTTTTTTATTATGGAGAGAGAAAGGATTTTTATCTGCACTGAATACCAACAAATCTGGCTCCATAGCTACCAGCTCAATATGAGTCAATATAGCATTGGAAAAAAAGATCAGATCTCCTCAATATTACTCCTAACCATGAATGGCAACAATACAGAGAAAGCTGGAGCAATAGGTACATATCACTATATATACATACGTATATGGTGGTATGGGTGCATTATTATCGCAGCTGGATGGCTTCTGAATCCTATCTAAAAAGAAAAGCCATATGTGATATAAGGCAATTATCCCCAACCAGGCATAAAATCGGCCCATTCTGCACATGGTGGTTGCCATTTAAGACATTTCTTATCTCAATTCTCCCCTTTTCGTTAGGGAATACATATTTACTGAGAACAGAAAGTAGAAGACATTACACAGCATGTACATAGATATTTAAAGACAATAAATATGAAGTTACTTGGGTGAGGAAGTAGATGAGGAAAAACAGCAGTTTGGGTGGCTCAAGGGGGGTGATATTCAATAACCTTGGAAAGCTTGGGTGCTGGGTGAGAAGAGTCAGATAATAAATTGCTTTAAATACTGAATGAAGATGTGAGTTTTCATCTTATCCAGGAGGTAATGGAAAGCCAACGAAGCTTCTTGAGGACTGTAACATGGTCAGATCTGGGCTTTAGGATACCAGTTTTGCAGTTATGAGGAGAATGGTTTGGAGAAGAGAGACTGGAAGCAGGAAAACCAATCCGGAGGTCATTTTAGTAGTGCGAGACAATAAGGGCTTCAGCCAAGTTAGTCATTAAAGATGGAGGCCATGTTAGTCATTAAAAGATGTTGTCAAGATGGCCCACATTATGACCAACCACTATACCTATATAATCGAACCCATCCTCATGTGACTTCTTCAGGAGCTTGCTTTTTTGACTGTTTCTTCTTTCTTTTTCTAATCTTATGACTGTTTTATCTCTTGACTTTTTGCTCTTGTTTGAAAACATGTCCAGATCTCTCTCATTCTTAAAAACAAACAGCAGATCTGTGCCCCCTCAAACCTCCCTGCCCTTCCCCAGCCAATGTATTTGACCTGGGTTCCCTTCAAACAAAATATCTCTCCTCTATTTTACAAGCAAATTCACAGGAAAAAGAAAAGAAAAGAAAACCCTATCTATATTCACTGCCTCGACTGAATCATCTCCCATTTCTTTAATTGGTTTTGAGGTTAGCATTCAATAGAAACTACTCTTTCCAAGGTTGTCAAAACTCTCAGTTTCTAAATCCAATGGAATGGTCCTTATTCAGTTTAATCTTCTTGACCTTTCTGCAGTATTTGATATTACTGGTGTCTTACTGTTATTATTTTTTCTTCTCTTTTTTTGACAATTCTCTCTTGGTTCTCTTTCAAATGAATGTCATTTTTCTCTTTGCTTAGGAAGTTTCCTGGTATTAATATGATGAACTATGACCTCCTCTATTTGTTATTTAGATCCTCTTTCTGGCTAATATGCCCATGTTGGTAGCCTACTGTCACCCCTGAGTATGTGAATCAGGATACAATAGGTTCCAGAGGGAAGTGAAAAGATATAGACCATCCAGTTCTCATATACCTACTTTGGCAAAAATCTAAACTTCACACCATACAATACAATGATCAAAATATCCAATAAGAAGCTAGAGTAAATGACTTCTACCCTAAAACTTTATGAACAGTCAACCAGAAGTCCATGAGTTTCTGCAAGGGGAGTAAGAACACAAGTAACAGCACAGGCAAATAAGCCTGGAGCTTCCCAGCATGACCAGAGGCATTTGAGATGTGGCAGGGGTTAAAGGAAGGAAATATTCAACCTAGTATATGCAAGGCACTATGCTAAGCTTTTTACAAATATATCATTTGGTCTCCAAAACAGCCCTGGAAGGTAGGTCCTGTTATTGTATCTGTTGAAAAGACCAGAACTCAGTAGAAACTTTTATGTACAAACAGAAAAACAAAGAGGAACCTAGAAAGGTAATTTATTTGGACATTTGAAGTAGGGTTTTATGTTGATGTGGTGCTAACATTCTAATAGGAGAAAAAAAAATAAAAATTGTCCTTTAGAATCTCAAAATCCTCAAACAGTATTGAGGGAGTTAAAAAAAAGGAAAACAAAACAAGAGAATGTTGGGATGGATTGGTTTTGTTTTAGGGGTTTTAGGAAGAGAAAGGAACAGGAGGGTAAAAGAAATATCCTCACATAGAAAGGAGGAAGAATGAGATGGAGCTTACTATTTTTAATAATTGCAGTGTGTAAGATTATATCTCAACATAGATGGAAGGATGAGTGCACATCAGATAAACCTTACTCTTATCTGAGATGCACAAATGAGGGTTGGAAACACACACACACACACACACACACACACAGTTTGGTGTAGAAATTAAGTTCATTGGGGGATGGGTTGTGGTTGAGAGAGGATAATATTGGAGAGGGAAGAGTTATAAGCAAAACAAAATTCCTTATTCTATTAAATAGAGAAAAGAAAAAAGAAGGGAAGGAAAGAGGAGGGAAGGAAAGGAATATAATGGAAGGCAAGGGAAGGGAAGCTTAAAGAAGGGAAGGGAAATTTAGAGAAGGGTAGGGATAGAAAAAGAAGGAAAGGGAAGGGAAAGAAAAAGAAGGGAAAGGAAGGAAAGGAAAAGAAGGAAAGGAAGAAAAGAGAAGGTTAGAGAAGGGATTCTAGACTTTCATAATTTAGTTCCAGGCTCTCTTTCCAGACTGATTTTACATTGTTCTCTTTCACTCAACATTTTCCAGTCAATCAGCTCTACTTACTCCCTAGGTCTCTCTAGGTGACCACCTATCTTATACCTTTGTGCAGTTTGTCTTCCACGTTTAGAATACTCTTTTCCCTCATCTCCACCTCTTAACATTCGCAGTTCCCTTAAAAATTCTGCTCAAAGTGCATTGGGTGAGGAAGGAGGGCTAGGTTTTAGTCTTCTCCAGCCCCCAAGTGGTACCAAATGTTCAGGGTTATTTGGTATATATTTGAATTGACTTATCTATATACATATAGGTCTGCTCCAGGAGAAAACAAGATCTTGATGGCAGGAACTCTTTTAATTTTGTTCTCATATTTCCAGCATCTACAGCAACACCTTCCACTTAAGAGAAATTTGATAAATGCTTTTTGAAATGAGTTCTGAATCACTCTTCTTTAGGAGATGTCATGTAACATCATTAACTTTACTTCTTTACATTTTAGCCTCATAGGATTTAGAGATGGAAGGAATCTTAGAGAGGACCTATTTCAATCACTTCATTTTAAGGTTGAATAAATTAGGGCCCAAAGAGGTTAAGGCCTTGCCTAAAGTCTCACAGGTGAATGCAGAGTTGAGATTCAAACACTGGCTCTTTGATTCTTTTGAACATTATTCTTTTTTCTACATCACATTGTCTCTCCAATTTTAGCCAAACAGTGTATTCAGATGACAGTTTTGTGCTAGCAAGAAAATACTCAGAAATGACCAACATTCAACTCTATCCTCTCATGGTTTGTAACAGCTTATAACTGCTCAAAAAATGGGTCTTGGAATACAGTTTATTTGTGATATATGAAATATCCCTCAAAATTTATAGGAAAATTACTGAGAAAACAGGATACTAACATTAAGTGATGAGATATTTCAATGAACAAATATGCTATGTTCCTGGAAATTATGCCAAAATGTAAAATCATCTGGCCAAAATTAAGAATAAAAGAAAATGTTTTAATGTAATTATATTTTAGAGAGAGAGAGAGAGAGAAAATGGTGTGTGTATGTGTGTGTGTGTGTGTGTGTGTGTGTGCTTTTCTTTCCAGAAATGTCACATAATATTTTGTGTAAAAGGGTGAACTTTACCAGAAAGTTACTAAAGTAATTTGGAGTCCAAATACTCATAGATTCTTCAATCTCTAAATTGTCCTTTCCTGGTAGTCAGCAAGATCTTAATGCTCTGCTAGTCTACTAAGAGAGGTGATTTCTTTTCAGTAAATTAAATCAATTTCCATTCGTTCTGGGTCTGGGAAATTTTATTTTCTCTTGTCTTTATTCAATTTAGCATTTTTTATTTTCTGAGCATAAATCAATTTCCTGCCTTTGATTTCATGACAGGTATCTCCTATTTCTTTTTCATTATAGTATATTCAAAAAAAAATCATTACATTCAAGCAATCTCCCACCCTCAAGACATTTGGGGGAAATCAAATAATGGTAGAGTACTGGGAATCACAGGGATAATGCAAATGATATCCATGGCATCACTGAATAGGAAGTTGAAAGAGCATTTAGAGTTTATCAAGGTCAATTTGATACTCCAATAAGAAAGTATATAATGAGTAGGAACCAAAGATTCTCAGTTGAGGCACGTTTTTCAATAGAATATGGGGAAATGGTACTTCAATCTTAATGCTAACTTATACTTTCAGAAAAGCTAGGAAAATTTAATTCTCTGTGTATTTTGTTCCAATTGATCTAATTCATTTTAGCTACAATATTTGATTGATAGTAAAGAATATTCTGCAAAGCAGGTGAACTTGGACATTTCTTTAGGACTCAAAAAGTAAAAAGGTTTTTCTTTCCTCCCATGTCTCATTTTTGTAAGCCTCAGTTAGCCTAGCTTTAATTTAATCCATACAATCTAAAGTGAGTGGTAGAAAAATGAAATTTGATCCTATTAATGGGCTCCTCCCTCTTGATTCTACACAATTGATTTTAGTGATTTCCTCCCTCTTTTCATTGATTACCTGGTTGCTTTGGTATTTTGAAAGTACAGCCTTTGGATATGGCTCCACTACCAAAATAAATGATTTATTTTCAACAAACCAAACCCATTTTTATTCATCGTGAATCCAGGAAATTTTATTTTCTCTCATCCTTATTGAATCTACAATCTATACTTCTCAATGCATTAATCAATTTTCATCCTAAGGCTGTCTATTCAATGCCAAAGCTGCCTGTTGAAAAGTAAACATTTCTGTCATATTCCTTGTTTGACATCATGCAAGCAACAAACTATAGCTGCTTTTTAAAACCTGAATTCCTATTTTTTAAAAAATGGAATTCCATAAAACTGGTTTGCTGGTATGGACAGATACTTCAGTAAAAACTGAAGTCATACCATTTTTGAGACATAAGCTTGAGTCCGTGTGAATTCCCAGAAATGAGATACAGTGATGGTTAATCCAAGTGAAAGGCAATTGGTTTGAGAGTACAGTGGAGATTAAGTGTTTGGACAGGGCACTTCAAGAGTTTAGAAACCATTTAAAAGCTCCCTTCTCAAACTAACCTATAATTACACAAGTATTTATTTAAGCTCTTCTAGCTCTACTGCCTAAGCACTTTACATTCATCACAGTCAAATTAGTGGCAAGTGTGAAGAGAAGGAGAGAGCAAGGGAAAGCAGATTAAGGCTCTATCTACACATGTCAAAACATCTGGGTAAAAAGTGGAAAATTCACTCAGCCATCTGGAGATTTTATTGGCATGATGTTAAATATTCAGTTATTTGTGATGGCTAGTAGGCATTAATAATTGTTTGTTGACTTGGTTTGTTTCCAGTTTTAGTTGGTAAAATGCTTTAAAACATTTAGGTATTTAATATTGTGTAGACAAAGCAGCTAGAGGAGTGTCCTTCCTTGCTCATTTTTTATTGGAATGTGTCAGTGCCATGATGATTGGTAGGAAGAGGGACTTCCTTCAGAAATTGCTTTTGGTTTGGCACTTGACCTTGTTTCTTCTTTTTTCTTAAGGTACTTGAAACATACACTAGACAAACTATTTACTTCACATATAGTCCCTATTTACTTCCTATATATTCAATTATATACCTTAACCAAAAATAAAGTTTCAGTCCTCATTGAAATAATCTTATTTTTATGTATAAATATATTTACATAATATATATACACACATATAGTAGCCTCTTTTTAATATCCAGAGGAGATTATTATTATTATTATTATGGAGTATATAAAATGAAATAACAAAATGACTTCTTGAGGAGTTTGTTTAACCATTATTGGATACCCTGTTAGGATTTAGACAGGCTTCACAGAAGATTTGGAAATCCAGTTGATGAAAGCTATGGGGTTTTATTCTTGGGAAATTTAAGACAAATCTAATTCTCTGGTGGCCTAAGTACGGACATCCAAGGAAGGAAAGAGGAGTGAGTAGGCTGGAAAGATAAACAAAAATTTCTAGAGCAACATCCACCTACTTCTACATCCCTGAAGCGGAGTTTTATCTAGCTCAACTAACTGGGACCAAAAGTTATCTCTACGAAACAGGATAGGAAAAGTTGGGGAACAAGTGCAACCAGAGATATCAGTGAGTAACCTTGGGGAGGATTGTCTTCATATCTTGCTATGAAAAGAGAGGCTATAATGGCTATAAGAAAGGCTACTCCTAATCACTGCACAAAACTTTCACCATTTTTCTGATTGGGATTTCTGGGTAGATTCTCCAAGTTTCATCCAATTGTTCATCATAGTCATCATCTTATTGTCCGCGTAAGGCTCTTCCCTCCAGATCACAGGGCCCCTGGAGAACATGCTATGTGACCCAATCCACTTACTTTCAGTTTTGTTTACTAACTGCTTGGTTTAACTCAAAATCATTTGTTTCCCTGAACTCAATTCTCTCTTTCAAAGAATTATTTTGTTCAGTGAGCTTTTGAACCTTCTCCTCCATTTGGATAATTCTTCTTTTTAAAACCTCCTTCTCCTCGTTGGGTTTTTGGACCTCTTTTTCCAGTTGAGTTAGCCTCTTTTCAAAGCTGTTATTTTCCTCAGCTTTTGGTCATTTTCTCAGTCAGTTACTTGACTTCTGAGTTTCCTCTCCACAACCACCTCACCTCCAGTTCTGCCAAGCAAGCACTTGGGGGCTGAGATTCAAATGAGCTACTCCCAAGCCTCAGGGGCTGCTATTAAGTGTGAGATTAAGTTCAGCTGCTCAGGTGAGGGCAGGGCCACCACTCAGGGGCTTTCTGATGAGACCTTCAACAATAGATGTGGGCTACTGCCTGCTTTGGGAGCCCCATCTGCTGCTGCCTCTACTGCTGCCACCTGAGGAGGCCTGAGATATGGGGACACCCTGCACCCCTCTCGGCCAGCTGAAAAGACCCTCTGACTGACCTTTGGTACCTGTGGTTTGAGGGATCTGCGCTGCTGCTGGAAATTCTGTCCCTGAAGCCTGCTCAGATCTGCTGCTCTCTGTGCCGTGTAGCCAAGGCAGGGCTGGGCTCTGTTCCGCCTCTGGTTTGAGACAGACCTTTCCCGTTGGTCTTTCAGGTCTGTCTGGGACAAAAATCTCCTGCATTCCTCCTCTGTGGCTTCTGCTACTCTAGAACTGCTGTTCAGAGTTCTTCTTTACAGGTATTTTATGGGCTGTGGGGTAAGAGCTAAGCGTATATGCTTCTTTCTACTCTGCCATCTTGGCTCTTCCCCCCAATCCACTTACTTTTGGCATCACCACATATGACCCTGCTTTTGGTGAATGAGCCAATCCAAATTTACATCAAGTTTTCTATCTATTTAGCCTTAGACCCCAATCCACATTTTACTTTTTCTTGTCATCCGTTCTGTCACTGAGCCAGACTCCACTTTTTTACCTCTTTCTTAGAGAACAGTCATCAATTCAATACTTGCTTCTGAAAAAGGCTTATCAAAAGACTTTCTTATGGCTCCACTCAATGTCTTTGTCTCTTCTCAGACTGAACCTCCCTTCCTTGACTAACACTTCCATGGATGGATTGTCTTACTCTACTAGAATATGAACTCTTTGGGTTTAGGTGCAGTCTCATTTCTTTGTATTTGCATTTTTAGTGACTAAGAACGATGTCCAGTACATAGTGACCCTTAATAAAAAAAAATCATGAATTAATACTCCATACATAAGGGCAGCTGTAGGATCGGGACAGTTTAGGCATATTAAAGGTAACTCCTCTCAGAGAGTTTTACTGACTTCCTTCTTCTGAGGCATTAGGTTGGGAGATACCTGGTATCTCTGCAAATGGGAATTTTAAACCTGTAAGTTTGGTTACTGTTTAGGCATTGACTCATTAGTGGATAGAGAGCTCACCTCCTGGTAAGAATGATCTGGATTCTAGTTCTGCCTTTGACTCACACTGGCCCTGTGACTCTGGAAAAGTAATTTAACCTTCCAATACCCCAGGAAACTCTCTGAGACTATAAATTGGAAAAAAGGGCTATATTGTACTTTGAAAGAAGGACTTTATTAGTTAGGAGTCCAAGGAAAACATAGGCCTAACAAATACCAAGAAAAGACTCTGGGCATGAATTCCAGATGAAATGGAATTTAGTGAAAAAAGAAGTAGTAGAGAGGGTTTGGGGGGATGGGAGATGGAGAGGACTAGGTATGTCTCTGCATAAACAAATCCAAAATTGATTCAGCCATATTCTTAAAGTAATGAAACTCAAATTCAAATTTCATTCATCTACAGAAGGGTGCAGAGCTTTGAAAAACAAAAAAGTGAAAATAACAGATAAAATATCTCCATGCTTTCACAGTTTCAATTCTAGACCTGTTGAATGAAAGCAACATGTCAGATTAAGACATTTGTTTTTACCCTAGTTTATGTAAATGAGCACCTGGTAAATTAATACAGTTTTGGAACACAGATTTATATTCAATGTTCTCTCTCTTTTTTTTAAAGACAGTATTAGACCTAGTAAAAATAAATATGTCTAATCAAATACTACAAGTCTCAGGATTTTGAAGAATAACTAATATTCACAATATGCAACATACTATGTGGATGATATGTAATTTCTATTTTAAAGTACATAACATTGAAAGATTTAATTTAATATATGCTTTTGAAAGAAAAGGACAATAATATGCTTTTCTTCTTCATCTACAATACTTAAAAGGAAGCATTAAATAAGATGAATTCCATCATAAATGAATAGTTTTTCTCTTTGATCTAAGTAATAACTTGCTTCACAAATATACTGATGTGATGGGAAAAAGGTTAGCCCAATGATGCTGGAATTTCCAGAGACCAGTAAGCACCATTATATATTTGGCTTCTTCCACTATTCCAATAGTCCAAGCAATCTGTGATCTCTTTGATGCAGACATTGTCTATAATGGTGTTTATTGTGACCTAGCCATGTTTGCTCATCCTGTGTGATTCATGTCCATGTCCTTCCAAAAGTTCACCACAAGGAGCTTCTGATGTGCCTCCCTCATGTTCTCCTGAAATTGTGTATGTGCCAAAGAAGCATATGGGCTATCTCCAGGTTATTCATCATTGTCAACCAGCACTAGCTCATTTCCCCCCTACTGTATATTTTCTTAAGTACTTTATTTTTTTTTTCCTATTTAATCCCTTATTTGTGATAGGCCATTATATCCATATATCCATTCTATGGTCTTCCATTTCACTTTGAGTGGTCTTCATTTTCAACTTTTCATAGATTAGAGAGTTCCATGACTCATATTTATACATCATGAGGGGAAATACTGGCATTAAAAAGATGGGGTTAAGGATAATCCAACTCATCTTTCTCTTTCTGTTCAATTCTGGACCCAACTTCTTGTCCTTTTGTGGTATCTGTCATACACACATACATATATGTATGTATGTATGTATGCATGTGTGTGTGTGTGTGTGTGTGTGTGTGTATAGAGAGACAGAGAGAGAAAAAAGAGACAGAGACAGACAGACAGAGAGGGAAAGACACAGAGAGAGACAGAGAGACAGAAAGAGTGACAGAGAGGAAAAAAAGAGAGAAAATGAAAGAGAAAAGAGAGAGAGACATGCACACAGAGAGACAGAAGGAGACCAAAAGACAGAGAGAGACAGAGAGGCAAAGACAGAGAAATCACACACACACACACACACACACACACACACACACACACACACACCCATATACAAATCTGTACATTTGATGTTGTTCAGTCATGTCAGTCATGTCCAACTCTTTGTGACCCCTATTGGGGTTTTCTTGGCAGAGGTACTGGAATATTCTGCCATCTCCTTCTCCAGTACATTTTTCAAATTAGAAACTGAGGCAAACAGTGTTAAATGACTTACCCAGGTTTGCATAGCTAGTAAGTATCTGAAGCTAGATTTGAACTGAGGAAGATGAGTCTTCCTGACTCCAGACTAGCGTTCTATCCACTGTGCCACCCAGCTGCCCTCAGATCTCTAAATATTTATATGTATGTAGCTGTCATATCTGTATATCGTTGTCATTTATCTATTTCCCCAGTGAAGGAACTTCTACCAAGACCGATCAAAAGCCTTCTCTGCAGCTTCTGCCCTAATTTAGAGAGTTAACTGGGGACTGAGAAGGTAAAGTAAGACAAGCAAAATAACAAACAACATCACAACAAGAAAACAACTTTCCCAGGGTCACAGAGGCACTTGGTGTCAGTAGCAGGAAACAGATTTTCCTGTTTCTGGAACTTGGACTTTATCTACTATAACATGTTGCCTCTGGTAAAGTGTGTGTGTGTGTGTGATATGTTTATTTTGATGGATAAATCCTCTTGGTTGTCCATGCTACAGTAGAATAGTGTTATATCAGGAATTTTTCATCCACAAGGTTTATGTTGTGGTTGTTATTGGCTGTTATGCTTGTTTTGTTTTTTCCAGGGGTGGGTAATTAGGTCAAACTCTTGGATGATTCTGCATCTGATTTAGGAGATTCTGCAGTATTCCAGAGACTGAATGAAATAGCATTATGGCTGCTGAAAATGTAGCATGCAGAGGATCTCCCCATGATTCCAAAAGTATGAATGAGACAGGTAATGGTGATACACTTTGCCTCCAAGAAACATAGAATGAAAAGTTTTCCAAATAGAGACCTAGCAGAAGAAACAAAAACTAGGTAGGAATAAGATGAGGTCTATAATATCCCTATCATTTTGCTTGCTGCTAGAGATGTCCAGAAGATGTTTTTCATTGATCCTGTAGAGGATAAGATTATATCCCACCTGTACAATAGTGCATAGAAAACTATCCATGAAAGCATAATAGTGTTATAGTGACCTGTCTGAGGATTGTTTCTATCTGAAGAACATCAAACAAGGAGAAGAACAAGATAATAGCAATTATTTTAATAGAATTGGGCAGTGGATTTTTGGTTTCATTGCTATCAGGGAAGGAAACTCCCTCTACTAATGCTGATCACCACCTTTATCTGTAAATTATGTAGTCTTTGAGAGTAACCTAGAGAACTGAGAGGTTAAGTGACTTGCCTGGAGCCATATACTCACTGTCATAGTTGGGATTTAAACTCAGGTCTTCATAGCTCTGGGGTCTATATTTTATTGACGACACCATGAAGTCTTTTGCTAATTTTAAGAATAATAATATTCACATAGTGCTTTCAAGGTCACTAAATGTTTTATATACATCGTTATTTGATTCTCGAATCCTGCAAGATGGTGATTCTCCATCTCACAAACGAAAAGTCTCTTTTCAAAAATAATTAATTTACTTATTTTTAGTTTTCAATATTCACTTCTATAAACTCTTGCATTTTACATTTTCTCTGCCTTGCCAAGATGGTATACAATCTAATATAGGCTCTCCATATACATTCTTATTAAATATATTTTCACATTAGATCATGTCGTATAGAAGAATTAGAACGAATGGGAGGAACCACAAGAAAGAAAACAAAAGGGAGTAAATAAGATGCTTTGATCTGCATTCAGATTCCGTATTTCTTTCTCTGAATGAGGATGGCATTTTCCATCATAAGTCTTTTGGAGTTGTCTTAGATCCTTGCATAACTGAGAAGAACTAAATCCATCAAAATTAACCATTCCACAATGTGGCTGTTACTTCGTACAATGTTCTCTGGTGAGCCAATTAAGTCTTAAAAATGGTTTTTGATAACTTTTAAGGAAAAATTTGCATTTGAATGGGGATGTTTAGGTCATTACTTCACCACAGAAGTTGTTACAACAATGTAAAGTCCTTTGTCTTAAAATATACTTCATCTTTCTTGCATTACTTGACTCAACTAACCATATTACTTGAAATTCTATGAATTAAAAATATATTATTAGGTAAAGTCCTTTCTTAAAATCATATAGGAGCTCTGGATCATTTTATACTTTAATGTCAATGCTTTCATTAGAATTTCTTCTCAAGCTTTCATTGAGGAGAGACACACTGTAGACATGGGAATGTTTATAGGCAAATACAGATACATGGGTTGAATGATTTTTGGAATTGGAATACTGCAGGGGATCAGTTTATTCCCTGTTAAGAGACCAGATTTGACTATTTCTTTAGACAACAACACGTAGAAATGAGATCAAAAGAGAATATTAGTATTAAAAGCAAAAACAATAAGGGCATCAAGTATTTTTTGGGCTCTACTCTTTCAAAGAGACAACAATGCATGATAAAGCTGATGGAAATGGACCAAGATGGATGACTGCTTCTCTCCATTTAGACAGGTGGTTTGTACACATACATGCACATATACTCCCAGAAACACACAGCTTTGCACATGTGCACACATAAACAAATGCACAAATGTAAAGAACACTAGAGTGGCTTGTACTTTGGCCTATTCTGCAATGGGTACATAAAAGTTATTAACATGTTCTAAAGAGTCTCGGTGTCTCTAGAAAGACACTCTCATTGCTATAGCTTGAGGAAACCTTCTGAGACTCCATACCCTCACGTTTATGTCACTCCTCCTTATCTCAGGCTCATCCCTTCTTTCACTCCAAATCAAAGCAAGCTTTCTAGTAAACTTTCAGATTTATCCCATTGATTTCATGTCAAAGTGAAATCTGTGAACAGAGAAAGAAAAACATACCTGAATGGATGTATCAAAGGAAAAGAATACAAGAGGATCAGCTTAATCTGACAATAAAACACACACTTTCTTCTTAATTAAAGACAAACATAAGTTTTCAATCTAAAGAGGCAACCCTTCATGTAGATATCAGAGTGAGAGAGACGCTGAAATGGATTGTGTTGGCTTACCACTCCTGCCTCTCCCCTTGATTTGTTTTCAACAGCTAATCAAGTGTAAGGAGAGAAAAAACTGAACAGCAACATAAGGAATTGAACCAAGCAAATAAACATCTGTTTGTATGAGATATTGACCCCCTGGGAGGAGGTTCAAAGGTGACGCTTCGATGTGGCTAAGAAAAAAGAAGAGCTTTTTGGTGCCTTTTATTGTGACATGCCCCTTCCCTAACATTGGAGTAGAGCTGGAATTAATAATCTTCACACCTATGATAAAAGTACAGGATAGGTAGCTCCCCTGGGGATGCGCTGGTACATTATGAGGTTTCTTTCCTTTTGAAGGATTATTCCCTCTTTGGTTTGAGGGATTAGGGTGGCCCGTGGCCCATGACCATGGCTGTGGATGGAAAGGTAAGTGTGATGGAGTGACACCCCAAAAGCCTAGCCCAGGAGGAAAATTGAGCCAAAACATAAGTTCTTTGAATAATTAGAAAGAAGAGATCAATATTATTTTGTGTTTATTGTAAAATCCAAACCCAAATAGCTATGGTACTTTATGGAAGATCTTCCACTGCAGCCCACTCTTTAGTGATGAGGTATCCAAATTTTTCTAGAGGAATTTTTACCACTGAAACAATCTCAAAACTACCCTCCTCCACTCCACCCTTCCCCCTCAGAGATATCATAAACTTTCTGTTAAACTGAAGAAAAATTTTAATGCCTTCATGAGAACAGCTGTAATTAGGTCCTTGATGTGGTGTCATGGCATATCAGGAATCTGATTTTATGATCCCTTCAACTGGTATCACAGAGACATTTCTACCCAATGATACCTGTCATATCAATCAGACAATTCATCTTTTAAGTCAGTCAGTTTACTATCATTTATTAAGTACCTATTATATGCCAAGTACTGAGCTAAGATCTGTATTGGTATGTTATGATTCCAGATGGTTTTTGACCTACCACTGATTAGTAAATTGATTACACTGGCTCTCCTTCTCAAACTAAAGTCATCTGATTTGGCCACCCTCTGTTGACTACCATTCACCTTGATCCCTCTGAACAAAGACTAGAAATCTCCAAGAACACAGGTCACATAGAATGATAAGGGCCAAAGGGGAAGGGACTGCTGAAGAGCCAATTGGAAATTTTTCAAGACTTTATAGCCTGTTTTGGTTCCCCATTGAAAACAGGCAAATTATAATAATTCAACCAACAAGGAACATTAAAATATTCAAATATAGAATTTGAATGTCTTCAAACCCTGAACCCAGTAAATCTTTAAGCTTCCTTTTTAGTTTGTAGGGAAACAAGTGTCAATTATTTATTAAGAGCTTCATCTGGAATGGTGAGGGTTCTCCCCATCCAATGTATATTTTATACACTTAACCAAGGGACTGGGATCTAGATTTTCTTATAGTTAATCTCTCACCCTTTATCAGACATATAAGTCATTATATGGTTTAAACTTGTGCCCTATAGCCTGATCTTGCCCAATCAACATTATAATATCAATAATAATAGCCATGAGTTACTTAGGAAAGATAATGAAAGGTATACTGAGTTCCTTCCCAGAGATGGTAATGACCGGTCAGCCTCTTCCTTTCCACTATACACACACAGACTACACACATGTATACACACACATATATACACATTTTATACATGTACATGTATAAGCTCTTTGAGTCAGCTAGATGGTACAGTGGATAGAGTGCTGGGCTTGGAGTCAGGAAGGCCTGAATTGAAATCCAGTCTCAAAAATTTCCTAGATATTTGACCTTGTGCAAAGTCACTTAACCTGTTCCCGACTGGAGAAGAAAATGGTAACCACTCCAGTATCTTTGCCAAATAAATACTATGGAGAAAGATCTCTCAAGGAGAGAGAGGAGCCATGAAGAGTAAGACATAAATGAAATGGCTGAACAATGACAATTTCATATTTATTATTTTATCTCCGAATTTATAGTAAGTAAATCTTTAATAAATGTCTATTGATTGACTTATTGAATCACTGGTGGGAGTACCCACACTGATAAAATAATATGATTAAAGTATCAAAATATTATTATATGTTACTTAGGTCAGTGTATTCATGTTTTTAATATGCTACAATAGCATGCCCACCAGAGATAATTGTTTAATTAACTCACCTAAGTATATCGTATCAGGGAATCAAATAAAAGACCTCCTCCCCAGATGCTCCTAAGTGACTTATCAGAAAAGAAATAAGTGCTGCTTCAGGGCAGGCTGACCATGAAGGAGCTATTAAAGCAGAAAATCTTTGAACATCATGAGCTTTGGAATCCTTGGTGGTAGAGTATTGCCACTGTTTACCATGAAGG
Source organism: Notamacropus eugenii (assembly GCF_028372415.1). Lineage (NCBI taxonomy): Eukaryota > Metazoa > Chordata > Mammalia > Diprotodontia > Macropodidae > Notamacropus > Notamacropus eugenii. The sequence goes on along the minus strand of NC_092875.1, from coordinate 196,866,601 downwards.
AATGATGCCTTAGCACAGATCAATGAGAATCATTATTTTTTATTGCCAATCAAATCTGTCCTAAGTGGTACCTGTGACACTATGAAGACTCAATCAATGAAGAAGGTTTGCAGAGCTGAAAAGAGCAGCAATATAGACAGAACCCAAGCAATAATCAATTCATGCTTAATGATGATGGGAGGGCTGTATTGTACCACAAAATTAAATAATTAAAACAATCACCCACCCCCAGTTTCTTTATGGTTAATAATTATAATAACACACTCAGATGCAGTCAGGGTTATTATTAGATAATGCCTGAAATTTGAAATGGGTCTCATTAGCCACCCGAGGCGAAACATAATTGCCCAGTTTCTGTGCATTATGAAATGGCAGATGATGCTGCTGGATATTATTACTTAAGTATTTCAATTTTTCATATGGTAGAGAAATTAAATCCTATTTCTATGAAAGGATGGGCTTTCTGGGGGGTCTGTGTGTGTGTGTATGTGTGTGTGTGTGTGTGTGTGTGTGTGTGTGTATGTGCAAGCAAAGGATTGGGAGTGCAAAGATCTTGTTGAACAAAGGAAACTAAGATTAGAATATATAGTAATCAGCCTTGAAAATTTCTGCATCTATATCACTTTTGTAATTGGTACTTTGACAAGGGCCATGACAGTAAGGTTGACCTAGTAGAATGGAGAATTTTCGTACTGAATGATCTTGAAGGATTCAGTGAACTTAGTATTAAGAACAGCGAAGAAGTAACTGCTATAGAGAGAATGTTAAGTTTTCCTAGACCAGAAAAATTCAAGAATGATTATGACGTGTTCTTTGAAGTTGTTTGTGGAGTACTGTTTAATTATTTGGATATCTAAAGCCCAAAACATAAACATTCTCTCTGTTACAACAGCAACAAGAGGTTGGGAATATACCATGGAGTTTAAGGATGATAAACAGATTCTGGAGCACCTCCCTGAGCTTCCAGCTTCCAAGGAAATAACAATTCCTTTTCATTATTGTAACTGATGCACATAGTCCATCATACCAGTTGCATGATATAGATTGGGTCAATCCTTAGTTTATCTGAAGGTTTGGTCCTGTCTCAGCTGTCTGGGGTTGAGGTCTTGACTGTGAAGGAGGAGAAAATGAGTATCTCTTATTCTTAAGCTTAGGGATTTAAAACAAGAAATCTTCCATGAAGAAGGCAGAACTAAAAGTGATTGTCAGATAATAAAACAGAAGGTGGTACTCTCAGGATATAAAAGAGAGGGTGATAAAACCATGTTTGCAAACAATACCTCAAGGTTGCAGCCAAAACTTGTTAGTGAAGCAGGGGAAAAAAGTTATCAGCTGATTGGCAGATGGTATCCAAAGGATAATCATAAGAAACTTGGACTAAAATAAGCGAGGTTCCAGAAATGATAAATATAAATAGAGGTTAGAATAGGTTGTGGCAAGAGCAACCTATAACAAAAAAATACAAAAAAAAAAAGTAACTTGAGAAAGTGTTGGCAAATGATAGTGGGAATAGGGTATGGGAAGTGAAAAAACTGTAGTTGTATCAAAGTGGGTTTAAGCAAAATTAATCATAGAAGCAAATTATTAACATGAGAGGAAGGAAATAAAAAATACCTTAAAATAATATTAGAGACACAAATGAAGAAAAACATAAACCTAAATCTTATTACATTAAGTTTGGATGGAGAAAGCAATCCAATAGGACAAAAGAAGGGGGGTGTTATAATGGATACGGGCACAAAATCTTCCAATTTGTTGGTTACAAGAAACATATCTAAAAAGAAAAGACATATATAGAATCAAACCAAGACGTTGGAACAAAATTTGTATGCATCAAATCAATCCAAAAAAGCAAAAGTTTCAATGGTACTAGCAAAGTAAAAATAAAAATTTGCAACATTGCTAGAAAGAATCAAGGAAATCACATTGTGCATAAAAGCAACACAGTCAAAAAGCTAATATCAATATTAAACATATAAGATCAAATAACATAGCAGGTCCATTCATAAAGGAAAAATTATTTCAACTGCAAAAAATAATTAATAGTAATATAACGATAGTAAAAGGAGACTTTAACGTTACTATCTGAGAAATGGACAATTTGAATAGAAAGAAAAAAGTAATAGGGAAATATACAATTGAAGAAACTTTCAGAGAATTGAGTGAAAATATTTGAATGATTTATGATGTCATCAGAATAGTCATTAAAGAATCTACATATTCTGAGTACTACATATCACTTTTATAAAAATAAAAGGGTAAGGCATTGGAACATAGGGAAGTTGAAAATACATTTTTAAAAATTAATTAATAAATTTATTTTTAGTTCTCAACATTCACTTCCACAAGATTTTGAGTTCCAAATTTTCTTACCATCTCTCTATTCTGCCCTCCCCAAAACAGTGTGCATTAGGATTACTCCTTCACCCAATTTGCCCTCTCTGCAATCACTCCACTCCCTTCTTTTATCCCCTTCCCCTCTATTTTCTTGTAGGTCAAGAAATATTTCTTTACCCCATTGCCTGCATGTTTTATTTCCCTGTTGCATGTAAAAACAATTTGAACATTCAGTTTTAAAACTGAGTTCCAACTTCTCCCTCTTACTTCCTCTCCACCCACCCCCAATGAGAAGACAAGAAATTTGATGTAGCTTATACATGTGTAGTCATGCAAAACACTTCCATAACAATCATGTTGTGAAAGATTAACTATATTTCCCTCCATCCTTTTCTGCTCCTCATTTACCCTATTCTCTTTTGACTCTGTCCCTCCTCAAAAGTGTTTGCCTCTAATTATGCCCTCCTCTCATTTGCCCTCCCTTCTATCATTCCCTCAACCCCCCCCTCCACACACTTATCCCCTTCCCCTCTACTTTCCTGTAGCATAAGATAGATTTTCATACCAAATTGAATGTGCATGTTATTCCCTCCTTAAGCCAAATCCAATGAAAGTAAGGTTCACTCTTTCTCTGTCACCCTTCCCCTCTTCTCCTCCATTGAAAAATCTTTTTCTTGCCTCTTTTATGTGAGAGATAATTTACCCCATTTTACTTTTCCTTTTATCCTTCCCCAATATATTATTCTCTCACCCCTTAATTTTATTTTTTTAGTTATCATCCCTACCTATTCAACTCACCCTGTGCTCTCTGTCTAAATGTATACAATCCCTCCAACTACTCTAATACTGAGAAAACTCTCAAGAGTTACAAGTATTATCTTTCCAAGTAGGAATGTAAACAGTTCAACTTTAGTAAGCCCCTTATGATTTCTCTTTCTGTTTACCTTTCCATGCTTCTCTTGATTCTTGTGTTTGACAGTCAAATTTTCTATTCAGCTCTGGTCTATTCATCAAGAATGCTTGAAAGTCCTCTATTTCATTGAATGAACATTTTTTTCCCCTGAATTATTATACTCAGTTTTGCTGGGTAGGTGATTCTTGGTTTTAATCCTAGTTCCTTTGACTTCTGGAATATCATATTCCAAGCTCTTCAGTCCCTTAATGTAGAAACTGCTAGATCTTGTGTTATCCTAATTGTATTTCCACAATACTTGAATAGTTTCTTTCTGGCTGCTTCCAATATTTTCTCCTTGACCTGGGAACTCTGGAATTTGGCTACAATATTCCTAGGAGTTTTTCTTTTTTGGATATCTTTAGGAAGTGATTGATGGATTCTTTCAATATTTATTTTGCCTTTTGGTTCTAGAATATCAGGGCACTTTTCCTTGATAATTTCATGAAAGATGATTTCTAGGCTCTTTTATTGATCATGGTTTTCAGGTAGACCAATAATTTTTAAATTCTCTCTCCTGGATCTATTTTCCAGGTCAGTTGTTTTTTTCAGAGATATTTCACATTGTCTGCTATTTTCATTCCTTTGGTTTTGTTTTCATAAAGTCATTAGCTTCCATCTACTAAACTCTAATCTTTAAGGAATTATTTTCTTCAGTAAGCTTTTGGACCTCCTTTTGCCAATTCTGTTTTTAAGGCATTCTTCTCATTGGCTTTTTGGATCTTTTTTTGCGATTTGGGTTAGTCTATTTTTTAAGTGTTATTGTCTTCAATATGCTTTTGGAGCCCCTTTAGCAAGCAGTTGATTCATTTTTCATGATTTTCTTGCAGCACTCTCATTTCTCTTTTCACTTTCTCCTCTACTTTTCTTACTTGATTTTCAAAGTCCTTTTTGAGCTCTTCTATGCCCTTAGATCATTTCATATTTTTCTTGGAGGTTTTGGAGGTAGGAGCTTTGACTTTATTGTCTTCTTTTGTTTGTATATTTTGATCTTCCTTGTCACCAAAGTAGGATTCTATAGTCTTATTCTTTTTCTGGTTTTTGCTCATTTCCCTAGTCATTTACTTGACTTTTGAGCTCTTTGTCAAGGTAGCTCTCTGTTTCCATTGGGGGTGGGGGTGTGGGCCTACAGCTCCAAAAACAGCAGCTGCCACTACCCCTGCTGCTACAGGTTCCTCCACCCCCTCTGCTGCCCTGGGGCTAGGGCTGGACCCCTCTACTCTCTCATAGAGGTCAGACAGGTTTCCACTGACCTTCCAATTTGTCCTTGGCATTTTGGGGTCATGAAGTCAGGAAACCGCCACAGGTGCCAGTGATTAGGCACCTGTGTGCCTCTTAGGCCTGTTCAGGTCTCATCTGTGCAAGCATGGCCCACGTTGGACTGTGCTCTAATCCCAACCAGGCTTGATAGATGCTTCCTGTTCACCTTCCAGGATGTCTTCGGCTAGAGATTTGTTTCACTCTGTCATTCTGTCGGTTCTGAAGCTCCAGAATTTGTTTAGAGTCATTTTTTACAGGTATTTGACTGGGTTTGGGAGAAAGCTGTAGCAAGTCTCTGCTTTTACTCCTCCATCTTGCCTCCCCCCTGCAATTAATTTTTTTTTTTAAAGTGGAAACTACATACACCTAATGTAGATCATAACACAATAAAAATTTTAAAAAAAATTTTAAGGTTCACAACCACAGAATAGAAACAAAAAAAAGAACTTGATAATGAAATCACAAATGATTGTCAAAAATAAATCAAAAGAACTGTATTATAAGCAATGATAATGACAAGAAAACACACCACATTTTCTGGAATACTTACAATGTAGTCATGAGTGGAAAGTTATGCTCCTAAAATATTTTAACAAACAGAAAAAGAGGATCAACTAACATACTGAAAGAAAATTACAAAAAACACAAATGAAATTATCCAAAACAAACACAAAAGAGAAAACTTTGAAAATTAAAAAAAGATACATTGGAAAGCAGAAATCATGTAGACATGAAAATAAAGCTTAAAGCTGGTTCTGTGCAAACACTGACAATACTGATTAATCTTTATGTAGACCAATAATGAGGAAAATAACATTAACAAATTTATTAATAAAACTGACAAAATAAAAACAAGTAACAAGGCAAAACCACAATAATTTTCTGATGACATGATTATTCCCTACTATGTCCAAGATGAAATATAAAATACTTAGGCATTTTCAATTTTAATTCACATCAGTCATTGGACAGTTTAACCATATTGGTCTATTTGCTATTTCTAATACCTAAGATGCCATCTTTCATTTCCATGCCTTTGAACTGGATATCACCCTTACCTGGAATTATCTATCTCCTCTCTTCCCTATCTTAGAATCGTTACCTTTTTTAAAACAACTTGGGTAACTAGGTGGCACAGTGGATAGAATTCTGGACTTAGAGTCCAGAAGACTTGAGTTCAAATGTAGCCTTGGATTTTTACTAGCTGTACAACCTTGGACAACTCATTAAAATTTTGCCTTTGTTTCCTCAATCAGAAAATGAAGATAGTAGTTGCATACCTTCAAGAATTGTTGTAAGTGACAATATTTGTAAAGTACTTGGGAGATTGCCTGGTACGTAGCATGTGAAAAAAATTATAATGATTCAACTTGGCCTCAACCAAGAGATATGAGAAGACATTAACATCCACTTTGCAGAAGTGGGGGCTTATACTTGTGAATCACTTCAAATAACATCAGATTTTTTAATATATTGACTAACTTTGCTGAGTTTATTTTTTTATTGATGTTAAAAACAAATTTTTATGTTAAGAGGTGGTTCTTTGAGAGGCAGTCAAGGGAGAGATATAGGAGAATATCTAAGTTATATAAAAAACAAAGAACAATGAAATTCTATTTTTAAAAAAGTTGATTGCTTAATATTTGTATTTTCTATGTTCTACTAAAAATGTCCATTTGGAATTATTTGTTGAGATTAGTGGTCAGTGGCAGAATACAAGGATCCATTATGAAATATTGCCTACCCAGCATTTTTTTAAGTAATAACTATGGTTCTTAGACATTCAGAATATTATCCAAGTCATCTGTTTTTTTATCATTCCTCTACATAATCAAAAATAATACTTTTAACAGATGAAGAAGCTGATGATCCAAACTATTAAATGATTTTCCCTAAATTACATAGTCAGCCACTATGGCACCTCAATGACCATATTAGATTTCATACCTTATTATGCACCCTTTTATTCATGCTTGGATCATATGCATTTCTGGAACTCTGCATGATTTTCAAACAATAGATTTTTATTTCTAAAATGAGATAATGAATAGAATCAAATTCAGATACATAAAAGTGAATTTACTCCAGAGTTGCTTAGAGACAGATGAAGTTCTGAGAACTCTTCTCATTGACCTTCATAATGTGACTTAATTAGCATTATCTGTTCAGATGTCAGTGTGATCAGAAAAGAAATACTTAGCCTTCCTTTCTTCCTTCCTTTCAGGAACTGCATTCCTATCTTCATTGTCTTGGGTATTTATTTTTTTTCTTTTAAGTTTCTGTCTAAAGTGATTCTAGGATTATATTGACACTAGAAAGTAATCAGATGATGTTAGATAATCCTGTTAAGCTGTGTCACCACCATACTATTGCAAACCTACTCCCATCTCTAACTATATGACCTACTAAGAAAATGGGATGATTTAAGATGAAGTGAATGACAGTAAAATACAGTTTGTAGGAAATTTGAATTTGATAAAACTTTGCTCTTTCTTGTTTGTTGAAGTTTTCATATGAAAAAATCGGGATAGGTTTCAGTGTGGATAAACCTTTTCCCCTGTCTTCATACAAACAACTCTTAAGCAGCAGCAGCAGCTATCGCAGCACACAAACTGGTTCAGATGCTGGCATTACATTTTTTTTTTTTTGTATCAGTGATCTAATTGTCTTAGAAAATGACATTCAAAGTTTCACAGATGTTAAAAATAGTTAACCAAGACAGACTCATAAACCCAAGACTAGTCAATGTCCCAGGTGGCTAACTGAGCATAGTTTATCCTTCCTTGTAGACTCTCCAGGATATTAAGGTGGAGCTCAAGTCTTTTCCACAAAATTTGGCAAAGCAGGCAATAGCCTAGTCATTTGTTCTTTCTGCCATCTTCCCATGATGACTGCATAGTAATCAGCTCTCTGGCATGTGGGAGAGGTGGATTCAGTGCTCAGGAAAATCATATACGCACATCCATATATATATGTATTCTATGTTTGCAATCACAGAATCATAAATATAAAATCATTAATAAGTCAAGAAATATATATATATATATATATATATATATATATATATATATATATATATATATATATATATATATATATATATATATATATATATATATATATATATATATATGAAAAGGACCTCAGAAGCCATCCAGTACAACATTTTCATTATATAGATGAAGAAACTAAGGACCAGGGAAAATAATCGACCAACCCAAGATAGTAAATTTTAGAGGTGGGATGAGAACCCAGGGCCTCACATTCAAAATTACTGTTATTTCCATTGTGCTATGCTCCTTCTGTTGCTGTCCATAAAAATTTCTCTCAAAATGAATATTTCAGTCCTTTAGGTTTTCTAAATAACTAATTTATTATGCAACAATCCCAAATTTTTAAGTTACATTTATATCAAATTCTCTCAAAGTTAAATCCTGGTGCCTAATTTGGAAAACACAAGATGAAGAAGGACTTGTAAAGGTTTTCTTTATGAGGAAGAGCCAAGATGGCAGAGCAGAGGCAGCAACCCAGGCAAACTGCCAAAATTCCCCTTCAAACAAATTTAAAATAATGCCAGAAACAAAATTCAAGAGCAACAAAGTCAACAAAAGGTCACAGTGAGAGATTATTCCAGCACACAATAACTTAGGAGGCCAGCAGGAGAGGTATATAAAACTTAGGTGGGGACTGACTTGAAGTGTAACAACAATGAACCTTAGTGGTGACTGCAACAACAACAGCAGTAGTTTGGTAGCTCTCAGTCCAGAGATAGTAAGGAAGTTGGACAACCGACCAGAAAGAAATTACAGGGGATCCTGAGGTCAGCCCCCTGTTGCCAATACACAGTTTCAGTCTCAGTTCCAGGGTGGAAATCAGCACTAGCACTTGCTGTTTTAGGATAGCAAGGACCCTGGTGATAATTCTGAGGATGAACATGACTACTTGTCATTGCTTAGGAAGGGAGAAGGGGCTCTGGTCCTAGTTACAGGACCCTGAAGGGTGCTAGTACTTGTATCTACAGGCAATCAGAGGCCATTCCTTAGTAAACACCATTGAGCAGAAAAGAAAAGCAGAGAACACAATTCTTTTCACACCATACCACCTTGGAAAAATAAAAACACTTTCAAACCTCCTAGAACTAGCTCTGAAAATAGCAACACAAAAACCCCTGAAGCTTGGGACAGTGCCTCCCCACTACAGAGTCCAATTTTAATATAAAGTTAAAAGTCAAGAAATAGGGTGAAAAAATGAACAAACAGCAAAAATAAAAATAACTTGACCATAAAAAGCTATTAGGGCACCTGGGAAAACCAAGACACAAAGTTAGAAGAAGACAGTAATGTGAAAACAACTAAAAACAAAGCCTGAAAGAAAATTCTAATTGTACACCATCCCAGCAAGAATTCCAAGAAGAGGTAAAGAAAAAGATAAGTGTGGTAGAGGAAAAATTGGAAAAAGAATTGAGTGATATGAGAAAATTATAAATGGAGAAATAACAGGTTGGTAAAAGCAAAAAATACTGAAGACCTTAAAAAAAGCAGAACAGGATACATAAAACATATATTTTAAAAGAGCAGAATAAGAGAAACAGAAGAGGAGATACAAAAATTCTGTGAAGAAAAGAACTCCTTTAAAAGAAGATTTGAAATGAAAAGAGGTACCAAAAAAAGGTATAAAATCACACTGAAGAAAATAATTGCTTAGCAAAACAAAACTGGGTAAGTAGAAGCTAATGGTACCATGATACATCAAGAAACAATAAAACAAAATCCAAAGAATAAAATACCTCATGGGAAAAATCAACTAAGCTTGAAAATAGATTGAAGAGAAATAATTTAAGAATTATTGGACTGCTGGGAAGTCATGATCCTAGATATCATTTTAAAGAAATTATAATAGAAAACTTTTCAGATATTTTAAATCTAGAAAATAAGATGGAAATCATAATAATTCACCTGTCACCTCTTGAAAGAGATCCCAAATGACATTCCAAGGAATATTACAACCAAATTTCAGAGCTCCTAGGTCAAGGAGAAAATATTTCAAATCACCAGAAATAAACAATTTAAATATTTTGGAGTCACAGTAAGGATTACATAAGATTTAGCATTAAAAGAATGGAGGGCTTGAAATATTACATTCCACAAAGTAAAGGAGCTAGGGTTACAATCAGCAACTTGCCCAGCAAAACTGAGTATAATTCTTCAGGGAAAAATAATTATTTAATGAAATAAAGTTCTTTCAATCATTCTCAGGGAAAAAGGCCAGACCTGAATAGAAAACATGACTTTCAAAGAAAAGACTCAGGAGAAGCAAAAAAACATAAATATGAAAGATAAATCACAGGGTAGTTAATAAGGCTAAACTATTTGTTTTCTTTTATTGGAAGATGATATATGTAACTCCCAAGAATTTTCTCATTTTGGGGGCAATTAATAGGAGTTTACATAATCAGAGGACCTGGATGTGAGTCGATTATGTTGGGATGAGTGAGATAGGGATAAACTAGAAAAAAGGAGAAGGGAGAGAAAGAACTGGAAAAAGTTATTTGACATAAAAAGAGGTATACAAGGAAGAGTTTTTATAGTACAGGGCAAAATAGATAATGCTTGAACCTCATTATCACCTAAATTGGTTTAAAGAGAGAAGAATATATCTATATTCAACTATCTAATTATCTATCTATCTGAGTAAAAAAAAAATCGCACTTATGCAACAGAGAAGTAGCAGGAAGGGAGGAGAAAAGAGGAGAAGTGATAAAAAGGAAGGGTGGATTAAGCAAGGCAGTGGTAAGAGGAAAATAGAATTTTGAGAGGAGATTAGACAAAAAAAAGAGAGAGAAGGATAAACAGAAGAAAATAAGATGGAGGGAAATATACAGTGGATAATCATAACCAGGACAGCTAGATGACACAGTGAATAGAGTACCACACCTGGAGAGAAAACTCACTTCACTGACTTCTAATTTGGCCTCAGACTCTTACCAGCTACATAACCCTGGACAAGTCACTTAACCCTGTTTGCCTCAGTTTCATTTCCATTAAATGAGCTGGAAAAGGAAATGGCTCACCAATCCAGTATGTTTTTCCCCAAAACAACTCCAAATGAGGTGGCAAACGTTTCATGACTAAAATGATTAAACAACAATCATAACTGTGAATGTGGATTGAATAAACTTATCCTCAAAAGGAAGTTGATAGCAGAATGGATTAGAAACCAGAATTCAACAATATATTGTTTACAATAGCTACATTTGAAACAGAAAGACACATAGACAGAATTAAAATAAGTGTCTGAAATAGAATCTATTACACTCCAGTTGAAGTAAAAATGCAGGGGTGGCAACCATGATCTCAGATGAAGCAAAAGCAAAAATATATCTAATTAAAAGAGAAAGTCAGGGAAAATACATTTTACTAAAAGGTACCATGGATAATAAAGTAGTATCAATTTTTATAGTACACATCTCTGATAAAGATCTCCTTTCTCAAATATATAGGGAACTAAGCAAAATTCATCAAAATAAGAGCTACTTTCCAATTGATCAATGGTTAGAGGATAAGATCAGGAAGTTTTCAGAAGAAGAAATTAAATCTATCTATAATGGCATAAAATTGTTCTAAATCACTATTGATTAGTTGCAAATTAAAGCAACTTTGAGATACCCACCTTACATCTATCAGAAATGACAAATCCTAGAGAGTATTGCAAAAAATAGGTACACTAGTGAACTGTTGGTGAATTTGTAAACTGGTCTGACCATTCTGGAGAGAAAAATTATCCCAAAGAGCTATAAAATTGTATATCCTTCTTTGATCTCTTTGGGATACAGACCAGTAATATCATTACTATGTCTGTATCCTGAAGAGATCAAAGAAAAAGGAAAAGTACCTATATGTAAAAAAATATTTAGAGCAGCTTTTTATTGTAGAAAAGAGCTAGAAATTGAGGGGATACCAATCATTTGGGGAAAGGCTGAAAAGTTGTGGTATATGATTGTGATGGAACACTATTGTTCTATAAGAAATGACAAGGGGAATGGTTTTAGAAAAAAAATCATGGGAAGATGTATGTGAACTGATGCAAAGTGAAGTGAATAGAACCAGAAGCAAGAAATTGCTTCTGTTGCTATTATTGTAATGATAGTCAACTGGGAAAGACTTAGCTACTCTGATCAAGACTATGAGCAAAGACAATCCTGAAGGATTCTTGATGAAATTGCTATTAAACACCAAAGAAGGGAAATAATGGGAAACAGGTTGCTTGGGGGGAGGGGAGGTTATGAGAGAAGAATAGTTCTGAGTATGGAATAGATTTATAGCTAATCATTTTTGGATTTGACATTTGCTTTGTTTCCATTGAAGTCATTTTATAGTGTCTTTGTGTTTTTTTCACATGAAGCAGATCTGGTGACTTCAAAGGAAAGAAAAGCTAGGGCTACAATGGAGGCAGCAAAGACAATGAAATTGATGGACAGCTCGATGAACTGATGGTTGCAAAGTTCAAACTGAAGTAAATTTTCTGACTACTTATTTTTCTTACTTTTTGTAACATGGCTAATATGGAAATATGTTTTGCATAATTTCACAGGTAAAATTAGTATCATATCACTTGCCTTCTTAGTGGGTGATAAAGGGGTGGGAAAGAGGGATAGAATTTGATACTCAAAATTTAAAAGATGAATTTTGAAAATTAAAAAAAAGTAAAGGTTTTCTGTGGAATGTAGTACTTTTATCTGAGACTTGAAGGAATCCAGGGAAGCCAGAGGTGAAGTTGAGGAGGTAATTCATACCAGGCATGGCAGATAGCCATTGAAAATGATCAGGGTTATAACATGGAGTTTTGTGTGAGAACAGCAAGTAGGGCTTTATTACTGCATCATAGAATATGTGGAGGGGAAATAAGTTGTAAGGAGACCAGAAAGGTAAAGGAAACAGGTTAGTAAGGGCTCTAAAAGGCAGAAGTGTTAATATTTGATTCTGGAAATAATAAGGAACTGGAGTTCATTGAATAGGAGTTTTTAGGAACTGAAAAGTCTTCACATGTAGACCCAGTAACAGACCATTTGTATATTGTCTGAAATCCAGTACAGCTAGCATTAAAGATGTTCAATTCTAGAGAGTTGGCTACCAGGTGATGATAATTTAAGACCACAGTAACTAACCAGACCACTTCCTAAGACACAGAGAAATGGAGATGGGTCATGGTAGAGGGAGTAAGTCATAATTTCATGAAAGTGAGTACATATTGACATTTTCGAAATGCAGGTGAAATGTACAAGTTATAATATAATGCGTCTGTGACTTACTGAGTTTGTATTATAGTCATTGTTTATTAGTTGCTAATAGCCAGAGTATGATAAAAATAAAGTAGAAATTAAAGTTATCAATCCATATGCTAATACTTGGAAAATTCTCATTAAAATTATGGATAACTTGGATTTCTACATGCAATCATTTTTTTTTATTATTCTACTGTTTTAGAGAAATTCTTGCAGTATTTCATAAATGAAAAAAAATTTAAATGAACATTTCAGAGACAAGGTAGATACAAATAGGGACTCTGGTTCCATATGAAGACACTACTCCTCAACTTCATGAAATCGTTTATTTCCTGTCAGACCATTTGCTTTCTGCCATGAAGATACAAGTTTACTGTGAAATGAGATGGGGGTAATGACACTGAACACACAGTACAAATCAGTTTTGAATATGTAGAAAATAGTGGGAAACAGGTTGCTTGGAGGGTTTTTATGAAAGAAGAATAGTTCTGAGTATGGAATAGATTTATAGGTAATCATTTTGTATTTGACATTTGCTTTGTTTCCATTGAAGTCATTTTATAGTGACTAAAGTGTCTTTTTTTCACACAAAGCAGACCTGGTGACTTCAAAGGAGAGAAAAGTTAGGGCTACAAAAGAGGCAGCAAAGACGATGAAATTGACGGACAACTCGATGAAAATAGCAACATTTCCTCAGAAAATAGCAACATTCCATGGGCAATCAATCATTTGAAAATGTGTCAGGAAGCACAAGGCCATCTTTAACAGGCAATACAAGTGACAAAGATAAATTAAATATGGGAGCGAGACTTACTGACTATTGACACTTTGTTGTCTATTTCAAAATACAAAATGGAATGGAGGGTTAAATGGCTCCCATTCACTACCAAAATACATTTTTTTTTGAGGTCTAAGAAATTTTCTTTCATTTTACTTCTTATGTTCACCTAATTTTTTTTGAAAAGCATCATCCTATTCAAATATTTCAGAGGCAATTTTGCTTTTCATGAAAAATCTGATTTTTAGAATAAAGGTGGAAGGCATCTTTCTATTCTCATGTTATTCTCTTTAGAAACTTTGGTAGCATTTGCTACTACAAATTTTACATATAGAAAAAAATCTATTCTAACTGCTTCATTTCAAGAATGAAAGATTTGAAGAATTCACGTTTTGCTTAATAATCTACATAATGCTAGCATCTACTCTAAAAATCCTGAATTTCATAAATATTTTAAGTAATGACTACACTAAGCTCTTATTTTAAAAACACAAGCCTATGAAAGCAAAATAAGTTAAAATAAGAAGTTTATTATAAATTGATATTCAGTTATTTTCGCAGAACAAATGAAGCAACAACAATTTAAAAAATGATCAAAGATCAATATTAAATGCATTTCTATTTTTTCAAGTAGCATTTGTAAATACCTAAGGAACTGTAATCACATTATCTCTATTAAAATGGTGAGATTTAAAGCTAGAAGAATATTGAGATAATCTCTAGTTCAAACCCCTCATATTGCAGATAGGCAAACTTAGGCTTAGGAAGTTTAAGTTTTTGAACCAAGGATATAGCACATGAAAGAAGTGGGCTTTGATAGACCCTTAGGCTCCTAATCCACTATTCTTTTCACCTCATAAACAATCAAGGTTTGGGAACCACAGTGACTATCTAATAGAGAAACAATCTTAGACTGGTGTATAATGATTGAATATTTGATTGAATTTGGTTGAATATTTTTTTCTGATTTGTTGCCTTGAAGTTGAGCTGCCATAATTTTACCTGTAGGAATAGGTATACTTTCTCTGAAAAGAAGCAGGAACATGATTTCTCCTTCACTCAAACCCATTATCTTCACAGTAAACTACTGAAGAAATTTCTACCTTCTCATTCTTCCTACACATTATTCTTCCCCATGCTTTGTAGGTTCTGTCACATAGACCTTCTTGTGATTTTTTTCACACATAATGCTTCATCTCCAGTCTCCATGCCTTGTTACTGGTTGTCCTAGATGCCTTCAATGCTTTCCATTTTTAAATCTACTTTTTATCATACCTGATTTTCTTCAGAATTAACTTCAAGAGCCATCTCTACATATCATTTTTACTGAAGCCTTCTTCCTAAAACTAACTCATTCATTCTGTATGTATTCTTCATATAATTATGAAGTATGTTGCATACCGTATCCTCCATTAAAATGATTGTGATGGAATACTACTTTGCTATAAGAAATGATGAGTTTCATCACCTTGGAAAAAATATGGATAGACTTGCATGAAATGAGTAGAACCTAGAGAATGTTGTATACAGTAACATCATATTGTTTTAAGAACAACTTTGAGCAAATTAGTCACTTTGATTATAATAAGTATCCATATTAACTACAAAGGACATATGAAAAAAGACACTATCTGCATATATATATATATATATATATATATATGTGTGTGTGTGTGTATGTGTGTGTGCATACAGACACACACACACACATACATGTGTCCAATGGTAGCCATCTCTAGGGCAGGGGGAGGGAAGAAAAAATATAATATATATATTTAATATATATAAATATATATATATTTATATAACTATTATATATTTCAAAGGAATAGCAAGTTGGACATAATAAATTTGCAGTTTCATATGCAATCATGCTTTTTTATCCTATTATGTTATGGAAATGCTTGTTTTTACTATAAATTAAAAATCAAATACATTTTACAAATAAAAAAATGTGAAATGTGAAACACACACAAAAAAGATGTAAGGTTCTTGAGGGCAGGAATTTTTCACAATAGTCTTTGTATCTAAGCACTTAGAATAATTTCTGGCACACAGTAGATCTTTAATGGATGCATGTAAATTATATTTTGGTTGAGTATACAAGAGGAGACTTTGAGTCTAGTCTCTATATACTTACACCTGAATTGGAATAATGCGTTGCATGTCTTGATTCTTTGTGCTTTGTTTGTGCTTTCTTACATTCCCTTTCTATGACTAGAATCTACAAGCATTCCTAGTTCCATAAAAAGTGTTAAGATGGCTTCTGCTAATTCAGAAGAACTTCATTTTGAGTTTTGTAACAGACTTGAAATATTAATGTGGATTCACATAAATAAACTTGGGGGGGGGGGTAAATCGTATTTGTAACATGTGCTTTGGTTCAAGGATTCTTAAGCGCTATTAACAGCATTTCAATATAATTGTGTTCTTTCGTAGTCCTATGCATCTTATTTTGTGCACTCAAAAAAATTACTCTGAGGAGTTCATAGGCAAATTGCTAAATCAGTCCATAACACATATAAGACAAACAAAATAAAACCATTAAAACCCGTCGTCTGGGGTGGTGGATGGAAAAGGAATCAGGAGATTCAGCTTCTAGTCTTAGTAAGACCACTATGGCAGTGGGACCTATGGCAAATAACTTTACCACTCTGAATCTTGATTTCATCCTCTGTAAAGACAGGGCAGTGGCATCTCTAAGTCCTTTTAGATGTTGCAGCATTGCACTACAGAATGGGCTCCTTGATGATATAGGAAACCTCAAGTACATTGCTGAAGCATTCTCAAAGTCTTGAAAACATTTAGGTCTCATATCATGACATCTATCATCTCACATCAGCCTTTTGTATTTGTAAGTGGTTTGGAAGGAACTTTTGTTATTCATTTGTCACATAATCTTGGAAAACGTGCCAACCTCCTCCTCCTCCTGTTTCTCTTCCTCCTCCCCCTCTTCTTCTCCTTCCTCTCCTCCCCCTTTCCTTCCTTTCTCCCCCTCTCTTCTATCCCTTTTCTTCCTCCTTCTCCCTTTCCTCCTCCCTTTCCCCCTCTTCCTCTGCCTCCCTTCTCTCCATTTCTTTCCTTCTCCTCTTCCCTTTCCTCTTTCCACTTCTTACATACCCCTTACTTTTCTGTCACCTTTCCTCCCCCCCCCCCCGCCTCCCCCTCCTTCCTTTCATTTTTTGGAGGCAAATGAGATTTAGACATATTAAGTGGCTCACTTCTGATGTCCAAGCCCCTTGCTTTGGCTCAAAGAAACAATTTCCTCTATCATGCTGTTGCCTCAATGTGGGATAGTATTACTCCCGTTCCACTGTACTGAAGACATTTTAGGGGTATAAAATAATGTTATGGGGGACAGATAAATACATATAACATTGACAAAGCTGTTTGACCATTCTAGCTGGAGAAAATGCCAGGGTCATCTGGTCAGAATTCACCTCTGTGAGTGTCAGTGCTCTTTCTTTTGCTCCCTGAGATGCTCCTAGTCTTCAGTTTCCTTGAAGCTGGTAGTGCAAAACAAAGTAAGAGGACTCCTGTGGGTCTGGAAATCATTAGTGGTAAATCATGAGGATGGAGCTCATCTATGGTATTTTCCCTAAATGAACATTTAATCCAGAATTACAACACAGTCTCTGTTGTCAGGACTACACATCTGCTATCCACATCCCTAAAGGATTTTCAGTTTTCTTGGAGAAATAAGGAGCATCCTGTGATATCCATTATGCTTTTGAAATATTTCAGGGGCATTTGGAGGAGATCAGGGTACATTGGTTTTGTCAAAGAAAAACTGGTTTGTCCCTTCAGTTTTCTTTGGACTTCATAAAAATAAGTCTAAAAAAGTCACTTACTATATGTTACCTCATCATTATGATTACTGGCATTTTTATCCTAAATTGTTTACATGACTCTATACCATGACCATCTTATAGAGTTTTAAGAAGCCATAATATCTTCTCTCAACATGCTGATTTTTTAAAAGGGAAGACAGGACAGAAAAACAAATATGTATATACATACAAGCATATAGTTAATTTATACAAATAGTAAAACATATGATCCATCTTTGCATTTGTAGAATGATAGTAATAAACTTCTGACCTCCAGTTTCCTCATCTATAAAATGGATATAATACTACCGCACACAGTAGCACCTACTTCACAAGATTGTTATAAGGATCAAATGAGATACTGTATGTCAACTGCTTGGCAAACCATAAAGTGCTATGAAAATTATTGTTATGCTATTGACTGATCCCTCAGAGAAACAAATTGGTAATCACAGCTAAGTCAATTTCATTTTCTAGTCTAAGTGAAGGTATGGCATTACACATGGGATGATTAGTTATGTAAATGATGATAAGATAAGCTTGAGTATCTTACACAATTTCATGTTTTAAAGAAAGTAATCTATTAAGTTTACCATAGAGAAAAGAAAGATATCTACTCATAAGTCAGAGTTAGCCTGTGAAAAGATTTAAAGGTTAGACAGTGCAGAGGACAGGAAGAAAAAGAGTGAATTGAGACTAAGGGTGTATAGGTTGTAGATGGGAAAGAAGGAGATTGGTTAGAGTAGGCTCAATTGATGGGAACTCTAGAGTTAAAGGGTAAAGGATAGTTTTAATGTTATGAGGAAGAGAGTTCTTTGGTCAAAAGGCTGTTTCAGATGAATGATTTAGATGGAAATATTTCAGATGGATTGTAGAAGACAGACATCAGACTGGGCCAAAAGTGTGACAAGAAATAGATAAAATCTTGCAGCTTATTACTGAGCATAGAATACTAAGGAGTAAAACTTCACAGGAGGGAAATGAGATATAACCAATGACGAAAAATGACAGGTCAGTGTACTCATCTATATTCAGAAATATCAAAGTCTTGTACTCTTACAGGCAAAGGAGAGAAGAGTTGTTAGGAGAAACTGATGCCTTTGGCAGATGAACTTGGAGGCTTCTGCAGGATTAGGGGCTACTTGTGACTGTAATCTTCAGTTTCCCTCCATCAGGAACTCTGGAGGTTTTGGCAAATATCAATTATAGTGTGAAGGGCTGTATAATGTATTAGAAAAATGCTGGACCTGGAGTCAAGAAAGGTTACTAAGACTTGCATTACCCACCCTTTAGATTTTTTTGACAAAAGAAAAACTTTAAGTGCAGCACATGCATGCACTTATTATTATTTTACATATTATTCTTATCTTTTTTGATAGACTCCAGATAGAAATAGTCTTGTGACAATTAGCTATCCTGCTACTATTTTTCCCAGTAAACTTAGGATGCTTGACATATATAGTCACAGCTTTGTCCTTGATAGATTTTTATGCATTATGTTTTTCCTAGAGGAGACAAAAGTTTTTATAAGTATTTCTTTCACTTAGTGGTTCAATTTGACTTTCAGATCCAAGCTCAAATCATAACTTTCTTTCCTTGTCAAATGTTAAGAATTTTGTGTTTATTGTATACAAATGGTATTTAGATATTATAGAATTAATATTTTTCAAGATGAAGCTATTTAATGTGTATTTCAACAGAGTCACATAGCTTGATGTTATTCATATACACTGAGTGATTAATAAAGTTTTTTATTCTCTTTAATTTGGAAACCATGTTTATTTCAGTTTAGGAGAGAGTAACAAGGGACTTGGTGCTATGCAAACACATGAAGGACTTAAAATGTTTTCCTGAAAAGTGTCATATTTTATGTCAACATTTTTTGACATAACTATATTGGTGACATGTTTTAAATACAAAACAGTTTTCTTGGTGGTCATCAAATCCTCAAGTGTCCTTACTATAACTTGGGGACACTTTATATATTCATAGAAAACAAATAAGTCATGAGTGCTGAACACTTTCAAAGGCTTTGGAAGAAACACTAAAGGTCAGTATAATTATGATAGTACTTTTGGGTGAATTCTTCAATAATCGCTGAATTAATAACAAACTGTTATTTGCACTCCTAGAAATTTTGGGAACATTCTATTGCTCAGCCAATATATATTTTTATTAGTGTTTTATAAATTTTGCTATCAGTAATACAAATTATCATGTTTTTTATAACATGTATAAACATATAGTTAGCGTACATTTGGAACAGTCTGTAGTATTTTTGTTAGTTAACAGAAATAACACGCTGTCTTTAGGAAAAGCGGGCTCAAGTTTATACCTGTGAGGAAGCTAGTAAAGTGCTTTGCTAGTATTTCATGTGCCACTGGGGAAGATATGAATGAAGATATGAATACTATCTGGCCCTACTGCTTTCCAGTTCTGTAGAGGAGCTATCATGTCAGTAATCTCCCTTTAGATAACTATTTTGAATACATTTTTACACTCATGCTGTGTACATTGCCTATTTCCTTTTGGTTTCAACTTGATTTTTGGTTTGTTCATCTTCTTGCAATCCATAAAAATAATCTAAATTTTCTGAACTCTTATCTTCTTTGGACATTCTCTCCCTCCCTCCCCCCCTCCCTCCTTCCCTCCCTCTTTTGATTTCTTTGCTTCTCAATTCTCTGGAGCAAAGAGTGATGTTGAATTGTTAATTTTGTTCTTTGTGCTGACATAACTCGCTTGAGGGTTGTCATTGTCATCATCATCATCATCGTCATCACTTCTGGACCAAAACCTCCTGGAAAGAGGGACCATTTCTTATGACACTTATAATTCCTAACTCTGTGCACACAGTAGGATGTTAATCAGTTTTTGCTGATCAACACTGATGCTTAAAAACTCTGAAGGAAAAAGTGATTGTCCAAAACTGGTAGAATGGAAGAATAATGAGTCTATCATGACTGGAAGACACTGAAAGGCAGAAAGTTGTGCCCTCCTCCCCCTTTTGTTAGGGGCAGTGAAGAGGGATGTCGTGAGCCATTATGTTTATCTTTATGTGACAGCACAGGCAAATTGACAAAGGAATGTAAGTGTTGGGCTGGAGGGAAGGAGTTGTGGGGAAGGCACGGCAAGCAGAGAATAGTATTTTCTGGGAAAATGATATACTGCATTTTCAGGAGCATCTGTCCACCAGGGAGAGGGTCAAAAACAGGGGCACTGAAATTGTTCAAGCAAGCCCAAGGAGAATAAGAGAAGGGGGAGGAGGGAGTTGAAAGCATGGAGAGGGTCAGAGATGAATGTGTCCAAGGGCAGTAAGGCAGTGAGACAGATGGGTTCAGCCCATGACTGATGTAAAGTGTCAACAGGAGCTCCTACTGATGCGAATGGATGTTACAATGTTATACTGACATGCATCCCAGCCTGCTCTCAGGGCTCTGGAAGAAGCTCTGAGGACTCTGCCACCCTGCAGAGGTGCCTAGGATGCCTTGACTTCAAAGGCTGGTACACCCATGCTAAGGCATCATTTCTCTCCCCTGACATTTTACCTCCCCACCCCCACCTTGAACTTGGGAAAGAAAGGACTTCCTTCAGAATCCTCACCTCCTTTCCTCAGGATTGTCTCCTAGTTCATCTCTTTCCACCATCTACTTGCAGTCACTCTCTTTTCAGCTAGCAGAATACTATAAATTATTGCCTAGATAAACTGTACCTGTCCTGGACATCTTCTGTGTCATGAGTCTCTCTCCTCCTGGTTCCCCAAAAGGAAAACAAAGCAGCTGCTGTGCACACTTTCTGTCTTTTACCATCTGTCATTTCACTCAATCCATTTCCAAGTCCTCGCTTTTTACAGGCTGGGGAGGTGGAGGGTAAAAGGAAGGGGAGGGGAGATTGTTACTGAGAGGGTTGTTTTTGTCCATTGTTTCTCTGGTTGGGTGGGTGGGACTAATACTCTTGAGAGAATGCTTTGGTGAGACGCTTTTCTTTTTCTGTGTTAAAATAGTTAAATAATATGGGTGGATAATATGTTACCATCTCCCCTTTTCTGGCAGCAATCAGTCTGGGCTGAATCCACCTGGAGGCTTTACATGGATTCATTGATCACAGGTTTTGAAAGAGGCTCTCAGACCTGAGCAGAGCCAACAGGCTTCAGCTGGTGCTGGCAAGTGGACCTCAGGCTGACCTAACATTGTGGGATTCAAATAGTAGTAAAAGTGTGGGATTGGCTCAGGCCTATATTGGGAGGAGGGTGGCACTGGAGAGAGGACAATGAAGCCAGTGTTCTTGGGAACCTCTTTAGAGCTTGCTCTGAAGCAAACCACTGTGCAGATTTCTGCAAGAAACTAAGACATGGGGAGTGATGGTGCTCAGAGATAGCTGGAGGCTGCTGGAGCTTTCCAGCAAGCAGCCCCTCCTTGGGAAGAATAATTAACCTGACATCTACAGTACCCTGGAGAAGGGCAGTGGGGGAATCTGGGAAAGGATGAGGCCAGCAATAAGAGAATGAGAAATAATAGTCACGGGACCTGGGATGAAGCCCTCCAATAATGATTCTGGCTTCTGTTAAAATGATCCCCATGCTTCAGTAATATATAGTAAAGAATGGCAGGCAGGAGCATCCTTGGGGACTCAGGGTGATGTTAACCACTCAACTTGGGCTCAGACCACTTATGATTGATGTGGCAGAGGGCTTTGACCAGGGTTCCTGCTTTAATAGTTAATAAACTCATTCCTTGCTAAAAGGATTGCACCACCTCTCCTCACAGACCTAGTCCGAAGTTTTTCTATGACCTCTTTGTATACATACCTCTTATGAAGTAGAGGCCTTGATATATTAGTATTGGTGCATTTTAAAATACACTTTTATAGTGCATGCATTTATTGTGTTAAGCATTAACTCTAGGATAAGAATTCTTAACCTCGTGTGTGTGTGTTTATATGTGTGTATGAACATTTAAAAATAGTTTGGTAGTTGTATTTCAATATAATTGATTTCCTTTGTAATCCTATGTGTTTTGGTTTATATATTTAAAAATATTATTCAGAGAACGGGTTCAGAGGTTTCACCAGACTGCCAAAGGGTTCCTGACCCAGACATGGTTAAGAAGTCATGCTCTATGCCTTATCCAGCAATGGACAATTCTTTTTAGAGCCAAAGGCCAGAGACAATGATCATCATACTTGGGAGATGAGGAAGGGAGGAGAAAAATCAAAGGAAATATCCTTTGATAAATAAGCCTTTAGCGAAAAAAAAATCTCCACAATATTTTTTAAATTTATACTTTATTGACAATTTCAGTTTCAGTAAAGTGCAATCCTAGACAAAAATGGGAATAAAAGTTCAAAGTAAGTAAATGACATGATGTCCTTAGAATCTTAGTGTAGCAAATTCTGCCTTTAGGACAATCCATTTGGAAAGCTCTCAAGCAGCATAGGTACAATGCATTAATGCTGATGGCCCTAAATTTTTAGGTTGCTTGCACACACACGCACATACACACACACACACACACACACACACACACACAATCTCCAGAATTTTAGATGAAAAGGCAAGTCTTTCTTACGCCAATTTGGTTAACATCATGTCCCAGAGAAGACTGGATTATTACTCTGAACTGGGTTTAGGTCCCAGTTTTGCCACTTAATACCTGTTTAATATTAAGTAAAGTCATATCAACTTTGCCCTCCAGTCCTCAGTAAGATGACAGAGTTGGATGGAATGGCCTGTAGGGTACTATGCAGCTTCAAATAGATGATTCTCTAAACTATAAGTTATACCCTTTTTGTGAGATCGATAAGAGGATATTGTTAAATTGCTAGCTGATATAAATTTTCTTTTCTATTTTCAAACAGTGTAAAATTTAGAACTGTTAAATATGTATTACCTAAAACACTTTATCTATATAAAGTCATGTGAACTAGATGATAATGTCATAATTTAAAAAACAAGCTGCAGTGAGAACTTCAATTCTAAAGCTTATTCTCACCAACAAGAATGAACTGTTTGCTAGCAGATAATGATGTATTGGATGGAAAATACTCCCTACACGTTAGTGGCAGAAGAAGAGGAAAATTGCATCTAGAGTGATGTTATTCACTCTTTATTTGGGGATAGAAAGATTTCAGTGTTCAATGGAAAAATAGGTAGGATTTAATAAACTAAAATTCTTCAAAGGAAAATCAGCCTGGGAGGAAAGTGGAAATGTTCGAGTGAAATTTTGAAGTCATAAAGATACTTTAATAAGGAGGAAAATGGGGATCTCTCCAAAGATGTACAGGGAAATTATTCATCATTTCGATTTTTAAAAGGTGCATACAAAACTTGAAAACAAAAAGAAACACAATGAACATAGAAACAGAATTAATATAGGTCATTAAGAACTAGTGCCTTTAAAATAAAATAAAAACTTCTCGGTCATTTAAAACTTTCTACATCTGTGTAAAGTCTATCTTTCCAAGCATCTAAGGGTGTGTGTGTGTGTGTGTGTGTGTGTGTGTGTGTGTGTGTGTGTGTGTGTGTGTGTGCATGGTGGAATGGGAGGGAGGTTGACATGAAGGACCATACAGGGACGGTTCAGGATTAGTTTAACTAGTGATGACATGCACATAGGAAAGAGCTATAATAACCATGGCCCTGTTCCCACCAGCCTGGCTGGAAAGCAGGAGGACCAGAGATGATGAGTAGGATGGGAATTATATCCATCAAAGTCTCTTAACTCTGCTGAGGGCAGTGTATGCAAGTATGGAAAGATGTAGTCAGACAGACTCAGTGGCCGCTGTTGAGTTTTTCAAATTTGCTGGCATATTGAATAGACCATTTTAATAGCATCATCTTTTAGGATTTCAAATAACTCAGCTGGAATTCTGTCATCCCCAACAGCCTTACTGTTAGCAATGATTCCTAAAGCCCACTAGACTTCTCTAGGATGTCTGGCATTAGATCGGTTACTGGTGATGCTAAGATCATAACTTGTATAGCTCTTCTGTGTATTCTCGCTGCTTCTTTTTAATCTCCTCTACTTCTGTTGTCTCTACCATTATTGTCTTTTATCATATCCATGAAACATTCCCTTGATACCTCTAATTTTCTTGAAATTCAACCTCAGATATTTACCAGCTGTTTGACCCTGGGCAAGTCACTTAACCTCTGTTTATCTTAATCTGCTGGAGAAGGAAATGCTCCAGTATCTTTGCCAAGAAAACCCCATGCACAGTACTGGCATGCTATGGTCCATGGGGTCGTGAAGGGTAAAGCATGATTGAATGATGGAACAACAATACAGTCTAGTTAAAATCCCCCAGGCTTCTGAATATCATAGCCCTCTCCTCTCCTGAAACCAATGTTATAATAGGATCATGTCAAATGAAATAACATGTGAAGTCATTTATGAATCTTAAAGTGCTTTAAAATGATAGGTATTATTGTAATGATAATAACAATTATGATGATGACAATTATTCTTATTTATATCTTTTCACCCTGGACCAGACATTGAGTAAAACTCTGATTCCATACTCAGATCCAGACTTCTTAGTGTATACAATACTCCTTTTATGTAGACTATGATCCAGGCATGCTATTTAACATACAACGTTCTATCTCTGGCCTCTGGGTCTTTGCACTGGCTGTGCCCCCATGCCTGGCATGCTTTCTCTCCTTACCTCTGTCTTTGAGAACTTTACTCACCTACTATTTCCCTTATGAAATCATTTTTGATTCCTATAGTTGTTAATATGAATGTTTTCTCTACTTACTGAGCAGTACCTGGCACATACAAAGTACTATATAAATGTTCTTTCTTTCCCTCTTTCCTTCTTTCTCTCTCTCATTCCTTTATCTATTCATCCATTCATCTATCCCTCCCTCTATTTGTCTGTGAGGGTACGGTCCTACCAGAAGAACCTCATTTCCATCATTTGCCTAGGAACTAGACTAATAGAGGATGGAAATACTAGAAATACAGTTAACTTAGGTTTTAGGGAAAAGCAAATAACAAAAACAAAAGCTCCTTGATGGTGTATATCATGCTGTTCTTATAAGAATATTCTTATTCATCTAGTTAAACGATGGCACAGGCATGTAGACTTGTCTTTTGTATCAGTCTTGACTTTGGTCAGTCCAGTAGTTCAGATTCAGGATTACAATGTAATCAGACATTTGTGGACCCTCAATTATTTATCAAAGTGAAGTTTACTTAATCATAAAAAAGAATTAAGAAGAATATACTATTGATTCAGATATATTTCAGAGGCATTTCTCTACTCTTTTTGTGTTATCAGTAACTAATCAAGAAGTTATCTTGCTTCATTCAACACAGGGAATTTTTTCAAGCCTTGGATGCCCTGATTCCACATAGATTGGGCCTTTTGTGGTCAAGAAGCCACTTCTATTGTCCAAGTTCTAATTCCTGATGATCTGATTCCTGAACAGACAAGGATATGGGCTTTATCACATCCACTGTCTCCAGCGATTTCAAATAACAACTTGCACACTCATTCAATATTAAAATTAAGGAATGCTCAACTATTGTATTTTAAGTACATTCATTTCTTTAATCTGAAGTTGAAGAACAGATAATATGTACTCACAGGATACAAAGACAGCAAAGTGAAAATCAGATGAGACATGCCACACTCTATGATTTGGATTACTTGGTGTACAAATTGACTGCTGTAATTGATGACATGTTTTACTTTTGAACTAGATATTTTAGATAGTCAGTCATTTAGTATCAAATACCTGCTGTATGCCAGACACCATACGAAGCCGTTCATGGTGTAAAGATCATCCTGTACGGTAAAAAGAATATGAGATTTAGAGAGGGCACCTGGATTCAATATGTGGTTCTGTCACTATGTGTCATTGGGGAAGTAATTTAGCCCTCTCTGGCCATGGTTTTCCCTCTGAAAATGAAGGGGACTGGACTTAAGTAGCCTATATGGTCCCTTCTATTTCTAATTCTAGAATCCCAGATATATCCATTAGGGTTTCAAAATCAGTCTTAAAACTCAAGAAAAAAACTTTTATGAGAGGAAAAAAGTAATTAAATTTCTAGTATGAGTTAATTTTCAAGTTTTCTTTTCTGATCTGATAAATATTAATTTATAACATACACATATATTAATATGTAATATGT
Source organism: Notamacropus eugenii (assembly GCF_028372415.1). Lineage (NCBI taxonomy): Eukaryota > Metazoa > Chordata > Mammalia > Diprotodontia > Macropodidae > Notamacropus > Notamacropus eugenii. The sequence continues at coordinate 196,840,026 of NC_092875.1, read as the reverse complement.
ATAATACATAACATGTAATAATGTATATATATGTATAACCCATAAAGAGATAGAAAAGGGAGAAGGAGACAGAAATAGAGACACACACACAGAGACAGAGACAGAAACAGAGAGAGACAGAGACAAAGAGAAAGACAGAGAGAAATAGAGAGACAGAGAGTCAGAGACAGGGTAGGGGTTGGTGGTAGAAAGGTAGCATGATTACTAGACTTGAAGTTAAGAGGACTTGAGATCAAAATTTGCCTCTGACTAACTGTGCCTGTGACAACCTCTTGTCATCTCCAGCAATTATTTGGGATATATTTACTAAGTTATAGATAACTTGTAAACTCCATTGGTGAAGGGAGTTTCCACAATGAGAATTCCACACTGGTGAAATCCTAGGATGATAAGATGATAGATTTAAAAGCTAGAAGACACATTAAATTTCATCTAAGAGAATTTCATCATTGTACAGAGGAAGGAATGGCTATAAATTATCTAAATGACCAGTTCCAAGTCACATAACTAGCAAGTGTAAGAAGCAAAATTTGAACCACATTCTTCCTAACTTCAAGTCTAGCCTTCTGTCCTCTACACTACACTACACAGAGAACCTATGTTTAACTCCTGCTCCAGCTAAGTCTTACCCCTATATGATTTTGAGAAATTAATTTGGCTTTTCTATCCTTCTTTAATCTCTCTCTCCCCCTCTCTCTTCTCCCTCTTCTGTCTATTATATAAAACATATATTTATATATTAATATATGTATATTTTAATATATCAGGGTATAAAAAAATTAAAAACTGATTTACAATGAGGGGTTTAGACTCAGCTACCTCCGTGGTCTCCTCTTTCCTAATCTGTGATTCTACACTAGGTTCATTTACAGCACACAGTCAAAGTGTCCTTCATGTATTTTCCGTTTTTTCAATGCTGGAGATGTTGGAGTCTTGATTACAAAGAAACAAGACTATGATAGAACTATTTTTATTACTATATAGTTATAGCCTTGTGTGCATATGTACAATAAACACACGTGTATAGAATGTTTCAGCTAAACGATCACTACCAACATTTGGAACTGTTTATAAATTGTACACGGTTGCATTTTGACTTGATTGTTTCGTCATTTTCAGGGCTTCTATTGTCTCATTCTTATTGGCCCCCGGAGATAGCACTGAGTAGACTACCCTCCCAATGTTATTGCTTAAGCCTATTGTTCTCACTACTAATCAATTCAAAATTGCAGTAATTCTTTTCAGATGTCCTTTATATTAATCAATGTGATCCATCACTGCCGACTATTTTACAAAGACCACCATTGTGGGACTGCTCTGTATCAATGGTATATTGACTGAAGCAATATCAGAGACACTAACTAGCTATTGAACTTTTGACCAACATTTTTATTTGTGATAGACTTCCATCAAATTATCATCATAAACAATAATGAGTTTCTGGCTTTGTTTTTCTGTGACCAACATGCCGTATCAATGCTAGGAGCAAATAATAAATGTAACTAAAAGTAATGTAAAGTGAAGCATTTTTCTGACTGTTACACTTCTTCAGTAATTGCAAATATAAATTCTTTCATTTGAAGGAAAAATAAACTCAGCTATTAAAAGTGAGAGGTCAATTTTCATGAGCAGCATTATATGATATCTTTTGTGCTAGGCTCAAATATTTTAAATTTTCTTTGGATAGAGTCAAAGGGCCTCAACATTGATTGTACATCCTCTACCACATTAAAAAGACCTCAGCTCTTTTAGCATTTGGTACTTTAGGGGAAGAACACAGTTCTTCCATTACCTTCCATTTGGCAAAAGAAGTATAGGGGAACAGCAGTGTTCACAGCCTTCTCTCTCTCTCTCTCTCTCTCTCTCTCTCTCTCTCTCTCTCTCTCTCTCTCTCTCTCTCTCTCTCTCTCATTTCTTGGTAATTCAGGCATGTTGTTTCTCAGTGAAACAAATCTCCTTCCATAGTCAAAAGTTCCAGAAACTTAGTGCAGTCTGGGTAATATCTCTGCATTACCATTCACCCAAGTTCTGAGGTAGGGCTAGAGATTACATATAATCTTATATAGTCTCAAATTTATGTAGTACCTTGCAGTTACAAAACATTTTACATACAATGTTTAATGTGATCCTCATAATAATTCAGTTACCTAAGTACAGTAGGGATAACACCATTTTGAAGATAAAGAAAATGAGTTTCAGAGAAGCTAAACAACGTGCCATGTTTACACAGCTAAGAGAGAAAACAACTTGAACTGGAATGAATTTATTTTGATAGCCAATTCTGTATTTCCCCTAATGTACTATAAATGATTTCATTCAAAAGAAAAGATGTTATAAAGCTAAGGGAGTTCTGAAGTTATCACAGTATACTAATTAACTTCGTTTCTATGGAACTTCTAGATGAAAACAATGTGATACATTTATATGATGCATCCAGAAGTGCATCTACCATTATATGTAAAATGCTATATCAAAGTCTAGGCACTAAACTTTAGAAGGGACATTGATATGCTGGAGTATATTTAGACAGGGATAACCATTTTGGTGAAAGAACTAAAGGCATTATAAAAAAATAAAAACTAGTTCTAAACTTAGGATATTTCTCTGAAAGGAGACACAATTAGGTATGTTGGGATATGTAGTTCTCTTTTTTAAAGTGTTTTTTTAATTATATTTTGAATTTAAGAAGTAAAACAAACATTTTATAACATAATAGGATAGAAAAAAAAAGATGATTGTACATGAAACTGTAATTTGACAAGTTACTATGTCAAGGAGCTGTATTGAAGAGTACACAGAGCTCTTTTCTTGGAATCAAGAAGAGTGAGGTTCAAACCTTACCTCTGCTACATACTTGCTCTGTAATCTTGGCAAGTTATTTAATGTCTCAGTGTTCTATACAAGACTTATAAATTGCAGAGAATTTATCATTCTTTGGAAGTTTCCTGCATCAATGAAAATGTAGTTCTCTTAAAAAAGTTATGTAGAAGAAAGAGATGATTTGTTCACCTTGGCCTGGAGGACATGTCTTAGACCAATGAATAGAAGTGACAAGAAAACCTATTTCGATTCAACGTTAAGAGGAAAGGGGAAATCCTAAAAATTAGTGCTTCCTGAAAGTGGAATGAACTGCCTTGGAAAATAGTTAATTTTTTTTTTTTTTTTTTTGGTAATGAGAGATCTTCCAGTGAGGAAATTGGATGACTACTTTTAAGAATTATTTTGAAGAGAAGCCATGGTTTGGAAGAGAAGTGAGTGAGTGGTTTCTTAGACATCTGTCAGCATTGGAATAATATTATTTCATGATCTTAGGTGCAAGACCATCCTCAGTGACTCTCCCTTAAATTTGAGGTACACTGTCATGTGAAAGCTTCAGGTGAAAATTCAGTATTTTTCTCATTTGGGCTTATTTCAAAAATGCTAAAATAAAAATCTGTAAAAGCAGGAAACAAATATTATCTTCTGTTTAATTTTGATTATCAAACTTTTAAGTGGTCATGTAAGTGAGATCACCAGAAAGTGTAGTCATGTTTCCAAAAAAAAAATCACCACTGGAAAATGTTTGTCTTTTGATAAGAGCCCTTGACAATTTAGAAACTTGTCTGGAAATGGGAAAAATGAAGATTAAAATAAACAGACATACTTAAATGACAGAAACATCATACTTCACTATAATCCAATCATTTTTGATGGATATAAAAACATTATCAATTGCCTTCCCGTTAAAAAAAAGAGAAGAAAAAAACCCAGAAAACCGGTTGTTATGCTGGGCTCTAATTGAGAAGCCAGATGGAGCCTGATAATCATAGTGGCATTCCTGGGACACACAAAACCACACGAGACAATCTGCAATAGGTTCATATTTCTATTTGCATATAGGCAGAATTGCACTTCACAGAGAAAAACAGATTTCCCAAACCAAACATATTCTACTCAATGTATTTTTCCACTGGAATACCACAGACAGCAGCTTCGCATACAACAGACATTTCCTGGATTTTTATAGACACTGTTAAGTGCTTCAAAGCTAGGAGAGGGGGTGGGCAGGAATGACATGGAAAAGAGGGATTTAATTCTTTTCCTAATATTTCTGCAAGAGTTGCACAAACATAGCTCTTTTAGGGGAATGTCAAGGTGTTCTCCATGACTAACTTAATATACACTTTTCTCCCTCTCTGTATTTGGGGGCAGGAACAAAGAAAGGCCATGGGAAGCACAAAACTTTTCTTTACTATTGCTCATACCTCTTTATTCACTTCCTCAGCACAGCCTGCTAAACTGGATGCATGTTATGAAGTTGAGGCAAAAGAAAACAGTGAATGTTCCTTGTGAAATATTCCAAGATTCAACTTGAAATGAATTTTGAGGAGAATCAGAGGATGATGCAATTTTTTTTCAATCTCCTCAATGATTCCTCCATAGGTATGCAGTCCTATTTCTTCCAAGTTCTCCAGAGAGAGTTACAGTAGGACTGTAACACTGAGAATTAGAAAAGACACTGGAGATCATGTAGTCCATTTAATGTAGTTAGGTGGTATATGTAGTTAGGATAGAATACTGGGCCTAGAGACTGGAAGACCTGAATTGAAATCTGGTCTCAGATATTTACTAGTTGTGTGACCCTGGGCAAGTTACTTAAATCTGTTTACCTTGGTTCCTTCATCTTTAAAATGAGCTGAAGAAGGTAATGGTAAACCACTCCAGTATCTTTGCCAAGAAAACTCCAAATGGGATCATGAAGAGTTAGTCATGCCTGCAAAGTCTCTAAGCAACAACATCAAAATCCATTTCCTGGATGAGAAAAAGAAACCTAATTAAGCCCTGGGTTTAATTGCTAAATAACAGAACCAGGAATAAAACTTGGGTTTTCTGTCCAGAGCACAGTGACAAGTGTTGCATCTGCAATCAGAAGACCTTGGTTCATCAAATTCTAGCTCTGCTACAGAATACCTGAGTAACTTTTGAAAGTAAAAAAAAAAAATCAGTCCATCAAAAGTATTAACCGGGTGTGAACATAGAACTTCTACTAGGATAGTTAATATAATTAGAGACACCTCTAGGCCTATGTATAACAGAAGGAATTTCAAAGGAAGAAATTCTGACTTTGGTACCACTTAGAAGAGAAAGACCTTTGCATCCATAACCAGGGGACAGAAAAGAAAGGAAAAAGAGTGAGCCCAGATGACATGTTATATTCTCTACCATCATATCCCCCACCTCCACACTAAAACATGTGATCAGAAGAACTAAACTCATAACAAATAATTGATCTAACTGGAAATTGAAAGAGGACAAACTAATTATATCAAGAAACATACCTTCAGGGAGTTTGACATTTTTGAATTGGAGTGAAAGGAAGCCTTAGGACTATCCGCTGACCTAAGCCCTCAGAGGTCACAAGAAATCCAAAAATACTTAACAGGAAATTTGTGAGGACTATTTTAAGGGAGAAATGGACAACCCACACATAGGAGCCTTGAGTTTACTCTTTACTCTTTACCCACATGAATTTTCTAAGTCTGAACTCACTCTCCTCAGACAGCTTATATATTCAAGAGAAAAATGTGCCCTTGGTTTTGGGAGATATTTCTGTAAATATTCATTTCCAAAAGCTAATTAAATCTGGATGGTTAATTGTTAATAAATAACAGTGTGTATTTGAGTTAAAATACTTTGGATGGGGCATCTTCGTGCCAATAAGATTTCCATCTTGGGGAATACCTCTGCCCCTAACTTAGCCTACCTCTTCATGAGGGATCTCATTCATGCTCACTTTAAGGTTCATTCACTCTGAATTTCTCTATCTCTTTGATAGTATCCTTGTCCTCTTGTGGATACTTTCTTCCTCCACTTTCTAGTTCCCCTTATGTCTTTTCTTCCCCCATTAGAATATAATTTCCTTGAGGATAACAATTATTATTATTATTATTATTATTATTATTATCATCATTTGTTTGTATTTTTATCCATCCATGGAGTGTAGCATAGGGTTTCGCATCTAGTAAATATAAATTTTTAATAAATATTCTCTCTCTCTCTCTTTCTCTCTCTCTTTCTCTCCCTTTATAACTCTGTCCTTCCCTCTCTCCATCTCTTCCTCTCTTCCCTACTATCTTTTAAATTCCATCTATCTACCTATCTATCTATCTATCTATCTATCTATCTATCTATCTATCTATCTATCTATGTATCTACCATCTATCTATCTGTCTGTCTATCTATCTATCTATCTATCTATCTATCTATCTATCTATCTATCTATCTATCCATCCATCCATCCATCCATCCATCCATCCATCCATCCATCCATCCATCTATCTAGCTATCTAGCTATCTAGCTATCTAGCTATCTATTTATCTATCTACCTACTTGCCTATCTATCTTTAGCAACAGTTCTAGAACTACCCTATCCCCTTACAGTTACCTCTAGTACCCTAAGGAGAGAGGTAATTGATTTCCATGGATCCAACCTACCTATGGCAGTGGGATTTGGCGGAGGTGGCTAAAAGGGAATGCTAAATCCGTAATTGTGATTTTTATCTACAAGTCCAATGCCTTTTAAACTAGTCATATACTTTTTCTGGGGTTCTCTCTTCTCTCTTTCTTTAGTATGTTCACCTCTATTCCATAAATATTTACATATATAATTGTCTTCTCTAATACAGTGAAAGTTTAGTTATTTGTATTTATAGTGCCAGAGCTCAGCACAGCATCTTGAACATAGTAGATGCTTAACAAATGCTTGTTAATTGATTTTTAATTGAAGGATGTAGGAGGAAAAAAGCCAGGATAATTTAAGTATCCTGAGATTTCAGCAGATTCTGTGGGGAAAAAGGGAAGCCTATGTTCCAAAATTGGCCTCTGTCTGTAATAGAAGCATCTAGCAGTGCAGCTGGGTTTTATTGACTCGTCTTTAATAAGCCAACTATCTCTTTAGTCTTTTTTCTAGATTTCTTTTGTCATAGGGGCTTGTGGGCCAAAGAGTCCAGGTCATATTCTATAGGTTGACGTATTTATCTTGTCAAGAGAAACAAAGAAACCAGAACTTGAAACTGGCAATCTACCTATGGAATGGACAGCACAGCTTTCTCCCATTTATAATCACATGTAATATGATGTACCAAAGAGAAACAAGCCTTTTGGAAGCAAAATTAACAAGTATTTATTAAATACCCACTAGCTGTGAGGCACTATGAATACAAACACAAAGACTGAAACAATCCTTATTCACAAGCACCTTACATATTTTGTGTGAGTAGTAAAAGCCCAGTACTCTACACCTTTACCCAAAGATTGCCATAGCCAATTTAATTCCAGACAAGACCACTGGATGGGAGACAGAAGACTGGGTTCAATTCCCAGTTCTCTTACTTAGGATCAATGGGATCCAATGCAAATTATTTTGTTATTCTGAATCTTGGTGTATTTATTTGCAAAGTGAAGGGTTGGAATAAATTTTTTTTGTAGTTAGTCCGGGAATATGCAAAAGTAAAATACATAAATAAACGAACATGCTTTCTATAGGCTGGCAAAACACATGGTTTCCTCAGATGTATTCTGCTTTTTCAAATATATATGGTTGCCATTGTGATTAATTAATAAATGTGGTCCTGAATACATTGCAGTAATTTATTTTCATTCTATATATTCTCAATTCATGGAGACAATGTTTTATCTATCAGAATTATAGTAGACAACACTCATTATCATCTGCTTCATCACGGTATCCTAAGGATCACTGGTGAGCTTTTCCATCTGACTTTAAGTCAAACTAACTATATGTGTTGTCTCCCTCTATTAGAACAAGAACTTCTTGAGAACAGGGTATGTCTCATTTTTCTATTTTCATCCCTGGCACTTAGCATAGTGCTTAGAACATAAAAAACAATTAATAACTATTTTGTTACTCAGTCCTTCATTCATAATAATGTAAACTATTACATGGTAAATGGTCCCCCCTTTTAACTATTCAAAAGGGTCACATATTCAAAATGGATGAGAAACAATGGGTTACATTATCTCTGTGACCTTCCTTTTACCTTCTTACATGTTGTTGCTCTTCCTTGCCGAAGAAGACCATGCCATTGGAGAAATAATGACATGACTTGCACTTGACTTTGTTTTGAGTGAGGGAGGGCTGTGCAGGTCATCAGCCTCACTTCTCCTCCAGAGCCATCTGAATCCAGTGACCAGATATTCATCAGGATGACTGGAGATGACCCAGGATGTCCCTTTAGGTCAAGGTGTATTCAGGTCCTCACTTAGGGTGAGGTCATGCCCATTCACTGAATAAGCCCTTTTAAGAAGTAGCCAGGGGATGGTGCCTTTAACAAGGCAAAGAAAAAGAAAGACAGGAGCTCAGCTCAATTAGTATCATTCTCTTTGCCTCCCTCTAAGAGATCACTGCTTTATATCCTCCATTGGCATCAGATACTCCAAAAAAAATTTCCCAGCTACTGTTCTAGCATTAGAGGTATAGTTTTTCTCAGCAAAAGATTTGCAGAAGGTAATAGAAAATGAGTCCTGGTCTTTTCTTTCCAAGAGTTTAAATTAAATGTTAATCATATATGATAAAAAGTATCAAAGTTAAAAACAAACAAACACAAATAAACAAACAAACAAAAAAACTAAGAGATTTAAGAGGGTCAAATTGATTTAAGGGAATTTGATTTTAGATTCCATTCTGTTATTAGCTATGTGACCCTGGAAAAACACCCATCCCTTTTGGACTTTATTATTCTTAATAATAAGCTAAAGTGCTTGAACTACATGAACAAGAAGTGAAAATCTAGAAAAGAAAATGGTGATAACAAAACAAAATAGATGCCTTTAACATGGCCAGGTCATGGACAGTGTAATCCTCTTTCCTTTTATAATTAGGGTCATTATACTGTAAGTTACAAAATGCTGCTTTTATTTACTACTTTCTATGAGCTGATTGCTGTGCTTAAAACTGGGCAAGTAGAAAGAACAAAAGAAAAATTAATTCTTCCTTGAACTTGGCAGCTCTGCCAGTTAGTTAATAAATATTCATGAAGTGCTTGCTATGGGATAGGGACTGTGCTAAACCCTAGGGATAAAAAGAAAGCCTTTTCTAGCCCCTTCCTCATGCCAGGAGGTGAGCAGTGTGATCTTCAAAAAAGACTTTAAATGGAGCAGATGCCCATCAATTGGAGAATGACTGAACAAGCTGTGGTATATGAATGTAAATGAATACAATTATTTCACAGAAATGAGGAGTAGGCATATTTCAGAAAAATCAGGAAAAGCTTAGATGAACTGATGTTGACTGAAATGAGTAGAGAACGTTGTACACAACAATATCAATATTGTGCAATGACCAACTTTGGTAGACTTACCTCTCCTCAAAAAAGCAGTGATCTAAGAAAATTCCAAAAGACCCTTGATGGAAAACACTATCCACATCCAGAGAAAGAACAATGGAGTCTGAATTCAGGTCTGAGTACACTTTTTTCTCTTTTATTTTCTTTCTCATAATTTTCCCATTTATTCTGATTCTTCTTTCAAAATGTGACTAGTGTGAAAATATTTTTAATATGATTGTACATGTATCGCCTATGTAAGATTGCATGCTGTCTTGGGTAGAAGGGACAGATGGAAGGGGGAAATTTTAGAACTCAAAATCCTGTGAAAGTGAATGTTGAAAACTAAAAATAATTTTTTTTTTTTAAAAGGGAAAAGGTCTGTTCAGATGCCCTGGGGGCTGCCAAATGTCATTGCTGCTGCAGTCCAGTGAGAAGATGAAGCAGTTCCCTGGGTAGCCTATGTGCAGGGTTGTGATCCATAGTCATATGAAAAAAATGTTCTAAATCACTATTGATTAGAGAAATGCAAAGCAAAATAGCTCCGAGTAACCACATCACACCTATCAGATTGGCCTCACATTACAGAACAGGAAAATGATAAATGTTGGAGAAGATGTGGGAAAATTAAAACACTAATGCACCATTTGTGGATCTGTGAACTGATTAAACCATTCTGGTGAACAATTTGGAACTATGTGCAAAGGGCTATAAAGCTGTGTATAGAGAACAGATGGAATAGAAGGATGCACCTCTAGAATCTCTGTCCCCAAAGCACATATAACACCTGTAAAAATGACTCTAAACAAATTCTAAAGCAACAGAAGCCACAAAATGACAGAATGAAAGAGATTTCCAGGCCAAGATAGCCTGGAAGGCTGATAAGAAAGGTCTATTGCACCAGGCGTGGAGTTGAGCACAGCCCAGCCTTAGGTGTACCATGGCAAGGACAGACTGGAGTGGGCTTCAAGGTGCCACTGGCAGCAGTTTCAATTCCCAGATTCCTCAACCCACAAATGCCAAAGGCAGCTTCAAAAGTTAGTGAGAAAGCTCTTTCACCTGCATAAGAAGGGAGCAGGGTCCTCCTGCCATAGTTCTGGCCCCAGGTGGTCCCAGGCAGAGGCAGCTTCCATTGTTGGAGCTCTGGGCCTAAAGCCTCTGGGGGAATGAGCTGCTGATCTGGATCTCAGCTCTGAGTGGTATTCCTGGGGTGAGGAGGAGGAGCTCTGGCTGGTGTGGTGGAACTGGTGGAGGCTCTGGAGAGGAAATTATACTGGCCAGAAAAGAGTGCTTATAGTTGTTCCCAGACCAGAGTGAAGGTCGGTAGAGGAGTAAACTCCTCTCCATTGATTGTGCCCCCTTGGAGGAACTGAAAATTTACAGGTCCCCAGAGTATACCCTCCTCTTGACAAAGAACTCAAAAGTCAAGTACCTGTCTGGGAAAATGCCCCCAAAAGGGAAAAACAATAAGACAATAGAAGGTTACTTTCTTGGTGAGCAGGTATTTTCTTTCATCCTTTGGGATGAGGAAGAACAGTGCATACCATCAGAGGAAGATCTAAAAGTCAAGGTTTCTGCATTCAAACCCTCCCAAATAAATATGCAATGGTATTAGGCCATGGAGAAGCTCAAAAGGATTTTGAAAATGAAGTAAGAGAGGTGGAGGAAAAACTGGGAAGAGAAATGAGAGTGATGCAAGAAAATCATGAAAAGCGAGTCAAAAGCTTGCTAAAAGAGACCCAAAAAATACTGAAGAAATTAACACCTTTTAAAATAGGCTAACAAAAATGGCAAAAGAGGACCAAAAAGTCAATGAGGAGAAGAATCCTTTAAAAAAGCAGAATTAGTCAAATGGAAAAAGAGGTTCCAAAGCTCACTGAAGAAAATAGTTCTTTAAAACTCTCTATATCCTTTAACCGAGCAATACCACTTCTAGGTCTATATAACAAAGAGATCATAAAACAAGAAAAGAAGCCATGTGTACAAAAATATTTATAGCAGCTTTTTTGTGGTGGCCAAGAATTGTAAATTGAGGGAATGCCCATCAATTGGGGAATAGCTGAACAATGTATGTATATGAATATAATAGTATACTATTGCTCCATAAGAAATTTTGAGCAGGCAGACTTCAGAAAAATCTAGAAAGACTTACATGAACTGATGCTGAGTGAGATGAGCCCAACCAGAAGAACAATTTACACAGTAACAGCAACATTGTGCAATGACTGACCTTGATAGTTTACCTCTGCTTAGCAATGCTAGGATTTAATACAACTCCAAATGATTCATGATGGAAAATGCTATCCACATCCTGAAAAAGAATTATGGTGTCTAAATGTAGTTTGACATGTACTATTCTCTTTCTCTTTCTTTTTCTTTCTTTTCCCTCTTTCTCTTTGTTTCTTATGGTTTCTCCCATTTGTTGTAATTCTTCTTTACAACATGACTAATTTGTAGATATGTTTAATACCAACATATATATATGATGTGTGTGTGTGTGTGTATTGTATGTATGTGTGTATATATATATATATATATATATATATATATATATATATATATATAGAGAGAGAGAGAGAGAGAGAGAGAGAGAGAGAGAGAGAGAGAGAGAGAGAGAGAGAGAGAGTCCGTATCAGATTCACTCTGCCTCAGAGCAGGGGAGAGGAGGGATGGGGAGAAAATTTGCAACTCAAAATATTGTGGAAGTGAATAGTGATAACTAAGAGTAAATAAATTTTAAAAAGAAGAAGAATCTAGAATATAGAGAAACAATCACAAAAGGAAGGGAGGGTATCGGGAGAAGGAAAAGAGTTGGCCAAAGGATAGTCCCCCATGTTCAAAGGCTGTCTCAAGGCTTCAGTAGTCATATATTTATCACTAGTTTAAAAAACCAAAAATTTAGTTTGGCTCATGAATTAGTTCTTGAAGTAGAGATAGGTGCAGACTACTCCTTCAAGTCAATACTAAGTACAAAAATAGGAAAAATATAAATGGCAGAAGATAAATCAGATTTAACACTTATAACCTTAAGTGATTTGAATGTCCTTATTAAACAGAAAATAGAACATATTTTAAAAGTCCATCAATATGTTTTTGATAGGAAATACATATTTACAAAAAGTTATAGGTAGGCAATTGGTCTTAAATATATCATGTGACTACAATTTCAGGGGGGGGGAAAGCAGGTGTGATATCAAATAAAATTTAATTCAAATGAAAAATTTTCAAAAGAGAAAGAAAAAATATTTTGGGGGTATAGGAAGTAACTACCCATTCTTAATAGATCTACACCAAATAATTGGGTAGATAAATTAATAAAAGCTAACATTGAAACAGGAAGATTTCAATCTTTTACTAGGATATGAGAAATCTTTTTAAAAGATGAACAAATAAGCAATCATTGATTCAACACCTACTATGTGCCAACCACTGTATTAGCCACTGGGGACAGAAATGAAACTGTGACTCTCCTGGGACATTCCATCAGAAGAAAAAATGTATACATGGAAGTATATAAAATTATATACAAAAGAGATACAAAGTCATATTGGCAGGGGAGTCAAGAGCCTCAGGTAGCTTTTGAACTGAGTTTTGAAGGAGTCTGTGATTTCAGGAGCAGTAGCAGAGACGAGGAGGGAGTGTATTCTGGGCACCGAGTATTTGCATGTGTAAAAGTTCAAAAGTGGGAGACCTGGTGTTATATGTTAAGAACAGCAGGAAGGGCAGTTTGGCTGCATTATAAAGTGTGTAAAGTATGTTAAGCCTGGAAAGCCATGTTGTAAAAGGTTTCAGGTCTTAAACAGAGGAATCTGTATTTCATTCCAGAGATAATCTGAAGGCACTGGAATTTATTGAGAAGGGAAATGAAATAGTCACATCTGTGTTTTAGGAATATCTTTGTGTGGAGGTAGATTGTGGAGGGGAGAGGCCTAAGGCAGGGAGACTAATTAGGAGACTATTATAAAGACATCATAGATCCTAAAGTGGAGGTAAATAAATGGCAGAAGCTGATGAAAACAGTGGAAAACTCATAAAAATAGATTACTGATCATGAAGAGGTCCTTGGTAAATTCAAAAAGCAAAAATTTTGCATACTATTTTACAAAACAGAATTCAGTAAAATTAAAAATTAATGTCGGTAGCATGAGTAAAAGATACATACATACATATATATGTATATGGAGAGAGAGAGAAACTAATTTATAATCTATCAATAATTGAGCTGAAAAATTATTTTAAACCCAGAATATTTAGAGGTAATAGCAATAATGATAATATTTATGGAAAGATCTTTGAGATAAATCCACAAAAAAAAAAAGAAAGTTCTTGATCCCAAGAAATTTGTATTCTTTCAGGGGTGTACAACACTCCTAGAGAATGGTTGGCCAGAGGAGGATGAAGTCACTGAGAGAGTGAATAATTCTACAGTCAACAAATGATGTGCCTTTTCCAGAGGTAAAAGCAGCATTGAATTGATTAATGTTTCCACAGTACAAAGAAAAAAGGGAAGAAGGATCACATGACAGGAAGATAACCTAGTGGGATAGTAAGTTTAGCTAGATGTAGTGAGCTTCCTCTAATCAGCATGGACTTGGATTTTCTTGAATCATCATCATTAAAAAAAACAATGAATGGAGAGAGAAGAAGCACAAGTTTAGCCACAAGTCCCTCCTAATCTTTGGCAAAGTAATCTCCAGGTTTCACTTACGTGGCCTTGGGGCATTACTGTGAATTACAGGGTTTATTTCAGGCACATTACCTCATGAATTAGGCACATCATGGATTAAGCAGTAATTTCAAGTATATTACCTCATGGAGGAAATATCTTTATTATAGGACACCCTTGTTTCTGAAATTCAGTCCTGAAATATGGTGAGTGGATGTAAAGTCTAATAATGCATATTAAAAAATACCTTCCATCATTTACATGCTTGATTTCAGCCAAAATGGCTCTTCATGGAGGGGCCAATGAACTCAAACAATTTTTCTCTACCATTCCATGAAAAGTGAACTGTTTTTCATTTCCAGAGGATATTTGCCTGGGGAGGTTTTCTTTAGGAAAAGCCACAACCTTTTTGTATCTCTCTTGCTCATTTTCAAAAAGTAGTATTGCTCCAAAATGAAACACAGAATATTCCGTGTTCTGAGTATACATATAAGTTAATTCTTTGCATTATTTGGTTTGGAAAAATGAGCAGATAGTGTCAAAGTAGAGATTCAAGACCCCATGTCTCCAGACTGCTGTAAGGGTGTCATCGTCCTCAATCTTAATGGACTGTCTTTTTTAAATTCTAAATGTTTGGCGCCTAACATGAACACACTTATTATTACACATATTATTATATATGTATTATTATACAAATCTTGGAGTTAGGAAGATCTGGCTTTGGCACATACTAGCTGTGTGACCCTTTGCTGTTACTTTTCTTTCACTTCCATTGTGTCTGACTCTTCATTACCCCATTTAGATTTTCTTGGCAAAGATATTCTAGTGGTTTGCCTTCTCCAGCTCCCTTTACAGATGAGAAAATAGAGGTGAATAGGGTTAAGTGATTTGCCCAGGGTCACACAGCTAGTAAGTTTCTGAGACCAGAGTTGAACTCAGGTCCTCTTGATTTCAAGCCCAGCACTCTATCCACTGTACCACTTAACTGCTTAGTGACATTTTCTTTTTCTTTTTTCTTTTTTAATTTATTTATTTATTTTTAGATTTTGATATTCATTTCCACAAAATTTTGAGTTCCAATTTTTCTCCCCATCTCTCCCCTCCCACCATCCTATAAAACCTTGCATTTTGATTACTCTTTCCCTCATTGTACCCTCCCTTCTATCACACCCCACCCTTCCCTTATCCCCATCTTCTCTCTTTTCTTGTAGGGCAAAATAAATTTCTATACCCCATTACCTGTATTTCTTATTTCCCAGTTATATGCAATAATAATTCTAAACATTCATTTCTAATACTCCGAATTTCAACTTCTCTCCCTCCCTCCCTCCCTACCCATCCCCACTGAGAAGGTAAGCAATTCAATACAGACAATACGTGTGTCATTTTGCAAAAGACTTCCATAATAGTCAGGTTGTGTAAGACTAACTATATTGCCCTCCATCCTACCCTGTCCCCCCATTTTTTTCTATTCTCTCCTTTGACCTTGTCACTTCCCAAAAGTGTTTACTTGTAGTTACTCCCTTCTCCAGTTTGCCCTCCCTTATATCATTCCCTTCACCCCACTTGTCCCCTTCTCCCCTACTTTCCTGTAGTGTAAGATAGATTTTCACACCAAATTTAGTGAGCATGTTATTCCCTCCTTAAGCCATATGTGAAGAGAGTAAGCTTCACTTTTCCCCTCTCACCTCCTCCCTTTTCTCCTGCATTGAACAAGATTTTTCTTATCTCTTTTATGAATGATAGCTTGCCCCATTCCCTTTCTCCTCCCAATATTTTCCTCTCTCACCCCTTAATTTAATTTTGTTTTTATGGATATCTTCTCTTTTGATTCAACTCAACCTGTGGTCTCTGTCTATATCTGTGTGTGTGTGTGTGTGTGTGTGTATGTGTGTGTACAATCCCTCCACTTACCCAAATACTGAGAAAAATCTCAAGAGTTACAAATATTATCTTTCCATGTAGGAATGTAGATAGTTCACCTTTAGAAAGTCCTTTATGATTTATCTTTCCTGTTTAGCTTTTCATGCTTCTCTTGATTCTTGTGTCTGAAAGTCAAATTTTCTATTCAGTTCTGGTCTTTTCATCATGAATGCTTGAAAGCCCTCTATATCACTGAATGACCATTTATTCCCTTGAAGTATTATACTCAGTTTTGCTGAGTAGGTGACTGGTGGTTTTAATCCTAGTTCCTTTGACTTTTGGAATATCCTATTCCAAACCCTTCGATCCCTTAATGTAGAAGCTGACAGATCCTGTGTTATCCTGATTGTATTTCCACAAAGCTC
Organism: Notamacropus eugenii; assembly: GCF_028372415.1. NCBI lineage: Eukaryota > Metazoa > Chordata > Mammalia > Diprotodontia > Macropodidae > Notamacropus > Notamacropus eugenii. Next base: position 196,823,748 of record NC_092875.1, on the reverse strand, counting down.
AAATTGTTTCTTTCTAGCTGCTTCCAATATTTTCTCCTTGACCTGGAAACTCTGAAATTTGGCCACAATATTCCTAGAAGTTTCTTTTCTTGGTTCTCTTTCAGGAGGTGATTGGTGGATTCTTTCAATATTTATTTTGCCCTCTGATTCTAGAATATCACAGCAGTTTTTCTTGATAATTTCATAAAATATAATGTCTAGGCTCTTTTTTTGATCATGGTTTTCATGTAGTCCCATAGTTTTTAAATTGTCTCTCCTCAATCTATTTTCCAGGTCAGTTGTTTTTCAATGAGATGTTTCACATTATCTTCTATTTTTTTTCAACCCTTTGGTTTTGTTTTTTAACTTATTGGTTTATGTTATAGTCATTAGCTTCCCTGAACTTCACTCTCTCTTTTAAAGAACTATTTTGTTCAGTGAGCTTTTGAACCTTCTTTTCTATTTGGCTAATTCTGCTTTTTGAAGCCTCCTTCTCCTCATTGGCTTTTTGGACCTCTTTTCCAATTGAGTTAACCTATTTTTAAAGGTGTTATTTTCCTCAGCATTTTTTTTTTTTTTGGTTCTCCTTTAGCAAGCTGCTGACTTGCTTTTCAAGCTCTTCTATAGCCTGAACCAATTTCATATTCGTTTTGGAGTTACTGGAGGCAGAATCCTTGACTTCCTCTGACAGTATTCATTGTTCTTCCTCATCTGAAGGGATAGAAAGAGACACTTGTTAACCAAGAAAGCAACCTTCTATGGTCTTATTTTTTTTTTTTTCTGTTTTGAGGCATTTTCCCAGCCAGTTGCTTGACTTCTGAATTCTTTGTCAAGAAGAGGGTCCTAGTGCTCCTCCTTCCCCCAGTACTGTGCTCAAGGCTGAGATTCAGATCAGCTGCTCAATTCCCCCAGGGGCTTTGGGTGGGGGCAGGGCTGCCAGTGAGGGCTCAGGTTCAGATCAACAGCTTAATTCCCCCAGAGACTTTAAGCTGAGTTGCCTGGACAATGAACCCAGGCTGCTTCCACGGCCATTGTAGCTGCCTGCCACCTGCTGCTGCTGTTGCTGCCACCTCTGCCATTGCCTGAGGCCAGTGCTGAGGGGACCCCACTCCCCTCTGGCCCAGCTGGAAAAGCCCTCCCACACTGACCTTTGAAGTTTTCTTTGTTGCTTGTGGGTTGAGGCATCTGGGACCTTTCCTGCTGGGAATTCTGACTCAGAGGTCTGTTCATGTCCTGTTCTTCCCAGTGCTGCACAGTCAGGGCTGGGCGCCACTCTGCTCAGCATCCTGTGAGATAGACCTTTCCTCTTGGCCTTCCAGGTTGCCTTTGGCTGGAAACCTCTTTCACTCTGTTGTTCTGTGACTTCTGCTGCTCTAGAATTTGTTGAGAGTCGTTTTTTTACAGGTATTTTGTGGGCTGTGGGAGAAGAGCTACAGTATATGTGGCTTTCTACTCTTAGTGACCTTTTAAAGTTGCCTTAATTAATGCTGCAATTTTTTGGACACACTGTCTTCCTTGTTAACCTGAGATAGATCCTGCAAATAATAATAATAATAGGTAGACCCTGGAAGGTGTATTTTTCTTTTTTGTTCCTCTTCTTCCTCTCCTTTTTTAGCATTTATATACACCAAGTTTTTTAAGCAGCTGCAAGAAAATTAGGGTACTACTCATCTGACAAAACCTTTACCTGTTTTCTCTTCTAATAAGACAGAAGGACTCTACTTCAGCAATTTATTCTGAGGACTGTTAACCAGGAACCATTGGCAAGATTTAATGCCATCAAACCCATAAAATACATTCTTTGCAGTAAACTGCCTTTTTGAATTGACTCCATATCTCCCTGAACATACACAGAGGACTTTTATGCCCGCAATATATAAAATCCTGAGCCAAACCCGTATGGTTCAGTCCACCTCATCAACATGTGTTACAAATTATTACCTTCCAATATTATCATATTAGCAATTTTCTCATGGATTAGCATTAGTTTTAATAATGCAAAGTGAAAGTCTCTAATGATTACAAATTTTATCTCCTCAGCTTGTTGATAGAATGAAAAGGAAGAATTTTTTTTTTTAATATTGCTAATAACATTGCTAAAGAAATTCTGTGCATATCTTCTGGTGTTAGGTGTGGTCTGTCAAATATCTACAATGTCACGTGTTCAGCTAAAAACAAAACTTAACAAACAAACAAAAACAAAAACACAAAAGACATTCTCTTTGGAGAGAAAATAGTAATTCTTTTAACCTATACTATAGTCATCCCCTACCTATTATTTTCCTGTTGTTACTGTATGCATATCTGGAATAATTTTCTGTGGTTGGTTTTTATTAGAAATACTAATTCTTTATATTTCTTTGGATTCTTTCCTTCTCGTAATCAAAATTCTTTATTTTTGGAATGGTGCTTTAGCAATTAATTTCCTCCTCTATGGACTTGTGAGGGCAGTATTGAAGGGACTAGTTTCTCCATGTTTTGTCAGTGGTCTTTTCCTTGAACAAATCTGCTACAAGGATAGGAGACAACATGAGGAAGTTAATGTTGCCTCTAAGAGTTTACTTATGCCTCCTACATCTTTCAATCCACAGGTTTCTAAGGCATATGTTTCCATGTGGATTTGTGTTTCATTATTTGCATTTTCACTTCCCTCACCATTGAAATTCAGTCATCTTTGGAATAAAATGTGGCATCCATTAATAATGTACATTGGATTCTGCAATGGACAAGAAGTGAAGGCCTGTTTTTTAGCTCATCTCAATCCCAACCTGACACAGTATAAGAGAACTGGTGGAGTAGTGTGATGTCAAATATTCTTTCAGAAATAACCCATACTGTAGAAGTACATTCAGAAGGATTTTGCTTTTACTGTCCACTTACAAAAAGAGAAAGGGATTTTTCCCATGACAATCATTTCCCCTTTCTTGATTCTTTCCTGGAAACGATGGTCCCAAAAGCCAGCAATAAAGTAATAACTTGAAAACTAGAGGAAGCAAATTGGCATGAAGGGTATGTAAAATAAGGAATTAAGTCCTTACATTAGCCAACAAACACTGTCACTGATGGCATCAGTCAATAAAGATCTTCCTTCAATGCTGTGGTTTGAGAATCTGGTGGGATCGTTTCAGCTAGACACTATTTGAAAGGGAGGGGGCATTCTGAGACCCCAAACTTTAGCTGAAATTGAGGAGACCTTCTTCATTTGATTTCAATGAGAAAGTTAAGGTAGTTCTTTTAAAAGTAATGAAAGGATGTGGGGAAGTCTAGAGTAAGAAGTGGAATATCTTGCAGCTATTAATGAGAGTTTATATGTAGTCCTTGCTATAGTATTTTCTTCCTCAATGCCTGGAATATATAACTTTCTCATCTTTATCTCAAAAACTCTCTCCCTCTCTTTCTAGCTGCAGTTCTGAAACTACCTTTGATACAGTCTTTCTTGATTCCCTCAACTGTTAGTGCCTTCCCTCCCTCCCATATTGCCTTGTTTAGCTTCTTTGCATTTATTTTATTCTTTTATTTATTCTGTATATTTGTGTGTGTATGTGTGTGTGTGTGTGTGTGTGTGTGTGTGTGTGTGTGTGTGTGTACTGATTGCTTCCCTTATTAGAATGTAAGCTTTTTGAATGTAGGGATGTTTCATTCTTTGTCCTGACATTCCCCATCATGAGCATCTGCCTCCACAAATCATCTACCTGGTGCTTAGCAATTGATTGTTAATGGATAATTACATTGATAAATAGCTTGGGGTTCCAGAAACACAATATTCCATTAGGCTGTTTACCACTATCTCATCTATTCCTTATTGTCTCAAGGCATAAAGTTGACCAAGAACTAAGGAAGTTACTCACTTAAAAAACTGAAATTGAGTATTTTATTTTTATAGAACATTCCTTTATGACTAAAATGTAAACTTTTGAAAATAGTATTTTATTTTCTTCCCCAATTATAAGTCAAAGCAATTTTTAATATTAATTTTTATAAGATTTTAAGTTCCAAATTTTTCTCCCTTCCCTCTTCCTAAAATGATACTCAACTTAGTTGTGTAAAACATATTTCCTTATTAGCCACAATTGTGAAAGAAGAAACAGAAAAAAGGAATGAAAACACAAAAAAGAATAAAGTGAAAAAATATGCTTCAATCTGCATGCAGAATCCATTAGCTCTTTACCTGGATATAGCATTTACTTTTGTGAGTCCTTTGTACTTGTCCTGGATCATTTTGTTGCTGAGAAATGAGTCATTCATAGTTGATCATCAAGCAATGTTCTTGATATTGTGTAAAATCTTTTCCAGGTTCTACTAGGTAACTGTTTGTAAAAGTCTTTCTAGGTTTTTTTTGAAATCCACCTGTCCTGCATTTCTTATTGCACAATAGTATCCCATTACATTCATATACCACAGTTTATTTAGCCATTTCCTAATTGATCTGCATCTCCTCAGTTTCCAATATTTTGCCACCATGAAGAGGGCTGCTATAAATATTTTTGCAAATGCAGGGCATTTTCTCTCTTTTATTATGTCTTTGGGAAACAGACCTACTAGTAGTATTGCTAGATCAAATGGTATGCACAGTTTGGTTGCCCTTTGGACGTAGTTTCAAATTGCTCTCCAGAGTGGTTGGATCAGTTCACAACTCCACAAGAGTTAGTCTCCCAATTTCTCACATCCTCTCCAACATTTATAATGTTTTCTTCTTTTTTTGTCATATTAGCCAATCTGATTGGTGTGAGATGGTATTTCAGAATTATTTTAATTTTGCATTTCTCTAATCAAAAGTGATTTAGAGCACTTCTTTATATGCCAATTGATAGCACTGAGTTTTTCATCTGAAAACTTTCTATTCATATCTTTTGGTCATTTTTCAATTGGGCAATGGCTTACATTCCTGAAAGTTTGACTCAGTTCCCTATATATGTAAGGAATGAGGCCTATATCAGAAACATTTGCTCTAAAGATTGTTTCCCAGCTTTCTGCTTTCCTTCTAATTCTGGTTGCATTGACTTTATTCATACAAAATTTTTTAAATCTTATTTTAATATAATCAAAATTATCCATTTTACATTTTGTACTGGTCTCTATTTTTTGTTTGGTCATGAATTCTTCCCTTTTTCATAGATATGACAGGTAGACTTTTCCTTACTCTTCTTATTTGCTTATGTTGTCATCCTTTATGTCTAAATCATATACCTATTTTGACCTTATCTTGGTATATAGCATGACATGTTGGTCTACCTAGTTTGTACCCTGTTGTTTTCTAGTTTTCCCAGCAATTTTTGTCAAATAATGAATTCTTATTCCAAAGACTACAGTCTTTGGGTTTTTCAAACACTAAGCCACTATGACCATTGACTGCTGTGTCTTATGTGCTTATTCTATCCCACTGGTGCACCACTCTTTTTCTTAGCCTATGACAGATAGTTTTGATGATTAGTACTTTATAATATTGTCTGAGTTAAGGTATTGATCAGAATATTTGCTTTAAAATTCATTAGAAAAATTGGTCTATAATTTTCTTTCTCTGTTGGTAAGACTTCTCCATCATCTATTTTTCCAAATAGTTTACATAGTACTGGAATTAATTGTACTTTGAATTGTTGGTAGAACTCACTTGTGAAACCGTCTGGCCCTGGGGATTTTCTTCTTAGGAAGTTCTTTAATGTCTTGCTCATTTTTTTTCTAAGATGTGTTTATTTAGGCACTCTATTTCCTGATTTCTTCATCTGGGTGATTAATATTTTATAAATATTTATTAATTTTGTCAGATTGTCATACTTTTTGGCATAAAATTGGGCAAAATAGTTCCTAATGATTGCGTTAGTTTCTTCTTCATTGGTGGTAATTTCACCCTTTCTGTTTTCAATGTAGGATATTTGTTTTTCTTTTTTTTTAAATCACTTTAACCAATAGTGTATCTGTGTTGTTAGATTTTTCATAAAAGCAGCTCCTATATTTATTTATTTGCTCAATAGTTTTGTTTTGTTTTGTTTTTTGTTGTTGCTTTCAATGTTATTAATCTCAGTTTTGATTTTCAGGATTTCCAATTTGGTGTTTAATTGGAGACTTTTAATTGGTTCTTTTTGTAATTATTTTAGTTGCATGCCCAGTTCATTGATCTGTTTTTTTCTATTTTGTTGATGTTAGAATTTAGAGAAATAAAATTTCCCCTAGGTATTGCTTTGGCTGCATCCCATAAATTTTTGTATGTTTTCTCATTGTTGTCATTCACTTTTATGAAGTTATTGATTGTTTCGATGATTTATTCTTTAACCCACTCATTTCTTCAGAATTAGATCATTAGTTTCCAATTAACTTTTAATCTATCATTCCATTGTCCTTTGTTGAATGAAATTTTTATTGCATTATGACCTAAAAGTATACATTTAATATTTCTGCCTTTCTACATTTGATTTTGAAGTTTTATGCACTAATAACATGTGGTCAATTTTTGTGTAAGTGCCATGTTCTGCTGAGAAAAAGGCATATTCTTGTTTACATTCAGCTTTCTCCAAAGATCTGTCATATCTAATTTTTCTAATATTCTATTTATCTCCTTAGTTTCTTTATCAGTTAGCTTTTGATCATGTTTATCTAGTTCTGAGAGGGGAGAGTTGGTTTGTCCCACTGGTACAGCTTTGTTGTCTTTTAAGTCTTGTAATTTTCTTAACTTCTTTAAGAATTTGGATGTTATACCACTTGGTGCATATATGTTTAATACTGATATGACTTCATTCTCTATGGTACCTTGCAGCAAGATGGAGTTTCCTTCCTTATTTCTTTGAATTAAGTCTGTTTTCGCTTTTACTTTGTCTGAGATCAGGATTGATTTTTTTTTTTTACTTTAGTGAAGCATAATCAAATGTGCTTTAGCCCCTTACTTTTACTCTGTGCATGTCTCTCTACTTCAAGCATGTTTCTTGTAAACAACATATTATAGGATTATGTTTTTTTAAGTACTTACATTTATTTCAGGTATGCAATTTACATACAAATTATTGAGTAAAATTGGATTACAAAACAATATCCAAATATAATATGTATTATTAAATAACATAACTGTCACTAGTATTATAAGCATATTAATGGAAATGATAAAGAAGAATCATGGAAAAGGACTGCAGTCCCTGACATTATTCTTTTTAACCAAACCAAAACTCTTGGTAGCCCCACAATGGCAATACTTACAAGTAGCATAGGAGAGAGAACATTTTCACTACTATTTTTTCAGAATCACTTGCTTTGCATTTTAGTGAATTAGGTAGGAAAGCTACAAGTGAATGCATTTTGGCCAGGGTCTTCTGTAAAGCAAAAATTAAATGGAATTAAGCTGGCCATACTGAGAATTTTCCTTTTATACCGGTGCAAGCACTACACTGTGCAGTTGGGTATGGGTTTTGCAATTTGCTGCTATGTAAAATTTGTCCACTAAAGCCTGAGTGAGTCCTTGGTAGGCTAAAGATTATGGTTTTTGATCCACTCTGTAATCCACTTTCACTTTATAGGAGTTTATGGGAGAGTTCATCTCATTCACCTTCAGAGTTATAATAACTGTGTATTTCCCTCCATCCTATTTTGTTTCCTGTTTATCCCCTCTCTCATCCTTTTCTTCCTCATCAGTGTTTTGTTTCTGTCTACCACCTCCCCCAATCTGCCTCCACTTCTATCGCTCCTCTCTCCCTTTATTTAGTCTCCTCCCCTCCCACTTTCTTGTTAGATAAAATAGATTTCTATACTCAGCTGATGTGTGATATTATTGATGTGATATTATTCCCTCAATAAGGCAATATATGAAAATAAGGTTCAAGCAATGCCCATCACCCAACTTCCCATCTTCACTGTCACTGTAATAGGTCATTTGCACCTCTTTACAGGAAATAATTTACCCCATCCTACCTTGCCTTTCTTTCTACACCTAGTGTACTCCTTTTTCTCATCCCTTAATTTTTTATGCCATTCCCTTAAATTCACCTTATACCCATATCTTCTGTGTATATATGTGTGTGTGTATGTATATATGTGTGTGTGTCTGTGTGTATGTATATATATATATATATCCTTTCCAGCTGTACTATTAGTGATAGGGCAGCTAGGTGGTACAGTGGATAGAGCACCAGTGCAGGAGTCAGGAGGACCTGAGTTCAAATCTCACCTCCACACCTGACACTTACTAGCTGTGTGCTAGTGACTTGAGCATGTCACTTAACCCCAATTGCCTCATCCTGGGTCATCTCCAGTCATCCTGATAAATATCTGGTCACTGGATTCAGATGGCTCTGGAGGAGAAGTGAGGCTGGTGACCTGCACAGCCCGCCCTCACTCCAAACAAAGTCAAGTACAAGCCATGTCATCATTTTTCTGATGGCATAGTCTTTTTCAGCAATGAAGAACAAACATACACACTGGTGGAATCTTTCAATGCCTATTTTGCCCTCTGGTTCCAGAATATTAGGGCAGTTTTCCTTGATAATATCTTGAGAGATGCTATCCAGCATTGTCTCCCTTGGATCTATTTTTCAGACCAGCTGTTTTCCCCATGAAGTATTTTATATTTTCTTCTATTTTTTCATTTTTTTTAATTTGTTTGATTGATTCTTGATATCTCATAGAGTTATTAGCTTCTACTTGCTCAATTCTAACATTTAAGGTATTATTTTCTTCAATTAGTTTTTGTACTTTCTTTTGTATTTGGCCAATTATACTCTTTAAGGAGTTTTTTTTTTTCCTTCCTTTGATTGTTGTGTCTACTTTTCCATTTGGCCAATTCTACTTTTTAAGCAGTTTTTCAGGCTATTGTATCTTTTTTCATAATTCTCTTATATTGCTCTCATTTCCTTTCCTTATTTTTCTTCTACCTCTCTTATATGACTTTTCACCTCTCTTTTGACTCCTTCTGTGAGTATTTTCTGGGTTTCAGAAGGCTTCCTATTTTTCTTTGGGGTTTTGCCCATAGGTGTTTTGGCATTGATGTCCTCTTCTGTGTTTGTCTTGATCTTCCCTGTCACCATGATAACTTTCTATGGTCTGATTCTTTTTTGTTGTCTTTTATTCATTATTTTAGCCTTTCTCATTTCTTTTAAATTTGATCTCCCAGAGTAGAAGGGGCATTGTCTCAGGGTTCTTGTGCCAGGGCTGCAGGCCTTGGCAGTCTATGTGGTGTTGCACTAATGCTGCACTGAGGCCCATGGAGGACTCTTGTGTCTGGTGCTGTGCTGAAAGGGTGGGTGTAGGTGTGAATGTTTACTGGTACTGCTAGAGACCATAGGGGTCTGGTAGCTTACCTGAGGCTGAGCTAGAGTCCCAGTTCTTTATCCTGCTGTGTGCTGAGACTTGTAGGGTGTTTTCGCCTTTGCCAGGGATATACAGAAGCTTGTGGTAGTATGGTTGGTAGTGGCTGTCTGTTTGTCTGTGGCTATACTGAAGTATGTGGTGGTCTGTAGAGCTTGAATATGCCTCTTCCCCTGGATATACTGAGAAGCATGTGTGTGTGTGTGTGTTGGGGGTGGGGGGTGATATTGTTGGTATTTGCCAGCTAAACTGCACTAGGACTCAGGATCTACCATTGATTTGTTGGGGTGGGACTTGCTGGGAAGCCTCCTGTCTTGGACTATGCTCCCCTTTTACCTAAAGAAGACTGACTTTTCCTGCCTATCTTCCTAGTTTCTTGGTCTCAAAGATTGTTTCATTCCATCTTTTTGCTGGTTTTCCTATTCCAGGATTTGTTTTGAGGTCCTACTTTATAGTTGTTTGGAGGTAAATATGGGAGAGTTAAGGTGATTTAATTTGCTCTTGTTTCTGAGAAATTCTCTTTATCCTAAAATGTAAACTTAAACATTGCCTTTATTGTCACTGCCACAGTTACTATGGACCTGGAAAATAAAGTTCTCACCATCAATAACCTTGAACTTGTCAAGAGGTTCCACATCAAAAATTGATATGGTTTTTATCAGTGGAAATGGCATCATGGAATATTCATTACTATCTGCTTTGATGATGTATCCTGAAGGTTATGGGATGTTTTCATCTGACTTGAAGCTGAAATCTAGTATATGTGTAGTGTCATTGGAATATGTGTTCCTTGAGAGCAGAGATTTGCTTTCAAAAGAAATAATTCCTTAATATGGCAAAGACTTTCCTTTCAATTGGTTTGGGTCGCCTGTTGATAGTACTCTACTTGGACCACAACCCTTTTATGCCTTAAAAAGACATTTAATAGTTTCTATCTTCATAAAATATACAACTCCATGGCCATTCTGGTGATGAGAGTACTGAAACTTAGCCAGTCTGGTCCTCAAACTAAAGGCACATAGTTTTTTGTTTTTGTTTTTTTTTTATCAAACTCTCACTCAAAGTCCTTCCAGTTAAGTAGGACCTTCCATATCACATTCTCTATTTGTATAACCTTCAAGAGCTCAGCCTTATTTCTGTACCATGACAAGATATTAGAGTGGATGTAAGTGGTGTTTGTGCATATAACTTTAAAAAATACATTTTGATTTTCTTATTAATGTGACCTAAACCAAAAGCATTTATATTTATTGTTTCCTCCTCTTCTCCAATTCTTCTACAATATCTGCATTCTGGCTTCCAATCACTTCATTCAAGTGAAACTACTCTCTCCAAAGTTACCAATAATCAAGAAAATGCTAAATCAAATAACTTCTTCCAAAAACACATTTCTGGCCAAGTCTACTGGCAGCCTTCTTCCAAGATGACTGGATGATTAATGATTATTCTTTCAGTTCAGTTTTTCAGCCAGTTGTGAATACATTTAAGTATATTAATATTTAGCCCAAATCTCCCATCTCTTACAAAGGAATAGCATGAGAACCTTTGTAAATTATAACTCCAATATTTCCCTAATTTACCAATCTAGTTACTCTGTATAAAAATAAAAAATAAGGTTAATACATAGCAGTGTATTACTAGTAAAAGTCATGCTTCATCTTTGTGGTCACTTCATCTTCTATAAGCGGTTAATTAAACAATGCTTTAATAATATAATATATGATGTTTGACAGGAATTGGTCAAATTCCCTATCTTAAAATGTATAGCCCTCTCTCTTTATAACGGGGAGATATTTGTCTTCCTCCAATGTTTTGCTTTTTCTCCAGTTTTTCGTGTTTTTTCAAAGATTATTGGCAGTTCTTCAGTAATCATATAATATCATAGATCTTTAGATAGAAAGTCCTTTTGACATCTTCTTTTGCAAATGCTGTACTTTAAAATTGAAGAAAATGAAACCTGTGGCATTTATGTAATTTGCCTAAGATCACAAGGGGGAAATAAGGTAAGTTTGAATCCTGGTTAGTATAACTCCAAATCCATTATTGTTTCCTCTAGACCATAATATCTGCCAGTTATTTCAACATTCAGACTTGTAACTTTTCTGGGCCACATGACCTATACTCATTAAAGGTAGCTAAGGACTTTCTTATTATTTTCCTCTTTATCTTAGGTTTCACCTCCCTATTAGACATTATTTTGTCCTTTTCAGTTGAAAGATCATTTTCTTTGACAGAGGTGAATAAAATCCAAATAATATTTGGTGGCCCTGTCACTTTTTATTATTATCCCATCCACCTTAAGCATTCCTATCCCTTCTTTAATTTTCTTTTCCCAAGTAGAGATGAAAAAGTTTACTTTTCCCTGATCAGCTTCAGCTTATTTTGAAACTTAGCACACATGACACCATTCTTTTTGGACTATGGCATGATTTTATATTTATTCTTCCTTACATACTCTTCTTTCTAATGTCCTATAAGAAAATCAGTGATTTTTCTTCTGGCAAGAGTGCTCAATAAAATAGGAATATAGAACACATTCTCAACCTCACCTGGCCTTTTTAAATCTTACTCATGAGTTTATTTCCAGGCATGAAGGGTTTGAATCTTTTCTCCACAACTTTGGCCAGCACCCATGCAGTTTTGCCAAGTGTGATCTCTGGGATGATTTAAAATTGACCCAAATTAGTGATATATCAAATGATTTAAAAGGAATTTTGGACCAAAATTCTTTTTCAAATTTAGACTGAGATACTCTGAGGAGCTACAGGGGAAAAGAAGTTCAGAATAAAAGATAAACAAGGTTTTTTTCTTTTCCTTTTCCCCCAAGTGACTTAGCGTACCTGACTGGCTGATTTGCATTATAGAGACGAAAAATGGTTACCAGAATTATCATGCTAAAGAACTGACAAGTCCTTTTCACAGAAGTCACTGAAGACCTAAGGACAAGAAAAATGTAGGAAATAATAGCAGCAACAACATGATACTCAGAGAAATCATTTTAAACTCCACATCAGAGTAGATGCACATACACACACAGAAACGGGGAAAGTCATCTGGACAATAAGACCCTGAAGGTGAACTGTTAGCATCAATATGTCTCAACTGAAGGGTGACTTTCTCCCTCTAAGACAATTATCTCTGAAGTAACATTGTGCTTTCATCTGTTGCCTACAGATAGCCTCAGTCAAACAGGAGGTAGTACAGTCTTCAGACTATAGTGTAACAGCAAGGACCTCAACATACACAGGACGGCCTGCTGTCATAGGTTCTTCTATCTACTTTTCTAAAAGGAAAGCACATATATCATTTACTGAGTTCAGGGGAAAAAGGTCAGCACCCTAAACTTCAGAGAAAATACAAACAGAGAAATGGAGACTAACAGATAGGACTTCCAATCGTCTGATCATAAGCAATACAGATATCACAGATCAACACACAGATCCAATTGTCAGACTATTACATGCATAGTTACCAGAGAGAGAAGCACCAGCATTTGGATTTTCAAAGCCAGATGGTCTTTAGCAGCTACCGGGAATCTCCTCTGTCTAAAGAAACATTCCAATGAGTAATCCCCCAATAAAACCTCACCTCAGAGTATATATACACTTTTCAGAGCCAGAGGGAATGACTCTCTGACCCATTGCCTCAATGGAAATTAGCAAAAAGTATTGAAGTCTATTAATGGGTGAGGAAGATCTTTAACTCTTCCCCCCATCCACCATTAACCTTGAATTAACATTACACATAGCTATTAAATACTGCCTCTTTAGTTCAAGAAACACTTACTAAGTACTTACTTTATCAAAACCATACTGCTAGATGCAAGAAGAAAAATAATATGACTCCCCTCTTTGACGGTCTTACAATCTTGTAAGGGATGGGAGTGAAATATGTAGATTAATAGACAGACAGACAGACAGAAGATAGATAGATAGATAAACAGATAGAGTGAATGAGTGAGCATTCATTAAATGCTGTAGATCAGGCATTGTGCTAAAATGTCAAGGAAACAAGTGTAAATAAATAAAATAGTCCGTGTTGTCCCAGTAGGAGTCTAAAATGGCACATAAAGGGGGAATTCCCAAGGGGTTGTGGAAATACAGAAGGTAAGGAAGTGTCTTGGAAAAAGGTTCATGTATTAATATATTCAAATAAATGTAAAGGAAGTTAGAAAAGAATTAAGTGAATGAGAGAAATAAAACATCAGTACAAAAATAATCAGTGAGGGAAGAGTTTCTAAATGGAGTGCTTAAGGAAGAGAAGGGCATATGTATGGAACTTTGAAAGCAGAGAATAATGTCCATAGCTGTAGAACAGAAGATTTCTTTGTTCCAGGAACAGGATTTGGTCTGTTTAAATCTATAGAGACAGAAGTTGAAGTAAGGTCAGAGAATGGCTCATGACTCAATTTTCCAGGGTTTTGGAGTTTGATAAGAAGAGTGATATGAGATAAGTATGGAAAGGTAAGGTTGGGATTCAGATACTGGAGTGTCTTGTATGCCAGGTAATGAAATGTATATTTTATTGGGAAGGCCATGGAGAAACACTGAAGGTGTTTTAACAGAGAAGTGATATGATCTGGATATCCAATTACATTAGTTTGACAGTACTGGGGAGTATGGTTTGGAGAGCAGATAAACTGAAGACAGAGAGAATCATCAGAAGCTATTACAAAGTCATGAAAGACAATTCTAATGTAGAATAGTAGGAAACTAGGTGGTACAGTAGATAGAGCACTGGGCCTGGAGTCAGGAAGAACTGCGTTCAAATTCAGTCTCAATGTGACCTTAGGCAAGTCACCTAACCTAGTTTGTCTTATTTTCCTCATCTGTAAAATGAGCTGGAGAAGGAAATGGAAAAGTACTCCACTATCTTTACCAAGAAAACCCCAAATGGTCACAAAGAATAGGACACAACTGAAATGGCTGCACAGCAACAACAGTAGAAAGAGCAATGGATGTGTGGGTTGAAATCCTTGTGCCACCATTTATAACCTTGTGACCTTGGGCAGGTGATTTAACATTTTTGTTTTCTTAATATGTTAAAGGTGTCAGCCTAGATGACCTCTAAAGTCCCTGGTAGCTCTAGATCTACGAACATATGATACAACAAGTAAGAATTGTGTTGTAATGTACTTAAGAACTGTACCAATGTCATTGTAAAATTATGTGGGTTGGGGAATAAAGTTCCGGGTGGGGTGGTCTCTCTGAGAAGGGAGAGTATTCCAGGCATGGGGAAGAGTCATTGCAAAAGCAGAGAGTCAGAAGATGAAGCAGAATGTGAATAATATAGAAAGTAGGCCAGTATGCATGGATTTCAGAATGTCTGGAGAGAAGTACTGTATAGGGAGGCCAGAAAGGTTTGAAGGGACTGGATTGTGAAGAGATTTAAATGTTTAATATGAGCATTTATAACAGATTTTAGAGGTAATACTGATATAATATAGTTTAATGAGAAGAGGTTTATACACCTGGACCTGTACTTTAGGAAAATAATTTTGTTTGAAATGTGGAGGATGGGAGAGGGGATAGAAATGGGGTAGGAAGACTACTTAGGAGGCCATTGCAATAGTCTAAGGTCACAATATGTCATTTATGGAGCTCTTTTGCCAAACAAAGGCATCAAGTCAAGAATGATTTCTTTGTATTTGAAGACAAAACATTCAGAATTAAAGAAAAAGCTAAATTATTTTGAGTGAAAAACCATTGCAAAGAAATGAAAAAGAATTCTTTTAAAAATGTTTACTAGTTGAAAAATAACCTGTGAAAGCTGAATGTTTAATTGCTTTTCACATTTCTGCTAGTAGTGAACCGTTTTGTCAATAAAAGGATCAAATCAAAGCAATTGGTTGGCGTAGAGCCTTTCTTCACAACTTGCTGTCAGGTTTTTATATCCAAGGACAGAAAAATTAATGAGTAAGGAAGAATACAAAAAAGCAAGGTACCACATATCCCAAAAATATTTATCCCAGCAATTTTTGTGGTATTGACTTTGAAATAATTAATTTTCATTTCTCTGGCATAGCCCTAAAATCAGCACATTTGTGGGTTGAATACCCCTCTCTTTGAACTTTATCCACTCCACATACCTGCCAAATTTCCAGTACTAAAATACAGATTCAACTTCTGTTCATCTGTCTCCATTTTCTTGTTTCCCTGTTTGACCAAACTAACTCAGTTACCACATGCAATCTAACAGAATACCTACCTACCATCAGTAAAGTATTTGCATGTGTAAATATCTTGAAGTTTTTTTCCTTGACAGCCAGTGAGGTGATGAAATAAGGCATTTCAAATGGTGGCGAAGGTGTGTTGTAAAAATGTGTTCTGGTGAGCTGTATTTTGTCAGCTATTTCTTTATCCCTTGCCTATCAGAGTATAAGGTGAAGTGGAGTAAATTTACTATAGCCATTGCTAAAAACCACAAGCTGCATTTTACAACCCTTTGAAAATGAAAAATGCATCAGTGCTTGTACGTGGCAAACCCATGCTTAATCATTTTCATCTTTTTGCAGCAGTGGGTTTTTTTTTTTCTTAAGAAGATCAGTAGAGTTTTAACTTTCTACTCGAGATTATTGATTTAAAGCAGAGGGGGCTTGGCATCTTTTTGTCAGCTTCTTCCAACTCAAAGACAGATCACTTGTAGGTCACAAACCCCCTGAGATGACAGCTTTTGGACATAGGCAAACCTGTTGTAGATAGCAGAGGCAGGGATTGGGGGTGGAGGGAGGATGCTTGTAGTATAGGAATCATATTAATATGGATGTCATCCACTGACACCATTCTAAACTCTGCATTCAGTATAGTTGTATTTATGTAGTCAAAGTAAGGTGCAGAATCTAGGTAATAATTCAGACTTCAAAATCTATTATTAAAGGAGAATGATGGGATTTGCCTGAAGTTTACAGACAGACTGTGTACATAGATCAGTTTCTTCTGATGTGTTCCATACTTTACTGATTTCAGTGTAGTCCAAATGGTCTTCATATTGGTGGTTAACATTCTGAAGCTTTAGGAAGAGAAAAGGCAGCAGGGGGTAGTTATGAAAAAGTGATATTCCTAAAGTGTGAAACATGCCATTTTGTTTGTATTGATGGAGTTGTTTTTGACTATAGTAATAATCTTAATAGAATTTTTATCCAGGTTTTTTTCTTCCTAATTCTTTCTTTGGGAAATGATCTGTAAAATGAAATGTAGAAGATGAATATGCTTTTCTATATTGAGGGAGGAAAGAAAGCTCATGAGCAAGGGAGAAAGCTCAACTAAAGGAAATACAAACCCCAAATGGAAATAGATAAATGTTTAAGAAGTGTGTTTGAACTGTGTGTAGGACTATGACCTAGAATACAAATGGGCACACCTTCTCTCTGGCTTTCCTTAAGATTAAAAACAAGGTGGGAATGAACAATGGTTCACTACTTACCATGAAGTGTATCAAAACAATAAGAAGGTTAGACAAGTAGTAAAACATTATATTGTTTAACTGTGCTGTTCCAGAAAATAGATAAGCCACATAGGGATTTTTTTCTACACCCTTGCATATATCATGTTGTATTTCATAATAAGGAATTGCTGTGAATGCAATAATAGAAAAAAAATTAAATCTATTGTTGCATACATATAACAAATGAACCTTTATTGTACTCTACTGTCAAGGTGGTCCAGAAATAATAGTATAGTAAAAACATGTCAGTACTGATGGCACATCATTTTTCCTCTGCTTCGATGGTGAAGGGAAGTAGGGAAAACCCTACTTAATACATTTATTTTAACAAGAGATTTTTATACCATGAGCCTCTTAGGGAAGATATTCGTAGTACAAAGTAAGGCAAAGTTAGTTGGAAAATGCCCTTATGAATTTAGGGTCTGTAAAAAGCCCAATTGAATAAACGAAGGTGAAAAAGTGAATTTGTCTTGAGAAATGTAAATGACAGCTAAAATGAATTCGTGGATCCTTTTTTCTTTGCTTTGGAATATATGAGGCTGATCATTCTGAATTTGAGGGAAAAAAAGTTAAATGTCCTCAGCATTGCTATTGGTAGTCTGTCTTACTTTGTATTATTTATTGTATTGTTATATTCAATATGTAAATATAGATATTTGTTATATTACAAGAACAATTTACAGCTGAAAGGAAATATTTGGTGATACATTTTGAGATGTGAATTCTTTTAAAAGCAAATAATTTCCTAATGGATATGTTTATTCACTCTGAATTTCCATTTCCTCAGTTTATTCACAAAGCAGTACATCTGTATTTTCATTATTTGGACAAATGATTTAAAAATGATCAGCAACGATTACATTTTGGACGAAGACATCACTCAACCACAAACCTCTGTCCAAAGTCATATCCACACTGTGCAAAAGGAAGCTCTGACTTGCCATATGTATGATTGCGCACTTATGCCAATTTCCTTACAGCCTAAATGATACCTGGCAATCTGGGTGAATGCCAGACCTCCAGGAGAGGCTGCTCATCTTGTATAAATTGCTCTAAAATCAATCAATCAACAAAGAAAATCAAGGACCTACTATGTGGCAAGTACAATGATACAATGATAAGCACTAGGGATACAACTATAATAAATGGATTACCCTCTAATGAGTGAACAAATTCATGCAAAAACATACATACATACATATACGTGTGTGCATGTATACACACTGTAATATATATGTTGCATACATGTATGCGTATATTTATATATACATATAACTTGTAAATAAAGCTATAAGTTAGATCATAAGAACTTACAACTGAAAGGAAATTTTTTGAATCATTTTTAGATATGAATTGCTTTAAAAGCAAATGATTTCCCAGTAGAAATGTTTATGAAGTCCTGATTGAGATATTCAAGGACTCTTTCTGGAAATAATTACTTTTGATTCCATGTAGTATCTTTAAATAAAATAAATTCAACAAGCTTTGTGGAGTGAACTTTTGTAGAGGAACACAACTGTACAGAATAAAAACAGGGAAAATAGATCCAAAGAAACAAAAAAGTTGTCAATAAATTAGTGAATATTAATATTTACTATGTTCCAGATACTGTGCTAGGACCTGGGAGGTACAATACAATGAATGATAAAATCCCTACTTCCAATGACTTTCATTCTAATTGCGGTGTGGGGGATGAGGCAACAAGCACATGTATATATATATATACATATATATGTATATATATATGCACACACATGTATATATGTACATATATATGTATACCTATATACATGTGAGTTTTAAAGCACCTTGAATTCATGATGTATGAGAAACATGAGAAACACGATGTATGATGGTTGAAAAAACTGGGCATGTTTAATTGAGACCATAGAAAACTGACAGGAAGAGGGTAGGGGGAATGATAGTTGTGTTCAAGTATTTGAAGGATTGTCTTGTGAAGGAAAGACTGTTCTGTTTGACCCCAAAGGTAGAATCACAAGCAATGGGTAGAAAATTCAAGGAGACAAATTTAGTCTTGAATTCATAGAAAAACAACAACTTTTGTAAAATTAGAGCTGCACAAAATGGGTTTGGGCTGGTTCATTAGATCTGGAGGTCCCATTCCTTGAGAGTTGTTAAGTGGACTCAGGATTAACACCTGTCCCTCAAGCACAGTGCAGTAGTGATTAATTTGTTCTATGGGTTGAGACAGATGGTCCCTGAAGTTTCTTCTTTTACATTCTCTGATTCTAAGATTCCATCTGGTTAGTACCACATAGATTGTTTTCTTCCCTCAAATACCTGAACCTCCTAGTACCTCAGCTTATTAATTTTATGACCTGTTACTACACCCCCAATCAAGCACCTAAGAAGATCATCATGGTTTTGCTCTTACCCATAAATGTACCACTTCCCTGTTCATGAACTCTGAAATTCCTTTATCTGATCACATTCTACTCTCATTCCCACTCTACCTTGTAACTTCAAACTCTGTTCCTCATCTACACTATAAATTCCAATACTTTGATTCTTTAGTTTTTTCCCAATCACCTATCCATAAGCCACTCTTTCCTTCTTTCCCCATCCTGACCTCTGTGGGACTAGTTCAGCTCTGGACTTTCCTCCTCTGAGTACTTTATACTCATATCACTGATCTTGCTCTGTCATGCCTCCCTCTTGGATTATTCATACCATAATTGCTTTTACTTCTACAGAAATGCTATTGAATAAGGGTGTAGAAAATTACAGAACCATGCAGATTTGTGTCCACTACACACTTATGTAACATAACTTCAATTGGACCCTTTCTGTTAGAAGGCAATCCATCTATTTTTATGTAATTAACTCATAAACCCGTATACTACAATGACTCTATAAACCTCTCATCTCCTGCCCATTTCACCTTCTCAGCCGAGAATTTCACCTTATATTTTACTGAAAAAATTGAGGACATTTGTCTAGAGCTACCTTGTCTAACCCCTCATTTTATGTCATCCAGATGCTTTCTGGCACTATGCCTGCCTTCACTTTGTATCTTACAATAAGGTGGGCTTTCTTCTTGCCAAGGCAAACCCTTTTACCCACAAAAATGATCACATTTTCACTAGGAGATTGTTCCATCTAACATTTCAACTCTATCACTTATTTTCAGTCTTTCCTTATTGCTAGAAACATTTGTGTATTCCTCCCATCTTCTAAAAACCCTCACTTGATCTATTTATCTCCACCTTATGTCGTTCTATGTATCTCTTTTTTTGGCTAAACTTCTTGAGAGGGCTACTCATAATAGGTACCTCCATTTTTTTGGTCTCATTCTCCTCTTAACTCTTAACAGTCTGTTTTTTGATGTGATCATTCAACTAATACTATTCTACTTAAAGTAACTAATGATTAATCCATTCCCTAATCTTGTGATCCTTTTCTCAATACTAGTATTTCTTGATCTTTTGTCAGCCTTTGATACTGTCCATCATGCTATTTTCTTTGACATTCTCTTCTATCTAGGTTTTCATAAATTATTCTCCTTGTTTTCCTCTTGCCTATTTGGTCTTTCCTTTTCAGTATTCTTTGCTGGTACACTCTTCCCTCCCCATCTCATCCCCCAACTTTCCAGCTTTCCATTTTTTGTGTTGTCTTACTCAAATAGACTGTAGGCTTTTTGAGGACAAAGATAAACTCTCTTTTTTATTATTTGTGTCCTTAGAAGTTGACCCAGTGCCTGGCACACAGTGCTTGCTAAATAAATGTGCATTGGATTGTGCTGATTTATTGAACACATGATAAATAACACATAATAAATAAGGCACAATACCCTGTACATAGCAGACACTTGACAAAAGTTTGTCAGATTTATTGTATTTAAATATATTGCATGAAATCAAAGAACAATTCTGAGAGACAGACAGACAGAGAGAGAGAGACAGAGAGAGAGAGAGAGAGAGATTCCCTTATGTGGAATACTTGGAAAGCAAACGTACTATAGTGCTAGTCAGATAATTCTTGAACTGATTTAATCCTTGCCCCCCAGCCTCAGAAAGTAAGTCCTTTGAGGTCAGAGAGTCTTGTTTTTTATCTTTAAACTCTCAATGCACAGCATATTACTCAACATTTAGTGGGTAGTGAACAAATCTGTTAAGTTGAATTGAAATGATCTAAGAATAATTTCTTCCTCAAGCTCAGAACTCATTCCCAAATGTATCAGTTTTTGACTGCCTTGTATCCCCTTCATTTAAGTACTCTTCAAATTCAAAAGTCATCTTAGGAATGCCTGGGTTTTATTCAATTAAGATAGCACAAAATGCAATACTAACCTCTTTTGCCTTCTAAGAAATTCTTTTAATGCGCATATATATGTTTCAGGGAAGAACTATCTTCAGAGTGGGCTCAAACTACAATGAGATCCATATTGATCTGCCTATTCTTCATCATTATTCATAGAACTTTTTTTTCAATTTCCTTCCCTGGTAATATATTTCACTGTATATTTATGGTAGGAGATATCATTCATGCATTCACTTGTGTCTGATCCATTAAGTTCATTTCCATTTTGATCTAAGCACTGTCTCAAACTATAAAGATTCATCCATCACATAATTTTCTTTAAAAAGCTTAAGTTTATAACATCTTCAAAGGGTTGTTCTCAGTCTTACAAATGTGTTTCTATTCACTAGGACAGAAAGCACTACAGATCTGGAAAAATCTTCAGGAGCCATTTTCTGACATCTAACAGGAATCCATTTTATTCTTCTAGACTAGAGGCTCTTAATCTTTTGTTTGTCATAGACCTCAGTGGAGGCTTGGTGAAGACTATAGATTACTTTGTAGAATCATGTCATTAAATACTTGAAGGAAAAGTTTGATTTCATTTAGATGTTAGTCAAAATAAAGATGTAATGTATTTTTCTCATCTAAGTTTCCAGATCCTACATAGATTCCATGTTAAAAACTCCTGCCCAGATATTGGTCTTGCATTTAAGAATTCTCTAGAAAGTAACAGTCCATAACCTCCCAAGGCAATGAACTTCAGTACCTCAGAAATTTTATAATCTATTTTTATGTGTCCAATTTAAGTACCTTCTCGTGATTTTCAGGGCTACTTCTTGATTCACACGGTAGAGTAATGGGTAACAGCTGCTGATCCTTCCTGCAATATCACTTTATGAACCTGAGAACTTCTTAAGTACCACTTTATAATCCTTTCTTCTCATGGCTGTGTTTAAGGTGATAGTTTTTTCTTAGTGACTATGGCTCAGACTTTTCATTCTTTGTTTTTGTCAGGATCCTCTCTACTGCTCACTTCAATTGTTGATGCAGGCTTCAGTAATATAGAGTATTCTTTTAAAGGCCTCATTAATGTTGAATGGACTGATGCCAGTGGATTAAAGTTCCTATGCTAACCTTCTGTTTACTCATAGGATTTAGAGCTGGAAGGAGACCATCTAGTTTAATCCTAAACCTCATTTGACAGGTTAGAAAATTGAATCCCAGGGAAATTGAGTAACCTGCCCAACCAATGCTATTGAAAAATTGTCTAGTATAATGGTTAGAGCACTAAAGTTGGTCTTAGGAGACCACAATTTAAATCCTTCATGAGACTCTTACTAGCTAAGTAATCAGAGGAAAATCATTTAACCTTAACATTCAATTTCTTCAACTAAAATTGGTATAATAATGTGTTTCTTACTTATCTTGAAGGGTTCATCAAGAATCAAATGAGACAATATAGGGGAACATTTTGAAAATTTTAAAGTCCTGTATAAATGTTAGTTCTTATTATTTTTAATATCTCGGTTATCCTGAGAGCTCATTTTTACTTTGTGGTCCATTATAACTTGTTCATGTTCTTTGAATGTACTTATGTATATTTTCCTTCCACAAATTAACTACTAGGCATTAGATAAAATTTGGTAAGTGGGTACTAAGTTTTCCACTTTATAATGTTGAGGGACTTCTTGGACTCATTTCAAAGAAGACTGGATGAGAGCAATCCTTCATTTCAAAGCCAAGTTAATGATTGCAAAAAGACTAGAATCTCACAGTCTATAACAATTTGGAAAACCTTTCAGTAGAGGTCCAGTAATGCACTGTATGCCTCTTTTCCAACTCCCAATCTAAGTAAAGTAAGAAAGACTCATCAGCAGGTTGGTGATGGTGTAATAAATTTTACAGTCAAATGATTTTCACAAATGATCTATTTCAAAGATAAAGAGGAGAGGGAGAGTGAAGAGAAGAAGAGAAGGGGAGGAGAGAGAGAGAGAGAGAGAGAGAGAGAGAGAGAGAGAGAGAGAGAGAGAGAGAGAGAGAGAGAGAGAGAGAGAAGAGAGAGAGAGAGGGATTGAGACAGAGAGAGGATATACTTCTGATTCTTGGAAAGTTTGAGATACTTCACTCAAAAAGTTTACTCTAAATCTAGACTTCTCACATTGAAAGTACCTTCTGTCTCTGCAGCTTCTTCCTTTGATTATCTGATTCCCAGGCCAACTCTGCCTTCATTTCAAGACATTACTTCTGATTTCCAGATTTTCCTCTCCTTTGCTCTTATTTATACCTTTCCCCTTTTCAGCTTAATTTTAACAGGTTGTCTTGCTTCTTATGAATGTAAGCTTCTTGAAGGCAGGGATTGTTTGTTTAACTTGTATTTGTATTCCCTTCTATTAAGTACAGTGCCTGGCACATAGTGTTTACTTAATAATTACTTATCTTGATAACTTGACTATTATCTATACTTACAATTATAAAGCAATGAATCCCGGAAGTACTAAAATATTTATTTTATGTAATAGTGATAAAATGTTTGGCATATATCATATCTTTCCAATACCATGACTATAAATTAGTTAATAAAAAAGCATTTTGGTCTCTATTTTGAGGCAGTGTGGCATAGATGGATAAGGATGGGGGTTTGCCCTTGGAATCACAAAAGATGCCTGATAATTCATTTTGCCTTAAATGCCCACAGACAACTCTCTATAACATGTTTCAGAAGAAGATCAACTCAGTATGTGATGAAAATTCTCATCCACAGTTCTCCCCCACTTTGGAGTTGAGGACAATGGTAATCAGAAAAGTTGTTACTTGTTCAAAGTCACACAAAGAGTAAGGGGCCAGGCTCAGGTTTTAATCTAGTTCTCTTTTAACCTCCTAGGCTTCATTTCTTCTCCTATGAAACGAGAGGGTTGGACTTGGTAGCTTCTCAACTCCCTTCCAGGTTTAGATAGATGGTCTTGGATCCTGTGACCAAATTTAGTGTATCCTTTCCATTATACTGTTTAACAACAGCACCTTCCATTTGTATGGTGCTCTACAATTTATAAAGAGTTTCAAAAATACTTTCCACTAGATTGCAAATTCCTTGAAAGCAGGGATAGTCTTTTTTATCTTGGCATCATTTGCCATACAGTACACTGGTTTATTCATTTTTGAACAATTTGGATCTGTTATTTAATCTATCTCATGGGCTCCCCAGTGAACTTCTTATACCAATACAACTGTTTTATAACTTAGTCTTGGAGAGTTGTCTGGGGCACTGGAGGTTAAGTGAATTGTTCAGTCCCACAGACAATGTATTTCAGAGCTAGGACTTAAACTTGGTTATTCGTGGCTCTGAGAGCAATCTTCTATTGGTTACAGCCTTTATTCTTGTATATGGAGACAGCTCAGAACCCTGTACCTTCAAACTTTCAGAATAGCAATATATTTAACTCAGCACACTTAGCCATCATCCTGGAAAGCAGCCCCAGGGGAAGATGCAGCCTGGCAACTACTCTTGTATGTGCTATAAACACAACATCTGAAGACCCAGAAAAGAAAGTTTTTGCCACTAAATTTCTTGGAACTGTGAATTGTTCAACATCAGAAATGGATGATTTTTATCAATGGAAATGAAAGATGAGGTGTCGCCATATGCTTTGCCACTGTACACTAAGAATCATGGGATCTTTCCATCCCATATATGCTGTCTCTTTCATTAGAATGTGAGTTCCTTGAGAGAAAAGACTGTCGAATTTTTCTCTTTCCAACTCACAGTATTTTGAATATGTTAAATGCTTAATAAATACTTTTTCATTCATTTCTTCATTGCATGTTTGGTGAATGGATGAATGATTTTTGAACTGAAATTAATTAACCTCATTTGAGTATTCAAGAAACTGACTCTCAGTAAGACTGAGTGATTTGTTCAAGGTCACTCATAAAGTATTGATGAGTGGAAGAACCTGGATTATAACTCATTTTTAAACCATACTTTCCATCAGGAAAATTGTAGGTGCAATTTCATAGCAACACTTTCCTCCATAAAGAATATCTTGAAAATTTGTTCGGTACAATCAAACAAGTGTGAACTACATTTAACTCTTTTTCTAAATTTCTGCAAGTAGGATTTATTTAAACACAGTCAAGCTTGTTGATGTATTCATGACAAGACAACAGAAATTTGGAATGTGCACTGCAGAGTACTGGCGGCTTCCTGGAACTAGAATACTTGGTGAAAGTGAAAACAAAATCTCGGATCTTCTCCTCAAAACTTTGGGGTAGGAATAGAAAGCCAAGGAGGAAAATATTATATACACATGTACATACGTGTATATGTGTGTATACTTATGTATACACACAATTCATTAATAAGTAAATCTGCTTAATCAATAAAAAGAACATGCTTTCCTTTGTCCTCTTGTGTAAAATATATTTTGAAACATCACCCCATGTGTTTCACTAAAATGTTTTTATCTAATAGACAGACTTGCCCAGAATACCAAATGGACCAAAATACTAAATTCACAACTAGCATAACGAAAGAGCAGAAACTGAGTGCAGATTCAAAGAAGTTTGTTTCGAGGAAATCATGAGACTCAGTGGTGGCACTACGGTTAAAGCATGTCATTATGCCACTCCATTTCCATGGATGTTGTTTCACTAGAAATGGGGTCAGGTGCAATGGTGTCTGTCAAGAACTTTCCCATGGGAACTTGAATTTCTTGATGTCACCATAATACATGGAGAGGCAAAGACATGGATAGGAGGCAAAGATTGAACTTCAAATTAGTGGACAATAGCTCAGTGGAGATACCAGCTATTTTTTTCCCTACAGTAATGTTTTGTAGCCTGACAGAACAATGCCAGCCATTATTTTTAATTGGGGAGAAAAATGACAGAGTAAGGGTGACACACCAGATATTCAAGACCTAATTCAGTGACCAAAAGAAAATTCACTAGCAAAGTGGACTTTAGTTTTGTATTCAGTCCATTTTTACACCAACAGGAAGAAGTGGGGGGGTGGGGGGAGTCTAAATGTCAGAAAGTCAGTGAGAAAAAGACTGCTGTTTCTCAGCAGAGGTAATTAGGTAGACCTTTCTTAACCCTGGACTATAGAGTGAAGGCTTCTTCTAGGTAACTATGCCCTTTGTTCTGTTTTCAAGAGCCAGTGACTGATGTCTTTTCTCAACTAGGAGCTTTCCCCCCACTGTGATTAAATATTTATCACAGCAAGAGGCCAGCAGTGGGACTAAGTGCCTCCAATTAACCACAGTAGAGGGTTATAAGTGACTACAGGACAAGCATAAATATTTTAAAGAACAGGTTAGAGCAGGGAGGGTGCCAATCTTTTTTCCTCCATATCAACACATAAAGGGTTATTGTTTATTGGTAAACAGATGTGCAATTTCTAGCCTTGCACTTTATTTGTCAAGGTGCCAACTTGAAATCCAGGCTTAGGCAACTATCATAGAAACCTTACTCCGAAACTTTTGTCTTTGCAGACAGATGATCTTGGAGCAGAGAGGCTTCAGAGACACGTAGGTCAGTTCCTGTGAACCTTCATTCGTGGAGGTCACTCAACATGGAATAATTATCCTGAAGTCATAGGTCTATTTTAAGTTCCTTAAAAATGATGCATATGATTCTTTTGACTTGAATGCCTAGTGCCTAGTATAGTGACTGGTATTTAGTAGGTGCTTAGTAAATACTTAAGGATTGATTGTTAATTGATTCACCAGAGAACCCTAAAATTTAATAAAGAGACAGTGCATATTTTCTAAAATGTATATGAATGTCATTATTATATTATGGCCCAATTTTTTCAGATGCCTTATTCATTATGCATTTGCCCATTTATATACAAGTTGTCTGCCCCATTAGAATATAAGCTCTTTGAGGACAGTGACACTTTATAAAAATAAATGATGTATGTGTATATATATGTATATACATATATACATATCTATCTGCATATCCACATATATGCATATACATGCACATATATACACACACATATCTACATATATATCTCACCTAAATCTCTCTGAATAGTATACATTCCTCTTCTTTCTCCAAGAAAGCCACCCCATATAACATTTTTTTCCCAAATAAAGAGAGGATAAAAAGAGGAAGAAGAAAAATATTAGGAAAAACTGATGAATACATAAAAAATATTTTTAAAAATCTGCATTGTTCCACATCTATGGACCTCTCACTTCTGAAAAAGAATATCTTCATATATGTCTTGTTTGGGGATAGCATTGTTCTTTATGACTTTTCATTTTTAAATTAATTTATTTAGTTTTAGTTTTCAACATTCATTTTCATAAGTTTTCAATTTTCTTGACCTTCCTCCCTTCCCTCCTCCCCAAGATGGGGAGAAATCTGATATAGGCTCTCTATATACATGCTTATTAAACATATTTTCACATTAGTATAAAAGAATTAGAACAAATGGGAGAAACCTTGAGAAAGAAAAACAACAACAACAAAAGAAAGCATATGATATTATTCAATCTGCATTCAGAATCCAGATTTCTTTTTCTGGGTGTGGATGGCATTTTCCATCATGAGTCTTTGGGAGTTGTTTTAGGTCCTTGTATAGCTGAGAATCAGAGCTAAGTCTCTCAAAGTCAGTCATTGCACAATGTGGCTGTTGCTGTGTACCATATTCTCCTGGTTCTGCTCACTTCAATCAGCATCATTTCATATGTCTTTCCAGGTTTTTCAGAAGTCTGCCTTGTTTGTGATTTCTTTTTTAAAAAATATATAATTCACTTATTTTTCAGTTCTCAACATTCACTTCCACAAAAATTTGAATTAAAATTTTCTCCCCATCTCTCCCAACTCCAGAACAGGATGCATTCCATCCCTACCTCCCTCTAGTTTGTCCTCTCTTCTATTACCCTCCCTTCCTCCATCCCCTTCCCCCTCTATTTTCCTGTAGGGCAAGATAGATTTCTATACCCTAATGCCTGTACATCTTATTTTTCAGTTTCATACTAAAACAATTTTTAACATTCGTTATTAAAGCCTTGAGTTCCGTATTCTCTCCCATTCCCCCTCCCCACCCACCTTGATTGAGAAAACAAGCAATTTATTATAGGCCATACATGTGAAGCCATGCAAAACACTTCCATTATAGTTATGTTGTGAAAGACTAACCACATTTCTCTCTGTCCTGTTCTGCCCTCTATTTATTCCATTCTCTCCTTTGACCTGTCCTCTCACAATAATATTTGTTTCTGATGATCTCTTTCCCCATTTTCTTGTACCTTCTATTATCTTCTCTCTCCTATCCCCTTCCCCTCTGCCTTCCTGAAGGGTAAAATAGATTTCCGTATTCAACTGAGTGTGTGTTATTCCCTCCTTAAGCTAAATCTCATGAGAGTAAGGCTCACTTATTCCCTTTCATTTCCCTCTCTTCCCCCATTGTAAAAGCTCTTTCTTGCCTCTTTTATGTGAGATGATTTGCTACATTCTACTTTTCCCTTTTTCTTATTCCTAGTACATTCCACTCAAAAGAAAATTTTATTTTTTAGGTATTTTTCCTTCATATGTGCCTTCTGACTATCTATATCTATATACACATATACATATAACCCCATATACATATACATACCTACACATATATGATACATATACATACATACCCATACATACTTACATATATATATGTATATACATACATATATACTGTGTATGTGTTTATATATTTCTTCTAACTACTCTAATAGTGAAAGAGGTCTCCTGAGTTACAAATAACATCTTTCCATGTAGGAATGTAACCAGATAAACGTTAATGAGTTCCTTAAGGCTCCTCTTTCCTGTTTACCTTTTCTTGTTTCTCTTAGTTCTTGTATTTGAAAGTCAAATTTTCTATTCATCTCTGGTAGTTTCCGCAAGAATGCTTGAAAATCTTCTATTCCTATTTCATTTCATTCATTTTTCCCCCTGAAGTTTTATATTCAATTTTTCTGGGTCAGTGATCCTTGGTTTTAATCCTATCTCCTTTGACCTCTGAAATATCATATTTCAAGCCCTGTGATCTCTTAATGTAGAAGCTGCTAAATTCTGTGTTATTCCGATTGTATTTATACAATACTTGAATTGTTTCTTTCTGGCTGTTTGTAATATTTTCTCCTTGACCTAGGAACTGTGGAATTTGGTTACAATATTCCTAGAAGTTTTCCTTTCAGGATCTCTTTCAGGAGGTGATTGGGAAATTCTTTCCATTTCTATTTTATCCTCTGGTTCTAGAATATCAAGGCAGTTTTCCTTGATAATTTCTTGGAAAACAATGTCTAGGCTCTTTTCTGATCATGTTTTTCAGGTAGACTAATAATTTTTCTGTTGTCTTTCCTGGATCTGTCTTCTAGGTCAGTTGTTTTTCCAGTGAGATACTTCACATTGTTTTCTATTTTTTCATCCTTTTGGCTTTGTTTTACAATTTCACGGTTTCTCATAAAGTCATTAGCTTCCATCTGCTCCATTCTAATTTTTATTTTTTTATTTGAATCCAATCAATCAATAAACATTTATTAAGTACCTACAATGTGTCATACACTGTGCTACATACAGGGTCAATTTCTCTATCCACTCTCTCATGCTTCTTCTCTTAACATTGTAGCAAATCTCTTTTGTAGGTTGGCAGCAGGGTTAATTTTGAAACCACTGGTCAGTCTTATTTATAGATAGATAGAGACAGAGCCAGAGATAGAGATAGAGATGGAGTTAGAGATACTCTGGGTAAAGGAATGAAACTCCATTCTAATTTTTAAAGAATTATTTTCTTCAGTGAGTTTTTGAATCTCCATTTCCATTTGGCCAATTCTGCTTTTTAGGGCATTCTTCTCTTCATTGGCTTTTTGGTCCTCTTTTGCCATTTGAATTAGCCTATTTTTAAAAGTGTTATTTTCTTCAGCATTTTTTGGGTCATCTTTAGCAAGATGCTGACTTGCTTTTCATGATTTTCATGCAGTACTCTCATTTCTCTTCCCAATTTTTCCCCTACCTCTCTTACTTAATTTTTAAAATCCTTTTAGAGCTCTTACATGGTCTGAGACCACTGCATTTTTTTTTGGAAGCTTTGACCTTGCTGTCTTCCTCTGATTGTATGCTTTGCTCTTCCTCATCAGAAAGGATGGAATAAAATACCTTTTCACCAAGAAAGTAACCTTCTGTAGTGTTAATTTTTCCCCCTTTTTTGGCATTTTCCCAGCCAATTACTTGACTTTTTAGTCCTTTGTGAAGTGGAGGGTACACTACCCCAGGCTTCAGAGGTTTTGTTCAACTGCTCTCTGAGATGTCTTTAGGAACCTGTAAGTTTTCAGTTCCTTAAAGGTGGCAAAATCAAGTGAGAGGAGTTACTTCTGTCCTTGCCTGGATTCTGGTCTGTGAGAAACCAAAATAATCTTTTTCTGCCCTGAACTGTAAGTAGTATTCCCTCTCCATAGATGCAACCAGCTGACCATGCCTGCACTACTCCTTACCCTAGGACCACCACTCAGGACTGAGACCCAGGTCAGGTGCTCTATTTCCCCAGGGTCTTTAGGCCAAGGATCCCAAAAGTTGAGACTGCTGAGGCAGTGACTGCAGCCGCCCTGGGGTCAGGGCTTGGGTCAGAATGAGTTCCCCTCTCATCCAGCTGAAAGAGCTTTCTTACTTTCTTGGCATTTATAGATTGAGAAATCTGAAAACCGCAGTAACTGTCCAAGATTTTGTACCTTGAAGCCTATACTAGTCCTATCAATGCCACATGGCTCATACTGGGCTGCGTTCCACTCTGAGTCTAATGTGATACACGTTTCCTGTTGATCTTCCAGGCTGTCTTGGGATGGAAATCTGTTTCACTCTGTCATTTTGTGATTCCTGCTGCTCTAAAATTTGTTTATAATCATTTTTACTGGCATCTTAAGGGCTATGGGGAGAGCTAGAGCAAGTCAGTCCTTCTACTCCTCCATCTTGGCTCTGTCGCTCCGTTTGTCATTTCTTATACCACAAGAGTATTATGTTACATTCATGTACCACAGCTTCTTCAGTCATTCTCCAACTGATGAGCATCCCCTTGATTTCCAGTTCTTGGCCACCACAAAAAGAACTGCTATAAATATTTTTGCACATATGGATTCTTTTCTAATTTTTATGGTCTCTTTGGGATACAGCCCTAGAAGTGGTATTGCTGGACGAAAGGTTTGTACAGATTTATAATCCTTTGGGCATAATTGTTCTCCAGAATGGTTCATCAGTTCACAACTCCACCAACAATGAATTAGTGTTGCAATTTTCTTACATCTTCTCCAACATTTATCATTTTCCTTTTTTGTCATGTAAGCCAATCTGATAGGTGTGATATGGTACCTCAGAGTTGTTTTGATTTGTCTTTCTCTAATCAGTAGTTATTTAGAGCTTTTTTTCATATAACTATAGATAGCTTTAATTTCTTCCTCTAAAAACTTCCTGTTCATATCCTTTGACCATTTATCAACTGGGGAATGACTTGTATTCTTGTAAATTTGACTCAGTTTTTAGAAATGAGGCCTTTTTAAGAGACACTAGTTGTAAAAATACTTTCCCAGTTTTCTGCTTCCCTCATAATCTTGGTTGCAATGGCTTTGTTTGTGCAAAACCTTTTCAATTTAATGTAATCAAAGTTATCCATTTTACATTATAATGTTCTCTATCTTTTGTTTTGTCATAAATTCCTCCATTCTCCATAAATCTGACAGATAAACTATTCCTTGCTCCACTAAATTGTTTATAGTATCAGCCTTTACATCTAAATTGTGTATGCATTTGGACTTTATTTTTGTATTGTTCTGTGCCCAATTTCTGCCATAATATTTTCTAGTTTTCCCAGTATATTTTGTCAAATAAGGAGTTCTTATCCCAGAAGCTGGAATCGAGGGGTTTATAAAACAGTAGATTGTCATAGTCACTGACTACTCTGTTTTCTGCACCTAACATATTCCACTGATCTACCACTGTATTTCTTAGCCAGTACCAAGTAGTTTTGATGATTGCTGCTTTATAATCCAATTTAAGATCTCATATGCCTAGCATTTCATTTCATTAATTCCCTTAATATTCTGGACCTTTTGTTCTTCCAGATGATTTTTGTATTATTTTTTTCTTGCTCTATGTAATAATTTTTGGTAGTTTGGTTGATGTGACACTGAAAAAGTACATTAATTTAGCTAGAATTGTCACTTTTATTATTTTCATTTGGCCTACCTACGAGCAATTGATGTTTTTCCAATTATCTAGATCTGCCTTTATTTGTGTATAAAGTGTTTTATGATTGTGTTCATATAGTTCTTGGGTTTGTTTTGGCTGGTAGACTTCCAAATACTTTATAATGTCTACAGTAATTTTAAATTGAATTTCTCTTTCTATCTCTTGCTGTTGGGTTTTGTAAGTAATGTATAGAAAGGCAGATTATTTATGTGAGTTTATTTTATATCCTGCAACTTTGCCAAAGGTATTTATTATTTCAAGTAGTTTTTTACTTGATTCTCTAGGATTCTCTAAGTGTACCATCATATTATCTGTAAAGAGTGATAACTTATTTTCTTCTTTGTCTATTCTAATTCTTTCAATTTCTTTATCATCCCTTATAGCTAAAGTTAATTTTTCTAATGCCATATTAAATAAGTGTTGATAATAGATATTCTTGTTTCAACCTGATCTTACTGGAAAAGCTTCCAGCTTATCCCCATTACATGCAATGCTTACTAATGGTTTTAGGTAGGTACTACTTATCATTTTATGGAAGATTGTATTTTTTCCTGTGTTCTCTAGTGTTTTTAATAGAAATTGGTGTTGCTTTTTGTCAAAAGCTTTTTCTTCATTTTTTGAGATGATCTTAATATTGCTGTTAGTTTTGTTGTTGATAAGATCGATTATGCTGATAGTTTTCCAATATTAAACCAGCCCTGCATTCTGGGTATAAATTCTGCCTTGTTATATTGTATTATTCTTGTGATAACTTGCTGTAATCATTTTACTGATATTTTATTTAAAATTTTTACATATATATATTCATTAGGGAAATTGGTATATAATTTTCTTTTTCTGTTTTTACTCTTCTCGGTTTAGTATCAGTAGCATATTTGTACAATTAAAAAATTGGGGGAGGGGGGTTGGAGCCAGGATGGTGGAGTAATAGCACAGACTTTCTAGAGTGCTTGTGGCAAGTCCAGCAAAACACCTGGAAAAATGGCTCTAAACAAATTCTGGAGCTGCAGAGTCCACAGAATAACAGAGTGAAGCAAATCCCCTTTCCAAGCTGGATGGTTGCCAGGAAATATCTATCATGTCACGTAGGGAGCAGAGCACAGACCAATGAGGGCCATGAGTGCACAGAGAGGACCTGAGCAGACTTTGGGGAGATTGAATCTCTCACATCTGTGATGGTTTCCAGACTTCATAACCTCAAAACACTGAGGATAAATTGGAAAGTCAGTGGAAAAAACCTGTGGAACCAGTGCAGAAGAATGGAGTGATCTGGCCCCAGCTCCAAGGTGGCAGAGGGGTGAAGGGGTGGAGGAAGCTGAAGCAGCCACAGCAGCAGCAGGGGCAGACACAGTCATTGTTTCTCAAGCTGTAGATTCACAGACTGTGGGGCATCAAGCAGCTGACAGTACACTTCCTCAACCTCCATTGGAAGCAGAGAACTACCTTGACAAAGAGCTCAAAAGTCAAGTAAATGACTGGATAAATGAGCAAAAACCAGAAAAAGAATCAGACTATAGAGTCTTACTTTGGTGACAAGGAAGACCAAAGTGTGCAAATAGAAGAAAACAAAGTCAAAGTTCCTCCATCCAAAGCCTCCAAAAAAAATATGAATTGGTTTCAGGTCATGGAAGAGCTCAAAAAGGATTTTGAAAATCAACTAAGAGAAGTAGAGCAAAAACTGGGAAGAGAAATGAGAGTGAAGCAAGAAAATCATGAAAAACTAATCAACTGCTTGCTAAAGGAGACCCAAAAAATGCTGAAGAAAATACACTTTAAAAGATAGACCAACCAAAGTGACAAAAGAGATCCTGAAAGCAATGCCCTACAAAGCAAAATTGGCCAGATAGAAAAGGAGATACAAAAGATCACTGAAGAAAATAATTCCTTAAAGATGAGAATGGAGCAGATAGAAGCTAATGAGTTTATGAAAAAAATCAAGAAATTATAAAACAAAACCAAAAGAAAGAAAACATAGCAGACAATGTGAAATGTCTCATTGTAAAAAGAACTGACCTGGAAAATAGATCCAGGAGAGATAATTTTGAAATTATTGTGCTGCTTGAAAAATATGATTAAAAAAAGAGTGTAGACACCATCTTTGAAGCAATTATCAAGGAAAATTGCCCTGATATTCTGGAATTGGAGAGCAAAATAAATATTGAAAGAATCCACCAATTGCATCCTAAAAGAGATCCCAAAAGAAAACTAGGAATATTGTAGCCAAATTCCAGAGTTCCCAGATCAAGGAGAAAATATTGTAAGCAGTCAAAAAGAAATAATTTGAGTATTGTGGAAATACAATCAGTATAACACAAGATCTAGCAACTTCTACATTAAGGGACTGAAGGGCTGGGAGTAGGATATTCCAGAAGTCAAAGGTGCTAGGATTAAAACCAAGAATCACCAGCAAAACTTAGTATAATACTAAAGGGGAAAAAATGGTCTTTCAATGAAATAGAGAATTTTCAAGCATTCTTGGTGGAAAGACCAGAATTAAATAGAAAATTTGACTTTCAAACAAAAGAATCAAGAGAAGCATGAAAAGGTAAACAAGAAAAAGAAATCATAAGAACTTACTAACTTTGAAGTGTTTACATTCCTACATGGAAAGATAATATTTGTTAAGTCTTCAGTTGTAGTAGTTGGAGGGATTATATACATACAGACAGATGGCACAGGGTGACTTGAATAGGAAGGGATGATATCTAAAAAAATAAAATTAACGTGTGAGAGAGGAATATATTGGGAGGAGAAAGGGAAAAATGGAATGGGGCAAATTATCTCTCACAGAAAAGTCAAGACAAAACATTTTCAATGGTGAGGAAAAGGGAGAGGTGAGAGGAAAAAGTGAAGCTTACTCTCATCAGATTTGGCTTAAGGAGGGAATAACATGCACACTCAATTTGGTATGAAAATCTATCTTACACTATAGGAAAGTAGGGGAGAAGTGGAGTTTGGGGGGAATGATAGAAGGGAGGGAAAATGGAAGGGGGGTAATTAGGAGTAAACACTTCTGGGGAGGGACAACATCAAAAGAGAGAATAGAATAAATGGGGGGCAGGATAGGATGGAGGGAAACAGTTTATCTTTCACAACATGATTTTTATGGATATCTTTTGCATAACTTCACATATATAACCTGTATTGAATTGCTTGCCTTCTCCTTGGGGATGAGTGGTTAAGGAGGAACGGAGAGAAGTTGAAACTCAAAGTTTTAAAAACTAATGTTAAAAATTGTTTTTACTTGTAACTGGTAAATAAGAAATACAGGTAATGGGCTATAGAAATCTATCTTGCCCTACAAGAAAATAGAGGAGATGGAGAGAAAGGAAGGGAGGGGTGTGATGGAAGGGAGAGCAGATTGGGGAAGTGGTAATCAGAATGCACAGTGTCTTGGTGTGGGAGAAGAGGAGAGATGAGGAGAAAATTTGGAACTCAAAATCTTGTGGAAATGAATGTTGAAAACTAAAAATAAATGAATCAATTTTTAAAAAATTAGTAGGACCCCTTCATCTATTTCCCCAAGTAGTCTACATAGTATTGGAATTAATTGTACCTTAAATGTTGTAATTCACTAATAATTCCATCTGACTGGAGAATTTTTTCTAGGGAGTTCATTAATGGCTTACTTAATTTCTTTTTCTGAGATGGGATTACTTAAGCATTTTACTTCCTCTTTTGTTAATCTGGGCAATTCATATTTTTTGTAAATATTCTTCCATTTCACTAAGATTGTCAAATTTATGGCATATAGATGTACAAAACAGTTTCTAATTGTTGTTTTAATTTCCTTTTCATTTGTGCTGAATTCACCATTTTCATTTTTAATACTGGCTTTCTTTTTTTTTTAAGTCACATTAACCAAGGGTTTATCAATTTTATTGTTTTTTTTTCATAAAACCTTGTTGGGGATGGAAGCTCAATTCCAGGTGGACAGTCTCGGGCGGGTAAAGGTGGGAACTTCTAAATCTTAGAGTTCTCACGAGACCCCCCAGGAAACGACTGGGAATCGAGGTGAACCGAGCTATCTCGTGTATTTCCGCCTCTTCCCGTGAGAAACGTGATGGGAGAGAGCTCTCCCTGCCCTCGAGATTGTCCTGGATCTGGGCACACTATTGTTATCTAACAGCACGGTATTCAGATGCAAACTATGCTGCTGGAGGGTTTAAGTAGGATCAGGAAAGCCTGAAAGCTCTCTTGGGTGGAGGGGCGCGGAGCGGACAGGACAACAAGGCTCCGCTTTTCCTCTCTCCTCTCTCCCCTCCCCCTCTCTCCCCACTTATACTTCTACTTCCAATCTCTTATTGTAAGATCTTTGCCTCCTTGGGAGATTCTTCGCTCCCTCCTAAGGAAGAATTCCCCTGCACTTGTAACTAGACCCTGAAATAAAGCTCAACCCTTGTTCGACTCTGGAACGTCCTTTCTCTCATACGAGCATCCGGTTTGGCCAACCGAAGACCTCGGGATAGAGGTAAGAAGACTCGGGTAGCCCTCAGGCCTCTAGGCCTGGCAAAACCTCCTCTTAGTTTTATTGATTATTTAAACAATTTTTTATTTCAATTTCATTAATCTCTCCTTTGGTTTCCAGAATTTCTAATTTGGTATTTAATTGGGGATTTTTAATTTCTTCTTTTTTTTAGCTTTTTTAATTGCATGACCAATTCATTGATCTCTTCTTTCTCTCTTTTATTCATGTAAGCATTCAGAGGTATAAAACCTCTCCTAAACCAATTTTGCTCCATCTCATACACTTTGGTATGCTGTTTCATGATTGTCATTCTCTCGAATGAAGTTATTTATTATTTCTATGATTGGTTGTTTAATCCACTCATTCTTTAGGATTAGATTATTTAGCTTCCAATTAATTTTCAGTCTATTTTTCCATGGACCTTTATTTCATGTAATTTTGATTGTATCTTGAACTGACAAAGGATATAGTTAATATTTCTGCCTTTTCTGCATTGGATTGTGAGATTGTTATTCCCTAACACATGGTCAACTTTTGAGTAGCTGTCATGTACCACTGAGAAAATGGTATATTCCTTTTTATCCCCATTCAATTGTATCCAGAGGTCTACCATAATGAGATTTTCTAAAATTCTTTTCACCTCCTTAAGTTCTGTCTTGTTTGCTTTGTGGTTAGATTTATCTAGTTCAGATAGGGGGAGGTTAATATTCCCCACTCATAAAGTTTTGCTATTTCTTTCTGTAACTCTTTTAATGTCTCCTCCAAGAATCTGGATCCTATGCTACTTGGTGAATATATCTTTAGTATTGAGATTACGTCTTTGTCTGTGGTCCCTTTAAGTAGGATATAGCTTTCTTCCATAGTTTTTTGCTTTTGCTTTGTCTGAGATTAGGATTGCTACCCTTGCTTTTTTTTTTTTTAGCTTCAGCTAAAGCATAATATATTCTCCCTTTGTATATCCCCCTGTTTCTTGTAAATAGCATATTGTAATATTATGTTTTTTTGATCTACTGTGCTATCTGTTTCCATTTTACGGGAGAGCTCATCCCATTCACATTCACAGTTATAAGTATTCTCTGAGTCTTTATCTCCATCCTATCTCTCCCCATTTATGCTTTTGTTTCTCCTTTCTTTCCCT
Organism: Notamacropus eugenii; assembly: GCF_028372415.1. Lineage (NCBI taxonomy): Eukaryota > Metazoa > Chordata > Mammalia > Diprotodontia > Macropodidae > Notamacropus > Notamacropus eugenii. The sequence continues at coordinate 196,785,952 of NC_092875.1, read as the reverse complement.
CCTCAAAAGAGTTTTACTTTTGACTACTGCATCCCTCAATTTTCCTTCGCTTCTCTCAATCTTCTCACCTGTCTTTCCCTTTTCCCTTGCTATTTTATCCCTCCTTTCTAACCACCTGCTTCCTTTTCTTTTTCCTTTCCCCTCCTACTGTCTGTAGGGCAAGTTAGTTTTCTATGTCTAACTGGCCACATTATTCCCTCCTTGAGCCAAATCTGATGAGAGTAAAGTCCAATAATGCTCATCTCCCTCACTACTACAATATGTTTCTGTACCACTTCTTGTGATGTAATTTACCCTTCTCTGCCTCCTCCTTTCCTTTTCTCCCAATACAATCTCTTTTCAACCCTTAATTATATTTTTTTCTTCACATCAGTCAATTTATACCTACACTCTCTCTCTATGTATGTCCCTTTAAAATGTCATAATAAAGATGCAATTCTCAAGATTTACAAGAATCATGTTCCCATGTAGCGATGCACCAATTTGCCTTTATTGAATAACATATTTTATTTTTCCCTTTTCCTATTTACCTTTTTATGTTTCTCTTGAGTCTTGTATTTGAAAATCACGTTTTCCATAGATCTCCAGTCTTTTCATCAGAAAGGCCTGGAAGTCCCCTATTTCACTGAATGCACATCTCCTTGCCTGAAAGATTGTGCTAAATTTTGCTGAGTAGTTGATCCTTGGTTGTAATCCAAGTTCCTTTGCCTTAAGGAATATCCTATTTCAAGCCACCCAGTCTTTTAATGTGGAAGCTGCAAGGTCCTACATGATCCTTATTCTTGTTCCATGATATTCGAGTATTTTTCCAGCTATTTGTAGTATTATCTCCTTCACCTGATAATTCTGAAATTTGGTTATAATATTCCTCAGCATTTTCAATTTGGAATCTCTTTCAGGAGGTGACTGGTGAATTTTTCAATGACTATTTTACCTTCTGGTTGTAGGACCTTGGGGCAGTTTTCCTTCAAGATTTCCTAGAAGATGATGTCCAGGCTTTTTTTTTTATCCTGGCTTTCAGATAGACCAATAATTCTTAAGTTTTCTCTCCTGAATTTATTTTCCAAGTTAGTTGTATTTCCAGTGACATATTTTATGTTTGCTTCTACTTTTTCATACTTTTGCTTTTGTTTGACTGATCCTTGATGTCTCATAGAATCATTAGCTTCCGTTTGCCCAATTCTATTTTTGAACAAATTGTTTTCTTCAGTTATCTTTTGTACCTCCTTTTCCATTTGGCCAATTCTACTTTTTAAGGAGTTGTTTTCTTCAATGCATTGTCCCCCCCATTTTGTCAACTGTATTTTTTAAAATAATTGTTCAATTTTTCTTCTATGTCTCTAATTTGACTATAGCTTTTCAACTTTCACTGTGAATATTTTCTGACAGATTCACTAGAGCAACCAATAAAAAGAGGCAGCGTATACTTCTTATATGTGCATGAATTCTATTACTTATGTGGTACAATATTTCTCAGACTACATACATCATATACATACCCATTTAACTAACCATTATCTCCTCCCTTTGCTCTTTAAATATAAACAACTTGGGGTAGGGGAATGTTTTGCCTTTTCTTTAGGACATCAGTCAAATAAATCCAAAAGCATCTATGAAGTGCACATTATATGGCCAACACTGTGCCAAGTGCTAGAGATACAACAAAAAAAAAGTAGTTTTGCTGTCAGACAGTTTACCTTCTAACAAGAAGGTAAACTAACACTTAGCTATGACACCACGAGTAAGTCATTTAACATCTTCCTTTTCCTAGAAACCACTTAAGATTATGGCCCTTTATTCCTTACTTATTTTTCCTAAACCCTGAAGCTTAACTCCAGACATGAAGTGTCTTTTTCTTTTGTGTCTGAGCTGATTTTGCTTCTTCACCTCAGAGAAATGATGCACTTACATACAAATCTTATTTACCTCACTCACAAGACATCTAAACATGTCCAAAAGAGAACTTATTATCTTTTCCCCAATCTCTCTTCCATTCTTACCTTCCCTATTACTATAGGAGGCAATCCTATCCTACCAGTCCCTTAGATTAACAATCTAGGAATAGTATTTGATTTCTCACCATCTCTTCTACAACACAGTTCTAGCTGTTGCCAAAACCTGTTGATTTTTCCTCTGAAACATCTCTCATGTATGCTTCCTTCTTTCCTCTGACACTGCAGGTATTATAGTACTGTATTACCCACTATTATAATTATATAATAACCTATTAATAGGTCTGTATGCCTTAAGTATCTCCCTACTCCAATTTATCCTCCATTTGTCCTCAAAGTCACTTTCCTAAAAGGTCTGAGCTTTTTACCTCCCCCTCCCCAATAAACTCTAGTGATTCTATATTGCTTCCAGGATGAAAGTAAAATTGTTCTATTTGGCATTCAAAATCCTTCATATGGACATAGTTACTTATCCAGTCTTCTTGATAATGAGGTTGATGTGTGCCAAAGTTAGCTCAGTGTTTGGGAGGCTCTGAACGAAAGTATGGGAGAGAAGAGGTATTAAACTGACTACCAAACTGAAGGTCTACAGAGCCATTGTGTTGATCTCATTGTTGTATGACTATGAAACATGGACAGTCTACCAGTACCATGCCAGGAAATGGAATCGCTTTCATTTCAATTGTCTTAGGAAGATTCTGAAGATCATGTGGTTCTGAAGATCATGTGGCAAGATAAAGTACCAGACACTGAGGTCCTTGCTTGAACTAAACTGCTAAGCAATCAAATTATGCTTCAGAGAGTGCAATTCCCATGGGCTGGCCACATTGTTTAAATGTAAAATGTATGCTTGCCAAAAAGACTGTTTTATGGAGAACTCACACAGGGAAGGCGATCACGTGGTGGCCAGAAGAAGCGATACAAGAACCCTCTCAAGGTTTCTCTCAAGAACTTTAAAATTGATTGTGTGACATGAGAGACACTGGCACAGGAGTGCTCAGCGTGGTGTATCCACATCAGAAAAGATGCTGCACTCTATGAGCAAAGCAGAATTAAAACAGGTCAAAGAAAATGCTGGATGAGCAAATTTGGAGTATCCAGCCCAAATGTTCACACAAACTATTTGTGCCCATCCTGTAGTAGAGCATTCTGAGCTCATATTGGTCTGATCAGTCACAGTTGGACACATTGAAACTTGACTTTATCATGATGATGTCATTTTACTCCTCTTTGAGAATGAAGGACAACGATCAACCAATCCAATCTTTTTCCATCACAGACCCTTTGATCAAATGACAATAGCCTTCTCACTGTTCCACAAACAAAACATTCCATCTTTTGTCTCCAGGCATTTTCTATGCATATCTCCCATGTCTGGAATGCTCTTTCTTCCTCAACTCTTCCTTTTGAGTTCCCTGGCATCCTTTTAAGTCCCACCATCTTTGACAGGAAGCTTTTCTGAGTCCCTCTAATTCTAGTGACTTTCTTTGTTAATTATTTCCTATGTGTCCTGTATATAGCTTACTTTGTAAACATTTATGTTACATTGGTTTGCAGAGGGGATTATTGTTCATGTGTGGGCTGACTGAGATGTTCCCTGAATAATTTCTGTCCTCCATAGTTATTCAGACCTGCTTGCTCTTCAAGGTGTAAATCAAATGCTTCCTCTTGCTAATTTCTCTGAGAATTGGTGAGAAATGGCAGCCTCTTTCCTCTGACCTCCTATGCCATTTATTATCCATTTCACTATGCTTTTTATATTTCCTACCTTGTATTATTGAAGTATTATTCACTATCTGAATCTATGTGTAATTATACTTAAATTCATAGACACTGATTTTCCAACTAGATTTTTGGATTTGGGGGTTCAAGAATGCAAATTAATACTTTCTTAATACTTAATACTCTCTTCATCTGCTAGCACAGTGACATGAAAATATACTCTACATGTTTTTGTTGAGGAGGGATGACATGAGTATATTGTAGAAGGATTGGCCTCTGAGACACATGGAAACTCTTAGACTATGATTACTTCATTTCCTCATTTGTAAAATGCTACTTAGGTGTTGGCTAAATTTGCATCCATATCACTTCCAGAATAATCTAGGGCTTATCTAATGACTAATGTTTGCAGATTTATACAATATTCCATAGGTTCCTCAATGTTGGAAAGTTTGAAATCATTTTTATCAGAGATCTGGTTCCAAAGTGAAGAGGTTATTTGCATTTTTATCCTACAGAATTCATTGCCAGGAGCTCAGCTTGATTCCATTTCTATCAAATTCCATATACTTTATACTGACAATAATTCATGTCTGTCATCTCTTAAAGTACCTCCAATTGGAAGATATCATTTTAAAAAGAAGGACACAACCTCTTTTCTTTATTCCATATGATAGATTTTTTTTCTTTTACAGTGTTTGCAGTGTCCTAAATCTTAATAAGATTATAGATTTAAAACTGGAAGAAACATCTGTGATAAGTTACTTGGAACTTATCATTTCACAGATAAGGAAAAACTAGCTTCCCAAAAGCTTGTGACTTGCCCAAGGTCATACAAGTAGTAAGGTGAAATTCTGATGACAATGATCTGGATAGTGAGTTAAGCAGTACAAAACTATTGAACCCAGTAGCAACTATAAATGTTCATTAGACTTACCAACCTTCTCTCAAATGCTGCCTTCAACAAACACATAAAGGGAATAGCATATGCTTTATAGAACATAGAATTGTTCTTTGTAACCAAAATGGACTTCATGTGTTTCTTGGAAGAGTGGATAAGGCTGAAGTTGAAGATAGTTTTCAAAAAAAAATGAGCCATACAAAGAAATATGCCTTATATAGTCAGTCAGTCTGCTTGCAGTACATTCTGCTTGATTTAACTCACATATTTGAAGTCCTATTTGAGGCATGGCAAAATGATACTGATCTTAAATAGTTATTATCCAGAATATCAGACCTGCCATTTTTATGAATTCATAAGGATTTTTTAAAAACAGAGTTTTTAATTTCCAAAAGCATAATAAAGCAAAATTACAAGGTTGGATCTCTAGTGTGTAATCCAAAATGAATTTATTTTATAGTCATGATAGGAATCCCACTATGTGAGCCTCCCATTAGGCTTCGCAGCTTTATAAACAGAATCTTTTTGGAATTGCTTCATGTTCATTATGTCTGGACAAATTGTTCTGAAAAATAAATTTGAAAAATTGCTTGGTCCTAAACGACATTGTAGTCAATGTTCAAAGCCTTTCCAAAGACCTTGCCTTGGCACAACATGAAGTTAAGCAATGGAATTTGTTGCTTATATATAAATCCTTAGAGTGGGTGGCCCTCCAATAAAAGATATGTGGCCTATGTGAGCCTGTTTCCAACGATCAATGCTCTGACTGCCATCATCCATCATCCCCAGCACATATAGGAGGTAATCAATGCTCATCCATCTCTTTCCCATTGGGTAATTGATTTTAAAAAAAATCTGGGATTGATCTATTTTTTTTTTTAATTCAAGAAAAGGTCCCCACTTCATATAATAGTTGTTAGAATTTTAAAAATTCTTTTGTTGTTTTAATAAAGTCCAAATGGTTGCTTGTCTGAATATGTATATCATCAAAGATGACTGTAAGGAAGATAATGAATTAGATAAGGTTTACCTTTGATGTCTAGCTCCTAGATTGCATTTCACATCCTACTTCTCCATTTCCTTACATTTCTCCCCATTCTATCTCGTTCTCTGATATTTCTAATCTTTTCACCCATCCGCCTATCTTGTTCCTTGAAATCAAACAATTCTCACTAAGGTATAGCTTATATAGGATTAAGACTTTACCCTTTTAGGGATATTTATGCTTTCTTAGAATGGGAAAAGAAGAAAATATCATGAGCAGTGCCTCACTGTGAAGGAGATATTTAGGGTCAAAGGGACATACCATGAAGGCAGCCTCCTACCAGACTTATAAAGAAAGCTTATACTCTAGCCAGTGCTGATCTGGTGAGTGTCAGAGAGAGAAACATAATGCCAGACCTTATCAGTGGTATTTCCTGGGCTCCTTCTCATTCCAAAGCCAACACTTATGAAATCTGGGCTCAGCAAATGATTTAAAGTCTGACAAATGTAGAGACTAAAAACTGTCCATTGATTTATGGAGCTGAATGTACTAATCTACATCTGGAGAAAAAGAGAAAAGTCACCAAAATGATTTTGTTTCCCTCATAATGTTTTAATTTTTTTCTAGCTCACCTGATACTGTCAGGGACATTGATTCAGAGACTGATTGAACTGAGACTTTCAAGAGTAGCTAGGGGATAGGAGACACACACACATACTCACAGAGAGGAGGGGGGGGGAGAGAGAGTTTATTTTTAGGGGAGAAATAGTGCCTAAAGTTATTGTGGCTGAAGGAATAGAATATTGTTGCTGTTTGGTTGTATTTTATAAAGCCTGCTAGAATTGCACCTAAAATTAAAAACAGCAGCCACTGGATGAGGGCATAGGAAACATGTATATGAAGTTCCTAGGCCCTAGAGGTCAATTCCTGCTTTTCTCTCACTTTAGTTCTTGGTTCCAATGACTCAGTATTACCCCTAGAATAAAATATAAAGTCATCTGTCATTTAAAGCTATTCACAAGTTATATCTTTGTGACTTTCCAGTACTTCCTCCAAGTACTCCTCCAGCTAAGTTGACTTATTTCCTTCCTCTCAAACAGCACTCCATAGCTCATCTCCGTGACTTTTCACTGGTGGTTCTATAGGCATTAAATTCTCTCCTTCTCAGCCTCCTGTCTTGGAATCCCAGGCTTCCTTTAAGACTCAACTTAAGTGCTCTCTCCTTTATGACTATGTCCCACATCCCCTTGGTTGCTAATTTAATCTCCTCTGAGGTAACCTTCTATCTTGTCATCTTATATAGACTGATTTATATGTCTTATCTCCTTTATTAAAATGAAAATTTTTTGAACACAGGAATTATTATTTTTTCTTTTTTTATGTATATTCTAGAGCTTAGTACAGTTCCAGGAAAGTGGTAAGCAGTTAATAAATGCTTGCTAATTGGTTGACACCTGAATAATTGAATTTGCCAGACAAGTAGCACATATGTATATATGTATGTGTATATATGTGTATATAGATATATATCTATATGTACACATATATGTGTATATGTATATAAATATGTATATATATACACACTCACATATTAGTGTATCTTATTATTAATCCAGAAGGACTAAACAGTTACACTTCAAAATAACTTCTTTAATAGTACACTTCCTACTTCAAGGAATTATAAATTACCCAGGTGTTGTGGTGGGTAGACAACTGGGCCTCAAGTCAGGAAGGCAGTTCAAATGTGGGCTCAGATTTTTATCAGCTGTATGATCCTGGTCAAGTCACTTACCCTGTTTATTTCAGTTCCCCAAACTATAAAATGAGTATAATAACATGTCTCAGAATAATTGGGAGAATGAAATGAGGTCATATTTATAAAACATTTGCCACATTGCCTGGCACACAGTAGGTGCTCTATCAATGTCTATTCCCTTCTCTTTCTCCCCTTATAGTGAGAAAAATGTTTTTAAAACTTCCAATAAAATAAAAACAGTAGCAAAGATAAAATGCGATGGACTTTAGAATCTTGTCTCTCCCCTTCATTTTACAGATAAGAAAACAGAGGCCCAGAAAGGTTAAACATTTTACCCAATATTTACCTGAGATGAGTTGCCTCAGACCCAGATTCTCTGATTTAAAATCCAGCATTCTTTTCATGCAAAATTAATTTAGTTAATAATAATAATTATTATAAATATACTATGAAATGTGAGACACAAAACAGATGAGATGAAACATGGAATAATGAGAGTTAGCCTCAGAGTCAGGGCTGGGTTCAAATCCTATCTCTGACCCAAACTGTGATCCTGGAGAAGTCACAGAATATTTCAGTGCCTCAGGCCATCCTTTAAGAGTCTAAAGCCCAGTGGCTGACATATAGTAGGAGCTTAACAAGTGCTTTCTGAATTTAGTGAAGTTCATGAAATGCAGGTTGGTATGGGAAAGAAGAGTAGTCAGAGCCAGAAGAACTTGGTTGGAGTCTTGCCCCAGGCACATACTGTTCATGTTACTCTCTGCTAGGTATCCAACCTGTCTTAGTCTCTTGGCTCATCTACAAAATGAGGAAAATATTAAGTAATCACAAGACCATCACAAGAAAAGCACTCCAGAGACCTTAAAATGCCATTAAAATATGAGCTTTTATTGGGCAATAGGGAGCCAAGTAAATGATTTGAGCAAGATAATAAATCTCGGTGAAGGGAAGCTGAGTCTAGTCGTGGTATTACAAAATTTTAGAATCTCTGATTTGGAAGGAATGTAGTGGCTGCCTAGTCCAAACCATACTGTAAAGGAATTCCTACTGCAACCTTTCTAACATCTCTGCCTTCACTAAAAGATTGCCCCAGGAGCTCCAATAAGGAGGAAACTACTATCGTCTCAGGCGCACCTTCTAATTTGAGATAGTTATGACCATTATGAAGTTTTCTTTAACTTCAATTTGAAATTTGATTCTTTTAAATTTCTACTTCTTGCTCCCACTTTTAACTTCTGGGGCCAAACAGAGCAGGTCCAATATCACTTCTTCATAATAGCATTTCAAATACTGGACCACAGATATCATGGCCCACCTGACCCTTCTCTTCAGGCTAAAAACTGCTATCTCATGAAAGAAAATTAAAAACAAACAAACAAACAAACAACTAAAAGGCTATTTCTTAACCACTAGGGAATTAGTACTTCCTAAACCTATATTAAACATGTTTAAAATATTCAGATGGAATATAATACTAATTTCTTTATGTGTACCATTTTGCAGTCTATTTCCAAGATGCTTTTGGTTGATTCTATTTGTTATCCTTAACACTTATTTTCAAGGGCTCTGCAGATTTATGTAGCAAATCCACATTCACTCTGTATTTTTGGTGCTGAGCAGGCGTGTCAAGGAGCAGTGTTAGAAAACAAAGCTGTTAATTTTTATATGCAAAATGCAGTGATTTCTTCAATTCTTTCAATCCTATTCAGAGAGAGAATTGTATACAAAGTGGCTTGATTCAGCATCCATCTGGCAAGTCTTCAGCATTGATATCTAATTTTCTTCTTTCCACAGCTTGTCTAGCTGTTCAGACACCTTAGGGACTACAGTGTATATACTATGGCTGCTGGAGGCCATGGAAAATTCTCTGTATGGCCTCCCATATATTCCTATTTACAGCTGGTTCTGCTTTCTGTGTTCTAGGGTTTTCCAAAACAATTATTGTGCATTTCATGTTCATATACAAAGCAGTGATCAGCATCCTTCCATTTCAAGCAAAGGTTTTAAACTAGAGTTTTAAAATGTGAATACTAGAATTAAAAAGCTCAGATAGAATAAATGAGCCTTGAGAAGGATGAGACAGCCCCAGTGCAATGTTTACCCAAGCAGGAAGTTATCCAAAAGCTGGCCTGCATTTTGTGTGTGTATTCAAGATTCTCTTAAAAATCTTTGTTTCTGTTTTTCTCAAGAGTTTTCTTGGAGAGAATAATTGTATCTTTTTTCCTGGGAAAGAGTACTCCCCATAGAAACACAGTGTATTCCACCTAGACTTGAGAGAACCAATTTTATTCCTACCAGATCAATAGAGGCCTCACTCTTGCACTCATAGTGGCATTTGTTCAATTACAGTAATTCTCAGATTGACTATCCTCAAATGCATCAAGGAGGACCCAATTATCCTATACAGTCACGGACTTGTTATTGCTGTGTATACTTATTGGAAGAGAGGCGGGTAACATCACCCATGGGATGGCACCAAGATAAAATGACTTTTCTCATCATTACAGTATCAATAAAATCAGATATTCTTCCATAAACTAGCTTTTCAGATGAAGTCTAACATCTTTTTGTCTTTTTTTCTCTGAAAAGACTGTGGCCATTGACAGGAGAATGCTATATATTCCATGAAGGCATACATAAGATTGCACATAAGAAAGTTGTCATCTTGCGCATGCCTATGACATACTCCCTAATTAGACATTTTGGAAATGCATTAATTCTTTCAGGATACAAAAACATTATTTCAAATGTTGCGACTCTAATGGGAAACACAGACAAAAGTAAACCTGGGTCATCAGCTGGTATTTACATTTTTAACCTACTTTTCCAACATAAAGGTTTAAGTTCATGAATAAAACCTGTTCCAGAATTCTATGGAAATCTATATACATGAGTTTATCAGGTCATTGGCTCTCATGCATGCCAGGAAAATACTCATAAACATAGAATTTTTGTGTTGGAAGGGGTCTTAGCAGCCAATTAGTGAAATATATTGAAAAAATGTATTCCCACTTCAAAATAACCTCTAAATGGTCATTTAGTCTCAGTATGAAAATAGCTAATAAGGAAGAACTCTCTATCCCCATTTCTCACACAATCTATTCTCCTTTGGGTCCTTCTATTTATTTGGGTATTTTATACACACACACACACACACACACACACACACACACACACACACACACACACACACACACACACACACACCCCCAACTAAATTTGCATCTTTTACAATTTCCACCCAGTGCTCTTATTTCTGTCCTTTGGGACCAAGCAGAACAAGTCCAACCTCACTCATTCTCATACAGGAATTTTCACTGTATTGATTGTCTTCCTCTGTATAATCCCCAGTTTATCAGTATCCTTCATAAACTGTGCTACTGCAAGCTCCTTGTAGCCTCTTTCTTCCTTGAAGGCACATCTTAATGCATGCCAAGATTTCATTAGCTTACTTTGAGCTATGATACCTCATTGCATATTCCCTGCTTGATTGGATGACTGATCATTCTGGCTTGCTGGATCATCTACCCTTTGTGGCCATCTATAGCATTGTTACAGTCTATTTCTCTTACCTGTCTGACTTCTGCTCAGCATTTTTCAGTTCATCATTCCACCTGTGATTTCAAATGGTGATGATACCTTCCCTAAGGCTATGCCTTTGTCCATTTTTCTCTTCTTTTTAACATTCTCCTTGTTGACCTCATCTCATTATGTGAATTCATTTCTCACCTCTATGAAAATGATTCCCAGATCAATATCTAAGGTGTCCCAAAGCGGCTTAAAACTGCACTAAGATTTTGGGGGTACCCTGCATATTGAGCTATAATCTACTGCTGATATCTGTTCCCATATTTCCAGTTGCTTGGTGGGTAATTCTACTAGGATATCTACCAGGGGTAACTAGCAAATATTTGACTATCTGCTCTGTGGGGAAAAAAGTATATGGCACATTTTAATTTTCACTATCAACATTTAATCCAGCACTTTATTAAATCTGGATATTTAAAATAATGAATTAAACCTTGCTTTATATTGATTTTCAGTTTCAGAGGTGTAAATATTCATTCTGAAAATATTAACGATAAGATCTCAAGAAATGGTTCAAACTGGTTTCAGCACATTCCTGGATGTCTTAAACTTGAAGTCCAAAATGGAATTCATTTTCTTTCTCCCAAATACTTTCCCTTTTACTGTATTTCCTACTGATGACCTCGTCAGTCTCCCAGTTCCTAGACTTGAAACTCTAGTCATCTTTGAGTCTGTCTCCTCCCTAAACCTACATATCCAAAAGGTGCCAATTCCTGTTAATTTTACTTATATAATCTCTCTCCCATTTGGTCCCTTGTATACATTCATACCACCAACAAGGTTGTAATCATTCTTGCCTAGATATTTGTAGTAGTCTTGTAATTGGTGTCGTTGCTTTCAGTCTCTTTCCACATTGGTCTCTCCTTCATCCACCTCCCAAGTTAATCTTCTTTATATATAACCATACACACACACACACACACACACACACACACACACACACACACACATATATATATATGTATATATACACATACACACATCTATATGTACATTTGTATATATGTATGTATGTATGTTTGTCTAACTAAGAACTCCCATGATCAAAAACTTTTATTGACTTTCTAATGCCCATCTAATTAAATAGAAATTTCTTAACCTGACATTTAAGACCTTTAACCATCTACCTCTAACATACCTTTTCATGCATCTGACCATTTTCAACTTCTCATGTATAGTGTTCTAAAAAAACCAAAAACAGACTTCTTTCTTTTTTCTTCAACTTAGCATGTTACATCCCCACTCTGCACAATAATGCAGGACTCTCCCACTCTTTTGTGCTCCTTTATCTTCTCCATTAGGAACTTCCATTTCTTTCAAAGCTTGGCTCAGGTGCCAACTCTTTTGTTAAGCCTCACTTTATTTCTCCAACTGAAAATCACCTCTCCATTTTAATATTTTCCTATGTTGCTTTTTCTTGATCACATCTTTTCTTCTATCACACCTTACTTTGTGTTATTCTCTGATTTGACATATAGTCTCCTCCCATGCACCTAGAACCACAGAATCACCCCTATCTCCCAAATGGGATATAAACTCCTTGAGGGGAGTTTTTTCCTGTTTTGTCTCTGTTCTTATTAAACATTTTTTGAACTTGGAAGAGAAAGGGGCAGATGCATAAGGTGCTGAAAAGATAGAATAATAAATATAATCATATATTTAAGTTAGAAGAGAACTTAGATATCAATTTGTGCAATCCCCTTAATTTTCATGTAACATGAATTAGATTGGAATATATCTATTCAAGTGCTAAGCTGTTTCCCATAAATGGCTAAGACAAAGTCTCAGGAATTGAATGAATTCCTCTTGTTAGTAGTTAACCTCTCAGATGCAGAAACTCCCTTTGCCACCAGTCAGCTCAGATGAAAAGAACTCATGATCTCTGACCTCTTGATCTCACAAAACTGTTATCTAATATCTAATACCCATCTGAGATATCAGGATTGTTGTTTGGCCACCTGTACTTGGGAAAGAAGTGAAACCATAAGAGTCAACCAGGAACCCAAAAGCAAGTTCAGATTCACCTCATCCTATACATCTGTTTTAGCTGCCACTTGCTCACACTATAACATTTCTCCACAGCTGTAGAGAAGGGCACTAGCTCTGCTTCTCATTGCTCTTTTCACCACCCTATAAATCCCTTGCTTCTTCCTCTTGTCTCACTTTATATTCCTCCAAAATTGTTGGGGTGTTAGAGTGTTTGTTTTGCAGCTTTGGGGATAGCTATTGCAGGTTCAAACAAGTTCCATGTTTAGAAAAAAATGGAGATGTGGGAAAGGTATGGATTTTTGGATGATATTTTTGTTTGAGTACCTACTAACTTTTACTTCCATGTGGAATAAAGAGGAATTAAAGGAGTGAAGGTGAAAGGGAGGATGATGGAAAAAACTTAAGAGCCACTACTTAGAGCTGAGGCAGATAACTGCCAGAGAAGCCTCCATAGTACAATGCATGGGAGCCAATTTTACTTGAGTTTATTCAACATTTTTCCTTCTTCAACTTGACTTTGTGTAAGTTATAATGATAAATTACATTCCTATAATTCCTTAAAGCTTCCAAAGTATTGTCCGTACAATAATCTCTGAGACAAGTAATGCGGTCATTGTTACCTTCCTTAGACAGATGGTGAAACTGAGGATCAGAAAGGTTAACTTACTGGCCTGAGGTCTGACAGATAATGTCAGAAGTTGAATTCAAACCAACTACCTTCTTGACTACAAGGCCAGCATTATTTCTAATGTACCATCCTGTTTCTCACGACAACCTTTGGGACTTGGTTTATTCATCTTCAGAATGAGGAGACAAGCAATTATCTGCCTGCCAGGGTATCATTAACCAAGACTTATTAAGTGTTGCTAGGTGTGAAGATGAAAGGTGCAAAACATTTATTTCTATCATCAAGCTTTAGAGGTATCTATATCTCTTTGAGTGAGAAGCTACAGGCAAACCTTCACACCTCCATATCATAAACATTGGCCTCTGTGCAGTGCTTCTCATTTCAAGATGAGAAAATTCCTCTTCAGAGGTTAATAATCCTCACAGCATGGTCAAGAGGCAGGTAGGTAGCATATGGTATTATCATCTCATTTGACAGTGGGAGAAATCACAATGCAAGGTCACAGAAAGAAATATCAACACAAGAGCAAGGAATATAGCTCTTTGTTTTTAAATAACATACAAGCTCAGGGACACATTCATTTCTCCTTTAATTAAGTTAATTCAGCTGCATCATATCACTTTAAGTTATATGGGATGTGGGGTCTGACATTATACCTGTTCTAGTGAAGATGTCTCTGAGACACACAGGACTGAACATACTTGCCTGATGCCTTTCAACAAGCTTGTAACAAAGTCATTGATAAACAGTCCATTAAGAGTACAGGCTGCTGTCCAAAGACAAGAATTTTCCCCAAGCCCAATGGGTATCACTTGATCAAATAACACCCATAGGTGTCACTGGCAGGTCTAAGATGAAACTATGGAGGAAAAATGAAAGAACAGGAAAAGAGGAACAGAAGAAAGAAGACAGGATTAGAGGTTAAAGAAAGAGGTATATGGTTGACAGTGAAAGAAGTTTCTTGGGTTACCAGTGACTTCCATGTGAGTGATGCCTACTTCTAACATAACCATATTGTTTCTGAAGTCAAAGAATCTCAAACCATTTTATTAAACACATAGAAGGAGCTATGATTAACTCATACTGAACAAAATAGGTGGTTCAACAAAGTTGACTGTAAAACAAATTTCAGTAAAGTTAATTCTAATTTTCCATTGATATCCATTCTAAAATAAGGGATGTGACTCTATAGAAAATAATGTCCAAATTGACAGAGCCAAATTAATAAATACTTCACAAAATCATGGAAGAGTTGGCAGAGACTTCAGGGACTATCTACTCCAATATTTGTCTGGCCAAGGATCGACTCAATAATATTATTAAAAAGTAGTTCTCTATGCACTGCTTCCCAGGGAAGGGAAGCCTAACATTTCTTTAGCCCAAGGGTGGGGAAACTGCTCTGGGCCATTTGGCTTTTGAACAGCTCAATTATTTAGGATCCCCCCTTAAATCAGGACTATATGTATACCCTATAATTATTCATCCATTATGTTTAGTTCAGACCACTGGGGTCAAGTGGAAATTCTTCTACATGAAGAATTGTCTTCAAGTTCTTAAAAATTGCTACAATTTCTCCCAACCTCTGAATTTTCTTGTCTCTAGGCTAAACATTCACAGTTCCTCCAAAATTTTTTCCTGGGAACTTGAGAGGGGCACTATGTTAATTCTTTGGAAAAATAAGAGTTAAGAAGGCTTTCCACCATGTAGCATGGTGAGAATTTTAATTTTAGACATGTTAATGAAGCACTTTTAGAGCTTTATATCACTTAGCTGCCTCTGAGATATACTTTCTCCTATTGCTCTTGGCATCTCTTTAATCTATAGGACCCATGCCAAGAGTCTGCACTCTACTCACCATGCTTTTTTAAAGAGGGTTGGAGATTAGGTCACTTTCTCCGCCATGTGCTTAATATTTACACCAACTAATATGTAAAGTCATTCCATCAATAGTTACCATCTTCAAACGTATGGTACATTGTAAATCCTCATCAGTAATCCTATTGCTCTAGTTTTGCTAATGCATTTGGGACAAATATATATCTTTACTGTTGCATCCTGTTTTTAGTTAATTGTCTGTAATGAACAACTTGATTTTATCCTCTGAGAGGCAATGTCGTGTGGTAGAAAGAGCACTGAATTTGAACCTGGAGATCTTAGATTTGAATTTTGCTCTGCTGCTTACTTCCTATATATATACTTGGGCAAGTCATTTAATATTTGTGGGCCTCAAGTTACTTATTTCATCAGAGTAATTGACCTTTAAGTTATTTTCTAAGGGGTAAATCGCATGATAAATCCTCAGGGGTCATATCATTCACACTTACAGATTGAGGCCTGTCCTAGTTTTAGGAAACAATTTGGTCCCTAGGGAAGGCAGACAGAAAGATCCAAGGATTCATTGCATTTTTTAAGCCAGGTTTTCACTCTGATAAAGATCTTGATTTGACTTGTACCTGGTTTTGACAATTGTCTTTTCTTTGTCTGTTGTAGCTATATGCTTCCAATTTTGTTCCATATTTTCAGTAACAACCATTTTCTTGTTTCTCCGTGCTAAAGTCCTTGCCTTGATGGTCTTTGTCTGTCTTTCTCTGTCCATTTCCTCTGTGACAGGGATCCTACCTTGTTCTCTTCAATACTTCCAGCAACTGGTGCATAGATCTTGTGCCTGAGTTCCTGCTGACTATTCTTAGAACTCAACAATGCCAATGATCCATATTTGCCTCCTTTCTGCAATTAAGAAATCTTGATGTCATGCTATCCACCTTCTAGACTCTTGCCCTTAACACCAGATGACCACATTTCAACTAATTCATGAATTGCACGCTTGCAAAAGTTTTAATTTCTAAGAATATTTTCAGTTTCTAAGAACAGCTTGTCCTGTTTTAGTAAGAACAGTGAGAAGATGACTAAAATTCATAATATGTGAGGCTTTTTGGTAATGTTAAGGTCAGCATAAAAGACTCCTTTCAAGGTATGTTACAGAAAAGTAGAGAATCAAAAAATGCAATATTCTTCTTTGAAAGAAGGTTTTTTAGTGTTTAATTTGTAATTATTATTTTCTAGCATTAATTTATTATTTATTTTAACATTCTTTTCTTTTTCAATTTTGAATTCCAAGTTCTTTCTCTTCCTCTTACCCTCCCCCACTCACTGAGAAGACAAGCTAATGATATCAGTTACACACATGAAATCATGTAAAGCACATTTCAACATTAGCCACATTGTTTAAAAAGCAAAAAAAATAAAGCAAGAAAATTGCAATATAAAGTATGTATGTATATGTACATACACATGTATGTGTATATACATGTACATGCATATGTACATATACATACATATATATGTGTATGTGTATATATGTATATATACATATATACATATATATGTGTATATATATATATATATATATATATACACTTCAATTTATATTCAGAGTTCTTTAGTACTCTCCAGAGATGGGTAGCTTTTTTTTTTTATCATAAGTCCTTTGGAATTGTTTTAGGTTATTATACTTATCAGAGTAGTCAAGTTTTTTACAATTGATCATCATTACAATGGTGCATAATGATCTCCCAGTTCTCATTTTACTATAAATCATTGAATATAGATCTTGCTGTGTTCTATTTTTCTGAAACCCTTATCATTTCTTAAAGCAAAATAGTACTCTATCACAGTCATTTGCCACAACTCTTTCAGTCATTCCTCAATTGATGAACATTCCTTTAACTTCTAATTCTTTGCACCACAAAAATAGTTCCTATAAATATTTTGTATGTAGAAGTAATTTTTCTTTCCCTTTGATCTCTTTGGGGTAAGACATTGCTGAGTAAAGGGGATGTACAATTTTATAGAAGGGTGATGTTCTGAGGATATGGGATGGTGAAAATTGGTGACATTATACAGGGCTTCCTTTGCTTCAGTTGAATGAAAACGGTGAGTTGAAACACAAAATAAGTGTTTAGATGATAATAATAACAGACAAAGTTTACCTAGATTTAAAGAAAACAATTTGCAAAGTCTCTCATTCTTCTAGATAACATGGAGATATACAGTCTAGACAAGAAGTGAATTCAGAATTACTTGAGTGCCCAGAAGAAGAAAATATAGTCATGAGTGGTTCCATGCCAACATGAAAAGAAGTCTGTCAAATGGCTCCAGGCATCTGCGTTTAGAGGGTTGTTTTTAATCAATGACTTGCATAAATACTTAGAGTGCATGTGTAAGAACACTGGTCTTCCAATCATACACAATTTTCTCAGCCTGGTGAATGCTTATAGATCTTGCTTCTGGAAATATAGTGACATAACAGAGGGACTCTGATTCAGAGCATCCAAAGTTGTTCTGTTTCATGCTGAACCAAAATTTAGTGTGCATGTAAATGCTCTAGTAGAAGAACTTGCCTCTCTTTGCTGGTGTAATGATCTAGGCGGGAACAGAGGTAGAAGGTTCTGTCAAAGGCTCCTTTACTTTCCCATTTGGATCATCATGACATCATAAATGAATGTATCTGTTGCTTGTTCTGTCTGTGTTATAACATTCTTCCTTGTTCCAAAGAATGGGATAGCATTCTTCAAGATCTAAAGTCTGCCATGTAAAAGGGATATTCAATTTTACCTGCTTAGCTAAAGATGTAAGCACTAGGAACAATTTACAGGAAGTTTTATTGAGGTTTGTCTCCATTTAATGTAAGGAAAAGCTTCTTCACAGATCCCCTCAACATTATAATAGATTCTAACTCACTGGTGATCTTCCTAGGAAGTCTGGGGGACACTCTGCTATGTATATTATAAGGATTTCATGATCAGGCATTAATAGAAGTCCCTAGTCTCTAAACTTCCTTCTTTGGAATTCTATAATTTTATACTACTATTTCAGGACAAAATGTCCTCCCACCTACCCCATGGTGGAAACATTTCAGGTTACTTTTTTCCAATGGATGTATTTGATCACTGATTCCTGGTTGGCCCTGGTTTGGCTGTCCATTCACTATACTACACATTGTTGTGATATCTTAACATGTTATAAACATCATTGTACCATGCAAGGTTTTCCCACAAGGCAGCAGAGATAATGCCACAGAAACTGAGTGCAGAGATGAGACAACCCTGTGGAGACTGATGGGCTTGAGACCATGAAGACACCTTAGAGATCGCTTAGTCCCAACTTTTCATTGTATAAATGAGGAAACTGAGATTCAAAGAGAATAAAATATTAAATAGAAATTTGGAACTGGGAGGTACCTGCCAGGGCATCTAGTCTGACCACTTAGGCAAGGAAACTGAGAGACAAAGTGACTGGATATGTTGTAAATGATAAAGACCGGATTCATTCCTAGTTCTGCCTTCAAAAATCAGTCCTTTGGATACGGTATCATACTGCTTCTGTTGCCGTGACCCTCTGGAAACAATTATCCTACCAATAATAAGGACATATCATACTCCAGCCTGACAAGCCTGTGAGTTCTAAATTTTAGGTTTTACCCTACTTTGTGAAATATGTTAAATGTTAAATGCTGCAGAACAAATTTGCTAAGAAGAAGAATATATATAAAAGGGCATATATCAGTAAAGGGAAACAGCTTTCCATGTGTGAAGCTGAGGTGGAATATAAGTACACAGGATCAATTGAGAGAAAGCAGTTTCACAGTTGTAAAAGTAAGGCATAGTCTATGTACAATTAAATTGAAGGAAGGTCTTGGCTATACCAAGGGAAGATGGATGACTGCACATAGCCAAAAAGAGTCAATTTGCCTCCATTGCCCTGTAGTTTTTAATTCATACTGGTGTCGAATTTCTGTTTCATGTAATTCATGGAGACCAAATACAGCTAACTATTGTATGGGAGCATAAGGAGGAGCTACAGAAATAGAAAAAGCCATGTCCATATTTTCTTTATGCATCTTTGCCTTCATATTGCAAATATTCCTTTTGAGTTGACATTTTAGCATTCAAGGTCACACACAGGAAGCCTATTTTTTTATCTAATTAGAAAAAGATAAGGTTTTTAATCTTTTGAAAATCATGTAAAATGGAAATTCTTCGTTCAGGAATTTATCCTTTCAAATGTTTTGGGTTATGTTCATTTTTTAGATTTTTTTTTTCATTTGGCATAGCAAATATGATGACTAGATATGTAAAGACTTGACTTATTACTCTGACTTTCGCTACAAAGTTACATTTAAAAATAATGTACTAGAAATCTCTCACCTGCATACAATTTTTCTTATTAGATTTGCTGTTATTTCACTTGTCAAGTTTCACAACGTTTAATGCTCCCTCTGTATATTTATAAAAGTACTTTATTGCAGATGAGTCTAATCACTATGCAAATTAGGTAATTATTTGGTGAATATTAACATTCTCTCCCATACACAATAATAAATATATTTCAAACATTCTTTCCTTGCTTTTCAGGGTGGGAGGTGTAGCAATTAAAATACAGTTATTGAATCCTTATTTGCATGTAAATGAGCAGAGTGAAGGAGAATATTAGGATATGCAAAAGTATATTTAATTTTCAATTTCAAATCTATTTCTTATCAGTTAGACTCAATTTTTCTCAATGTAATTTTGTTCTGGCATGTTGGTATCATGTATCATAAGAAAGCATTTCTGATTAAAATGACTTGATTACATGGACAGAGTTTTTGTTTTTCTTGATTTTCTTTGAAACTAAGACAAAAAGAAAGAGAGAGAATCAGCACACGTCAATGAATAACTTAATCTTTCATTGCTTGGTGCATTCTAAAGAACTGGAATGGGGATACTTCAAAGCAGTCATGCAATTTATCATGATACCACAGAACTTGGATTAGATATAAATTAGACAAGGCCAAAACTAAAACAGAAAATAGCAAAACAAACAAACAAACAAACAAGGTTCTGGTCAGAAAGATGAAAATTGGAAAGGGAGGTTGGAATTAAAAAAAAATCAGTGGATTGAATATTGAGAGTACTTACCAAATCTCAGGAAAATTAGCCTTTGCAGTAATTTTTGTAGGAGAAATCAAACAAAGTATGGTTATCATTCAATTCCTGCAAAACATTAGATTCTAATAAGAAATGTATGGTAAGTCAACACAGAGAAAATGGAGCAGTGATCACACAGGGCAAGAATGGCTTTTTGAAAAATAGTAGACAGAACTCATTATGTTTTTGGACAAAGTTATTTAGTAGGTTGATCACTGTGGTTATGGTTCACCTAGCTTTTAGCTAAACATTTGGTAAATTCTCCCATAATATTTTGGTGGAAAAGGTGGAAAGATGTAGAGTAGGTGATGGCACGGTTAGATGGATTGGCAGCTGGTTGAAAGGCTCACCCGCAAGTTATTCAGTTGTTATTGTTCTGATGTCAAATTAGAAGGCCTTCAATGGAGTGCCATAGTGATCTGTGCTTAGTTTCAAAAATGTTACTATTTTTTTTTTTAAAGAATGACAAATTTTGAAATGAAATAAACATGGGGGAATTAGTTTTGATGCTGCTGAAAGAGGCAGGCTCTAAAACAATCTACATTGATGGTCAACTTCCTTTTAAGTCAATAAATCTTTATTAAACATTTCATATGAGCCTGACGCTGTGGTAAGTTCTAAGGATGTAGATAAAAAAGAAAAAAGACAGTCCCTGACCTCAAAGAGCTTGTTTCTCCTCAGAGGCTCTAGATGTAGCCTCTGTTGGATAAGTTCCATATTTATAAGAAGGTGGATCATAGAGTTAGAGTTGGAATGAGACTACAAAGTCGTTTAGTCCTACTGTCTCAAATAACAGATGAGGAGAGGAGATATGTCCGAGGTCACTTAGAAAAATGACAACACCAGAACTTAAAATTTAACCCGTTGACTCCAAATCCCATTTTCTTTCCATTTAACACCCCCCTGCCCTTCTTAAATCTAATGTTATTTTGATTTGATTTTTTTTTTTTTGTATCATATTCTTTAATTCTCCTGACAGGTAAGAGTGTAGCTTTCCCTTCCCTGATATTTTCCTTTTAATTTTTTTTCCCTTGAAAGAATTCCTTCCATCTTGAATGGATTACTTAACTATGGGGTTTATGGGGTAATCAGGGAGGACTAGCACCTCTGGTGGGAACACTTGCAGCCCTTTTCAGAGCTGTTCATCCACTTTTGGTGTCCATTTTTCACTTAACTCTCACCTGTAGCTCCAAGAAGCTGTAGCATATGCAGCAGCCCCAACTCCATCTATCTTGGCAGATGTTCTAAGTCGGTGTGTAAGTTAGGGGTATATCTACCCCAACCATATGAAGACTTTCCCTGGGTGGATGAGCTATGAAGGCAGCTGAAGCAGGTGATAGGCAGTCCTTTGAGCCTGGTCAGATATAGAAGTCAAGATCCACTGAATCGCTAGTCATTGCTAGTCACCTTGACTTTTGTCTTGCTACTAGACTTTGATGACTCTGGAAGAGTGTGTGAGTCTAAGAACTTTGTGAAATTCTCCTTACTTAAATCCAATTCACACTCAAGTCAAGATATCACCCTGTGATGTCATTGGTCCTCTTTGAAAATGGAGGATGAACTTGACTGTCCTTTATGATCTGTAGAACAGAGATAGTGTTCTCTAGTCATTTTACTTTCTCCTCTAACAGGGAGATTAATCTGTATTTTGTATATGTGTACCTGTCATTTGACACTGCCAGATAAATAAACATAACACATTTTCTGCAGGTCACTGAAAAAATTTCCTTGCTGTTTATATTTGCTGGAAATAAGAGTCTCAATTCTATGTCTGTATGGCTGCTAGTTTGTTTGGCTAACAAATGTTAATGCCTATATGCTATATTGAAAACCTGGTCCATGTTTATTTTCTTGGTTATTGTTTTCTGTTAGTTACATTAGAAGGCACTATTTGATCCACTATTTTACAGAAAGGATTGAATAAGTTGTTACTCATAGTTGGATGTGTAAAAAAAAAGCATTTTTGCCCTTAAAGGACATAATGCCCTGTTAATGACTTCACCAGGAGGTCATAGCTCATGAGGCAATCCAGAATCTAGACAGAACTTGTAATGGTGGCTCTTAAAAAAATGTAGCCATTCAGTCAGATAGTATAATAGGAAAAACCAAAATCAAGAGAAGAGAATATATATATATATAAATTGGTATATATATATTTATATATACACACACACACACACACATATATATATATATATATATATATATATATATATATATATATATATATATATATATATATATATACATCAATTGATTTCATAAAAGCAGATTCAAATGGCATCTAAGATATATTCTAATGAAAAAGTCAGAGTGTAACAAGGACTCATTTTTAAGCTTGCATTGGACCACTAAAGAAAGAAGCTATAAAAATAGTGTTATTGCAGCAAGTAAATTTCAAGTGTTATAAAATTATGGCTAGATTTTTTGAAAAATAAAATATATGATAAAATAGATTTTGTTTATATGTTAGGGAACTTATGAGGGCAGACAATTGCTTTGGGGAAATCTTTTTAAGAGGATAGCTTACATGTTCCTTATAGTTGAAACTCAAAAACTACTCTCAATATTTTGGGTTTATAACATTAAAATAGCATTTATATAGCATTATAAGGAGGAAATCATTTTACATATGCCATCTCATTTATTACTCACTACACTTCTGGGAGATAGATATTATCCCTATTTTTAAAGATGAGGAGACTGAGACTCACGGAGGTTAAATGACTTGCACAATTACACAGCTCATGTCTAAGACAGGATTTGTACAACTGATCATCATGAGTCAAACTCCAGAGCTTTGTTCAATGAGCCACCTAGCTTCCTCTATAAATTTAAAAATGGCACTGATTTATTTTTGCCTCACCAGACTTTTAACTAAAAGCAATGAATGTGTCACCTGAAGGGTACAGAGTACTCTCCATTACGGGAAGAATATTCATGAAATCAGGAGTTTGTAAGTGAGACAGCAAATAAAATGTTAAGGAGAGAAGACAGTGAGTAGTAGGAAATTGGGGATGAAGTAAGAAGCATGACTTGATTTGGCATGAAGAGTTACTGTGAGGCAAAAACTGTATCTGGGATATAGTTGGACAATTACCATAATATCTGTGTTACATTTTCAGGGGTGGCAAGTTCCCTTGAACTCTGGTATATGCATTTTAGACACTTTTCAGTTGTGGCTGACTCTTCATGACACCATTTGGGGCTTTCTTAATATTAGAGTGGTTTGGCATTTCCTTCTCCAGTACATTTTTTAGACAAGGAAACTGAGGAAAACAGGGTTAAGTAACTTGCCCAGGGTCACACAACTAGTAAATGTCTGGGGTCAGATTTGACCTCAGGAAGATGAGCTTTCCTGACCCCAGCCCTGGCACTCTATCTATTGTCCCCCCAGTTGCTTCAATTCAGCCAAAATATCCAACTTGCAGTTCCTAAAGGTCAACTTTCCATTTCTCATCTCCAAGTCTTTGTACTTGATGACCACCATGCGTAAAATGCTCTCCCCACTCATATCTACCTCTCAGTTTTTCTGGCTCACTTCAAAACAAATTTAAGTCTCAACTTCAGTTGAGGCCTTTCCCAGTCTCCTCCCTTCTACCTGCCCCAGCTGCCTAGCTAGGTAATGCAGTTGATGGATTGCTGGGCCTGGATTGAGGAAGACCTGAATTCAAATCTGGCTTCAGACACTTACTAACTGTGTGACACTGGGCAAGTCACTTAACCCTGTTTGTCTCAGTTTCCTCATCTATAAAATGAGCTGGAGATGGTAATGTCTTTGGCAAGATTACCCCAAATGGGGTCACAAAGAGTTGGACATGACTGAAAAATAACTGAACAAGAACACACTATGTGCCAAGGACTGTGTTAAGTTTTGAGGTTGCAAAGAAAGACAGAAAACAATTCTTCCACTCCAGGGACTCTTAGTCAAATGTGTGTACTAAATGCCAAGTTTATGAAAAGCCTCAGGGAATATGAAAGGAAAATAGTCCTTGTTCTCAAGGAATTCATAGTACAATGGAGGAGAAAACACATTGCAGGGTTCAGGTATAGGTCCGATGAAAAGTCTATTAATTGTTAAGATAGTAGCAGTGCATCTTCTTTTTCAATTCTCTCTATAAAAATTTATCCCTTCCTAGTGTTGAACCATAGGATGGTCCCAAAAAGAGGAGTGGTGAATACTTTATTTTATTTAGAGACTGTGACAGCTACTAAGGTAGAGCTCCTGCAGAAACAGTTAGAGGGAACATCTCCATAAGGTTTGCTCCTGTGGGTGATAGCCATTACCAAAGCTGAACTGGATACAAGGTCAGTAGCCTGAGGAATACTTCTGTTGATGAGTCTCTTGAACTTGTTAATTACTGGCAACTGGTTGGGTTAGGTGTGTGTTGGGACTGGTGGGGTTGGTATCCGTTTCTACAGGAATTGCTGAATTGAATATTGGTACCTATTGGGATTGTAGTTTGTCCTTCATTCTTAAAGAGGACCATAACATCAGGGAGGTGATGATATGACTTGCAACTGACTTTGAGGGAGGGCTGGGCAAAGCTGTCAGCCTCACTTTTTTCCCCACAGCCATCTGGGTCCAGTGACCAGATATGGATTTGGATGACTGGAAATGGCCCAGGATGCAGTAACAGACTTTGGCTTTTTCAAGCTAAGGTCTTTTCAAATACTCATTCTGAGTGAGGCAAGGCCCATTCAGTGAATAGGGCTTTTTAAGAGTTGAATCAAGGAATGGCCCCTTTAATAAAACAAACAAACAAAAAAATCAAACTAGGAGGGGAAGACCCTAAGGATTGCTGACCAAAAGAACAGTTACTATCTGCATTCACTCTGAGCCAGGCGGGTCCAAAAATTACCATTAAGTGGTGCTTGTGCAGGGACCTATTGTTGTCCAATCCCTGAGCTCCAGAATGGATTGGGTTTAATGTCTTTGAGAGAGAAATCTAGTGGGCAAACCCCAAGTTAACTAGGTGGCTTTTGGCCATCAAAATTTACTCTTCCTTGGGCAGAACCCCCTCAGGTAGGGGCAGAGGAAAGGAGAAGAGAGGAGAGGGAAGGGAAGGGGAGGGGAGGAGGAGCTGAGTTTCTTAACTGGAACTGACCAACTATGTTCCCAACTGGGCATCACTTGTGTAGTCTCTGTGGATCGATAGTGAACTGTGCCCAGAACTGAACCAGAAGAGAAAACTAAATTGTCTTCAGAATCAAAGAACATCTCACTATCTTTATGTGTTATGGTCATTTTAGAAGAGCAATATGATCAATTGCTTCCACAGCATTGATCACTTAAAGTAATCACATCATTTACATAATATTACATAATTACATAATGTTACATAATAACAATATTATAATTGTTGTTCAGTCATTCATTCATGTCTGACTCTTTGTGACCCCATGCACCATACTGTCCATTGGGTTTTCTTGGCAAAGATAATGGAGTGGTTTGCCATTTCCTTCTGCAGTTGATTAAGGAAAAAAGAAGTTAAATGACTTTCCCAGGGTCACACAGCTAGTAAGTGTCTAAGGTTGGCTTTGAACATGTCTTCTTGATTCCAGGCCCAGGTCTCTATCCACTAAGATGACTCATCATTTAGCCAGCATCAAATATTTTAAAACACATGAGTATTTCTAATTTTATTATTTTCAGCATGAGTAAAAACTACATCAGTGGTATGAACTCATGGAGTGTTGATCATAAATTGGACCTTTATTGACTAAGAGGTGAGATGGGTTAACAATGAATTTAGTCATAAATTGAGTAGAAATAAATCTTTGTTCCCTCAAGTGTGACACTGCATGTGTATAAAAGCATACTCTTGAAAAGGAACAGTGCTCTTCAAAAGACCATTTGACTACTTAGGATGGCACTTTATAGGAAGGTAGCAGCTTCTTGAGTTCATTGTTTATTACCTTTGAAATGAGTATATTTACAGAATTGCTATAAAATACACTAATAAAATAAAACAGAACGTTGCTGTATGCTTGCCTACCATGTTGCCATTTGATGTACTCATGTAGGTAAGACAGAAGTGCAATAAAATAAACCCATAAGCTGAAATCTAATTTGGTTGGAGAATTTCCATCTTTTATTTACAACTCCACAAATGAGAATTGGGGTAGGGATGGCATAAATAGCAACTATGATAAAACACTGAGAAGGTCTTCATAAAATTCAACTCACCCCCCAATTATCT
Organism: Notamacropus eugenii; assembly: GCF_028372415.1. Classification (NCBI taxonomy): domain Eukaryota; kingdom Metazoa; phylum Chordata; class Mammalia; order Diprotodontia; family Macropodidae; genus Notamacropus; species Notamacropus eugenii. The sequence goes on along the minus strand of NC_092875.1, from coordinate 196,759,260 downwards.
GCAAGTGATTTCATCCATATATTTCAAGGTTCTATCTAGCATTCATTGCTGAATGGGATATGAGCTATTAATTGGCTTGTCAGTAATGGCCTTAACAACTACACAAAGCAAAATAAATATATTAGTGATGTAGCACTTCAGTGAATTTATTATTATCTAGGTGGAAAGATAAATTACAAACATATCCCACTTAATATTTGTATTGGTTCTCAAAAATGTAATGATACAGGAAGGCAGCTTGTTTTGTCAGAACAATGTTGTGTTTTATAAATGGGCAATTGACTAATGACATTATATCTTATTTGTAGTGGGATATGGTTATAATTCATTAAAAGTATAATTCTAAAAAGATGAAGCCCAGGAAAAGCCAATATGGGATATGAATATATATATTTTTATTCTTTTTCTTTCTTTAATTTTTTTCTTTTTAAAATTTCATTTATTTTTTCAATCATCAAACACACACATTGAGAACAAAAGAAAAATGAAATCTCTCTTTAAATTAACTAAAGATAAGGAAAACTTCTTCCTTCAAAAGAAACCCAAGAAAAATAAAGAAAAAAACAAAACTAAACAGTATAATTTTATCTGCATTAGGATTCCATAAGTTCAAGGTGATGACATTTTTTTTAACATAGGTCTTTCAGAATAATCTTGTATCATTGCATTACAGAGAATGGCTAAGTCATTTGCAATTGATGATTATATTATATTTCTATTACTGTGTACAATGTTTTCCTGGTTCTACTCACTTCAGTTTGCATCAGTTTATAAATATTTTTCTGTTTTTTTTAATGAAAGCATCCCGCTCATCATTTGTTAACAGCACAATAATATTCCATCAAAATCATGTACCACTACCTGTTCAGTCATTCCCCAAATGAGGGGAATCTCTTCAATTTCCAATTCTTTATCACCACAAAAATAGTTGCTATAACTATTTTTGTACATTATAGGTCCTTTTCCTTTTGCTTTGATCTTTTTTCTCACACAGACCAAACAACATTGGTAGGACAAAGGGAATGCAGTTCTATAGCCCTTTGAACATAGTTCCAAATTGTTCTCCAGAATGATTGAATCAGTTCATAACTCTACCAACAACGCATTAGTGTTCTGATTTTTCCACATCCCCCTCCAACATTTGTCATTTTCCTTTTCTGTCATATTACAGAATCTGATAGATATGAGATCATGCATCAGAGTTGTTCTAATTTGTATCCTTCTAAGCAACAGTGATTTAGAGCACTTTTCAATAGATAGCTTTTATTTCTTCATTTGAAAATTGCTTATTCATAGCCTTTAAGCATTTATCAATTGAAGAATGACATTATAAAATTTAATTAGGTTCTCTCTCTCTCTCTCTCTTTCTCTCTCTCTCTCAGACATGAGACCTTTATCAGAGAAAATTGTGGCAAAATGTTTTCCAAGTTTTCTGTTTTCCTTCTAATTTTGACTGCATTAATTTTCTTTGTGCATATACTTTTTAATGCAATGTAAACAAAATTATCTGTTTTACATCTTGTAATACTCTCTATCACTTGTACAGTCATAAATTCTTCTCTTATCCATAGATCTGACATGTAAACTACTCCATGCTCCTCTAAGTTGCTTATTGTATGGCGCTTTATATCTAAATCATATACCCATTTTGACCTTATCTTCATACATTGTATGAGGTATTGGTCTATACCTAGTTTCCACCAAACAGATTTCCACTTTTCCCAGCACTTTTTGTTGAATAGTGAGTTCTTGTCCCAAAAGTCTGGATCTTTGCATTTATCAAACACAAGATTAAGATTGTTATTACCTACTATGTATTGTATAAATAATCTTTGGAGTGTACTGGTATTCAGGGAAGCAACCCTGATGTAGGAGCTTCAGAGACCTTTTCTTTTTTCTTAATATATTTTTACCCAAGTGCATGTTAAAACAATTTTTAACATTTGGGGATTTTTTTTTAATGTTTTGAGTTCCGAATTCTATCTCTCCTTCCCTCCACTTCCCCATTCCTGAGTTGGTACGCAATAAGATATACGTTATACATGTGCAATCATGTAAAACATTTCCATATTAGTCATTTTTTACAAGATGACTCAAAAGAAAAAGAATGAAAGAAACTGAAAAATAGCATGCTTTTTTTTGTATTCAAGCAAAATCAGTTCTTTCCCTGGAGGCATATAGTATGCTTCATCATTAGTTCTTTAAGATTGTGTTGGATCATTGTATTGCTGAGAATAACTGTCATTCACTGCTCTTCATCTTATAATATTGTTGTCACTAGGTGCAATGTCCTCTTGGTTCTGCTCATTGCACTTTGCATCAATTTATATAAGCCTTTCCAGGTTTTTCTGAAATCATCCTACTTGTCATTTCCTATAGCATAATAATATTACATCACAATTATATGTCACAGTTTTATTAAGCCATTATCCAAGTGATGGGTATTCCTTCAATTTCCAGTTCTTAGCCACCACAAAAAGAATTGCTCTAAATGTTTTATACAAATAGGCCATGGAACCCTTTTCTGGTCTTCTTTCTAGATTTTGTGACCACCTAACACCCAGATCCTCACTTGTACCTCTAAAAAGCTATGTGCTGTGGTCAGTCCCAATAAACCATTTAAGCAGATGGGTGTAAGCCAGATTGAGGGATACTGATGAGCCTCAAATCCATTGGTGAGTTTGCAGGTGTCTACCCCAAGAATGTGAAGACTTCCTCTGGTGTGGGAAGTGGATATTAACAATTTGTTCCAGCAAAGTAAAGGAAGTAGAAGCAGGTGTTGTGGAGTACCTAGAGCTGTTAAACATTAAAGACATCAAGGTCATCCACGTCATCCTGAGCCATCATCAGTCATCTTGACTTTTGTCTTGCCATTGGACTGTTATGATTTGGAAGAAAGTGAGGCCAATGACTTCATACAATTCTTCCTCATTTAAATATGACTTATGTATGAGTCAAAAGACATCACCCATACCATTGTATCACTTTTGCCTACCTCAAAGTCCTGTGGCAACAGAGAAGTGATGAGGCAGAAGGTATGTGTACACTGGAAACTATAGTCACAACCCTGCACTCAGGTGGTCCAGGCCATAGAGTCTTCTTCTCACTGGACTGAAACAGCAATGGGATTTGGCAGCTACCTGGGTGTCTGAGCTGCCTTTTCAAAGGACCACACTCCTTACCTCCTCGTGTAAGGAAGGGACTAGAACACATGTCCTAAAAACTGTCTGCTTTACCTAATGTAATATTGGCTGTAAAATGTATATTGAATACTATGTTCACAAGATTATTATTTTGAAATATTTTGAAAACAGTAAAGAATAAGAGTAAAAAATAATACTAATAATGCCTATTATTCCTATTGAATAGTTTACTCATAGTAATGATAACTGTCTGTTGGCAAGAAGTCCCTGAAAATCCCCAGTCCTTCTATGTAGTCACCTGAACTTTATTTCTCATCATTTGAAATACTTCTCATTATTGATTAGAGCAAATATTGAATCCCATGAAGAGGTAATATGTATTCAAAATTATACTATTTAAAGTTCTAATTATGTAAAATATGGTCATTTATTCCACAACAATGACTATATGTAGATTTGAAAAATGCCACCACTTTTGGAAATTCATTATTTGTACCAATCAAAACCTAGCATTAGTAACTTTCACACTTTTTGAGAAGTTTATATATATGTAAAATATTATATATGATAATTTATACATAGTCTCAATACATTCTCATAAAAACCTTGTGAAAGTAAACATTATTCTTTCCATTTTTGTCTCTGAAGCCAGAGAGGTTACATATAAGTGTTGCTAAAATAAAGAATAGAGAGGTCAACTTGTATGACTCCACAGTCCAGTGTTTATTCCAACATGTCACCAAACTTGATTAGTGTTCATATTTTGTGAATCTGTCCAACAACTCTAGGTTGTTCAAGAATGTGAAAGCCAATTAAATTTAAAAGGAACAGGACAGGTAAGAGGTGGGGCAGAAGCAGGGCAAGTGGTAATGAGAGAGAGAGAGAGAGAGAGAGAGAGAGAGAGAGAGAGAGAGAGAGAGAGAGAGAGAGAGAGAGAGAATATATGGAAATTCAAGAACCACAGAGGAGAAACATAATAAGAGAACTTTTTGATAGCAAAAAGTTAATTTTTCAAAAGGTAGAAGAAAATAGCTTTTGGTGTGGATTTGGGTCTCATCAACAAGGTAGAAATGCTTCATGATGTAAAAAATATAAGGAACCTTGGGGATAAATTAACATGCCATCTTAGAATGTTACATTCTTTGTATTCGGTGAGCAAAGCACAGTGCCAGGCACATTTAATAAATGTTTATGATTAATTGGTTACAGTTTGTATAATGGAAGAGGAAAGAGTTTGACATGTACCTCTATATAATAATAACAAAACCAAGATTCAATAAAATACATGTATTTAACATTCTAAATAACTACAACTGCATAAAATACTTTGGGTTCAATCTACCAAAGCATTAAAAAAATATATAAATTCAATGACAAAGTGCTACCTAAAGAAATAAAGGCAATTTAAATACCTGGAATAATATTCTTTGCTTTTGATGGAACCTTGACAATATAATAAAAATGACAATACAGCTATAATTATTTTGCATTTTTAATACTATATCAACTAAATCATTAAAAGGATCCATTACATAAATTGAAAAAAAATAATTTAGGAAAAGGAAAGATGTATAATATAAAGGAAAATAATGAAAAAATGTTGGGATGATGAGAAATAACACTTCTGTACCTCAGTTTACATTATAAAATAGCAGCCATCAAAACATCTGGTATTGGTTAAAAAAATAGAAAGGTAGATCAATGAAACAGACTAGACAAGATAAAATCTGAAACAGTAGAACTAGTTAACCCAATGTTTGGTAAACCAAAAAAAAAAATTAGTCGGGAAACAATTTCTTTTTTGATTGAATAAATTCTGGGAAAACTATAACATGATCTGGTAGAAATTACATTTCAACTAGCACAATCATTTTCCCCAATATATTATAAATGGATATGTGACTCTAATATTAAAGGTTATACTGTGAACAATTAAAAAAGAAGTAGCTCAAATACCTCTCAGAGCTACAAAAGATGTATTCTTAAGTGAACAGGAGATACAAGCAAACAGAAGATTAATAGTCAACTCTGATTACATAAACTTCTGAACAAACAAAAACAACGAATCTAGAATAACAAAGGAAATGGTTGAAAGGGAAAATATTTTTATCAAAATTCTCTGATAAAGATTTGGTATCCAAAATTAACCTCAACCTTTATATAGCACTTTGTATGTTCTAATCATTGTACTAGGTGCTTTACAATTATTTCATTTAGTCCTCAGAACAACCTTGGGAGTTAGGTGTTATTATTATCCCCATTTTACAAATTAAGGAACTGAAGCAGACAGATGTTAAATGATTTGCCCAGGGTAACAGAGCCAATAAGTTTCTGAGGCTGGATTTGATCTCAGTTCTTCCTGATTCCTGGCCTAGCATTCTATTCACTTTGCTATCTAACTGCCTTATAATATAAACAGTTAACAGATGCATGTATGTGTATGTGTGCACATAGGTAGAGATTTACCATTCACATGTAGACACATGACATTCTTATTGAGCATATATGTATTTATATCTACATTATGTTGATGTAGATTATGCTGATATATCTGTATATATACATATGCATATACATGCATATACAAATATAAATATGCAGAGATGTACAGACAGACAGATAAAATCACAAGTCATTCCCCAATAGATAAGTGGTCACAGTATATGACTAAACAGTTCTCAAAAGAATTGAAAACGAACAACCACATGAAATAAGAAAAAATGCATATCAAAGCAAACTTAAGGTTGTATCTAATACACTGGAAATTAGGAAAAAAAGATAGCAAAGGACTTGGTCAAAATTGGAGGAGTTGAGGGAAGATAAGCACACTAGTCCATTATTGGTAGAATTGTGAATCAGTACAAACTTTCTGGAAAGCAATTTGGAATCAACTAAATGAAATAACTAAATTGCCCATTCTCTTTAATCCATGGATTATCCTAGATATATATTTAAGGGGTCATTCATAAAGAGAAAGCCACCAGATGCAATTATATATTTAAACACTTATAGCAACACTTAGTAACAAAAATTTAAACAAAATAGATGCCCATCTATTACAGAACAAATTGTGACATGGGAATTAATGGAATATTATTGTGCTTTAAAAGACAGCAAATGTTATGAATACAAAGAAACTTAGAGAGATCTATATGAATTGATGCAGAGTGAAGGAGAGTCACAAAAACAATATACATTGAATATAACAATGTTGTAAGAGAAAAAAACTACCACCAAAAATATATTAAAAGTGAACGTAGCAAAATTACAAAGAACAATTAAGACTCTAAAGAATAGATACATAAAGAAACCTCCACAATTTTTTTTTTGGGGGGGGCAGAAGACAGTTCCATGAATATAATATTTTCAGACTGTTTTTGGAATACTGGTAATTTCCTTCATACTTTTTGGATTTTGAAATATATACATACATAATTTGTAACATAGAAAGACTCTTTGGAAAGTAAAAAAAGAAGAGAAGCTGAGTAAATACTATGATGTTAAAAAACAAAAAAAAATCAATAAAAATTAGTTTTAAAATAAAATACTAAATTGTTTTTAAAGAATATATGTCAAACCTAACATCTTTTTTAAAAAAAATATTATTAAATGAATTTATGGTGGTAAATCAGGACATGCTGTCAAAATAGAATACTTACATTTTAGAGAAGCATTTGACACATCTTTCATTCTATTCTTGTAAAAAAAAAGGTGAAGGCTGTAGGGAAAAGATGATAGTCTCATTAGATCTATTCAGAGTGGCCAAACGAAAAGGATTATTCTTTAATGTTTTGATGCTGCTAGGAAAATTATGTCCTGAGGACTGGTGTTTGGCCTTTGCACTGGTTAACATTTTTATCTGTGACATAGATATAGATGTAATCTTCACCATATCTTCACGTACAAAGCAGGGAAGGTGAAGACGAAATTACGTTACGTGACAGAATCAGATCTTAACAGACTAGAAAATTAGGTTGAATTTAATAACATAAAACTTAATAGACACAATGAACCATTTGAACATGGATACAGAAAAGCAGTTTCTGTGCTTGAAAGGAAATTGTGGCTAGACAGCAGTTATTTTGGAAATGATCTTGGAGATTTACTAGATTGTAAGATCAATATGAGTCAATATTGTGATATGGAAACCAAAAAGACTACTATCATAAGTTGTATTGAGCAGCATAATGATTAGGACTAGGGAGGCCATCTAGAATACTGTATTTAGGTTGGCCATTACATTTCACCTGGAAAGACTGGAGCCATAGAACTTGGATTCAAAACCATTTAGATATAAGGGGCTTTGATAACCAGGCTACTACAATAGCAGGGTTCTATATATGATCTTTTTGGGGTACCGCACATTACATGAAAGGCTATGAAGGGCAGATCAAACAGGGAAAGGACATAGTGAGCTAAGGGGAGTCAGTACCTTTGGAGGCCTTTAGGTAACATGTATAGGAATGAAGTAATGGGGAGATGGTAGTGTTAGGAACAAAGGAAAACTCTTAGAGTTAGTTAACAACAAATAATATTGAGTCCCTAGGAGGAGTGATATATACTCTAGTGAAGGAGATAGAGGAGGCTGTACTTTGTTATGCCAGTTTCCACTGCAACAACACTGTGTGGCCCATGAGGAAATAAGATAGTAAGTGACAGGCAAAATGAACTACAAGGAACTAAGCAACATTATCATAATACTTATTCTTGCATCCATTGCTGACGTTGTGAAAGTGGTACATCAGCTGGTACAGGCCCAAGATAAGTGGTATGAGTTAGTTTTTCTTGTTTATTCATTTGTCATATATCTTCATGTCTGACTCTTCATAATCCCACTTCTTTCTCCAACTCCTTTTACAGATGAAGAAAATGAAGCAGAGTTAAGTGATTTGCCTTGTATCACATAACTAGTTAGTATCTGAGGCCAAATTTGAACTCAGGTACTCCTGCTCTATCCACTGTACCACCTAGTTGCCTCATTGGTTTATTAACCTTAGTAATGCTTTCAATTTTCCAATCCTTTGGAAGAAACTAATCAGGAGCAATTAATTTTTACCTTGGAGAACATCCAATATAACTTCACCCTTTCCCCAGAACTACCTAAAATATACAACACTATGTTGATAGCCTAGCATTGACAATTTGGGACTCTGACAGACCTCCATTCTAAGACTTGTATGCTGCCTCTTTCACTAGTTGAATAGGTTCCTATCAATGACTATTTAATTTTAAGGGATGGCATTTGACTTATTCTAATGACAGCTCTGTCCATTACAAAAAAAACATGCTACATCTGGATTTTATTGACCATTGATTGAGCCCTGGGGAATAGAAGTCCTCATGGTTGATTAAATTAAATGCCACTTGGCTAAAGAGATCTTTGAAGTAGGAATATAAAACATTTATTCCTATGTTGCGGCCATAGGTCTAGCTGAGTGGCAAAAGAAACTGTCATGAAAGGGTATGATTTGATGGAGGTCAGTTCCTACCAGGTATTCATCCATTTTTTACATACTTTCCTCAGTGATATAGGTTAGACTAATTCTTTCCCTGAAAGGCAGTGTCTAAAAGTGTCTCCAATACTTTATTGACCCAGAAAGCTAATTCTCAACCCATGTCTTCAGTATGGTAATTAATACAGTTTTCTTGTGGCCAAAGGCCATATTAATGTGCTGTCTTGATCACTTGAAGGCATGAAAAATGGAGGTGGGACCATTAAGTCTTTGTGAATGCACCAATAACATGCAATTTACTATACTCTGCCCAGATGACCAGGCTGATTTCTATATAGAGAGAAGGGAATTCATTCTATGCAATCTAAGTACGGGATCTTTGTTGAAGATTCTTTCTATGTACAACTAGTAAGCCTCCTTTTATTTACTGTTAAATGGCCTACAAATATCTTATTTAATTACTATGTTTAACCTAAATTGCCAGGGGACAAGTCTAATTGAGTCCTGGTTATATTTCCAATTCTTCTGACTTCTTCCTTATTAGTAATACATCCATATACATACTGCCAACCACAAACCTTTAAATTGAACAAAGCCACAAAACTTTCTCAGTCCTTCTGTCCTACACCAATAAAATACGGTGTCATGTAGAAAATATAGTAGTTACCTGGTTTGATTGAACTCATATTCACATATTACTGATTCTCCATATGGTGATTTTCCTCCTTTTCTATGGGACAACCTTAATATATTTGCATATTCTTGACATTAAACCTATAACAACATTAACAGCTAATGTATTTGCCATGTGTAATTACAGTTGTATTTGGAAAAGGTACAAGTCTGCGGTTCTATTTGTTGATGTTGTTAATGTCGTTGCTGTTATTATTGTTATTGTTTCTTCAGAGGAGTGTAATCTTTATGGTTTATTATTCTCTGATTAATCCTTGATTTATGGCTGTATCCCAAAACAACATAGGAAATAATAAGCTTCTTAATAAATTGATTTGAGGGAACCACTGGGGCAGACACAAGCGGAAGCAGCAGTGCAAATTCTCAAACATATTAGCCCAGGATGGGAGTAGAGCAGAACTGAGTGAGAGAGAAGCACAGGACCTCAGTAACAGCCACAGCCACTCCTGAAATAATAAGGCCACAGATTAAATGTCTGTAAGTCACCTACTTGACCTTCTGGGAGCCAAGAAGGTGAAGTCATCTGTAAGTGCTTCCCTCTCCCCTTTTTGACCTTGAAAAACCCAGAGAATATTTCCCCAGGAAAAATCCTGGAATAGTGGGATCAATTGAAGGGGTAAACTGTCTCTTAGCTTGAGAGACCAGGAAAATCATTAAGGAGAGACCATCTTGCTATGGCTGAAGGAGACCAATGAAGGACCAGAGCTTTTCCAGACAGCCCCACCTCAGTGGACCAGGAGGAAATCCTGAGCCCCAGGGGGGTGGAGCCCATAAGCTCCAACACCAGGATCAAGGAATGCCTTACCACAGTCAGGGGAATTGGGAAGACACTAGAAAAGAAGAGTGTTCACCAATCACCGAGCCTGCCTATGCTCTAGCTCAGGATAGGAGACCTCCTGTGGTCAGACCACCCCTCTCCCACACCTCACACAAGAAGGTCCCGGGTAACTGCAGGGAAAGTCACAAAGACTTCACCTGGTCTCTGCCTTGGCACACCAGCCAGCTCAGCACCAGCTAAGCTGCAGTATTTTAGCTTCTAGCTGAAAGAACCAGAGACCACAACATACAAAGCCTCAAGTTCTTAACACAAGAACCATGGGAGAGAATCCCCTATTCCCCAGAGGCAGAGATCCACTTTAAAAGCTAGGAAAAAGGCAATCATCATGAGCAAGAAGCAAACCAGAAAAGAAAAGATCATAGAATCTTACTATGGGGACAAAAATCAAAAGAGAAATACAAAAGAGGTCCACATTGAAACTGTACTCCCATTTGAAACCTCAGAAGGAAATATGAACTGATCTCAAGCCCGAAGAGCATTCATTGGAAGAGTTCAGGAAGAATTTTAAAACTCAAATTAGAAAAGTAGAAGAAAAATTGGCCAATGATTTTAAAAATATGAAAAAAGAATTCACAGAAGAATTTAAAAGGAATATTGGGCAAATGGATAAGGAGATACAGAACCTAAATGGAGAAAATAGATCCTTACAAGGAACAATTGGACAAATGGAAAAGGAGATGCAAAAGTTAACTGAAGAAAACAATCTATTAAAATTTAGAATTGGGCAAGTAGAAGATAATGACCCTATAAGAAATCAAGAATCAGTCAAACAGAATCTAAAGAACAAAAAAGAGAAGAAAATGTAAAGTATCTCATTAGTAAAACAACTGATATGGAAAATAGATCCAGGACAGAAAATCTAAGAATTATTGGCTTACCAGAAAGCCATGATGAAAAAAAGAGCCTGGACAATATCTTCCAAGAAATCATCAACGAAAACTGCCCTGAGGTCCTAGATGCAGAGGGCAAAATAGTTATTGAAAGAATTTGCCAATCACCCACTGGAAGAAATCCCAAACTGAAAATGCCAAGGAATATTGGTGCCAAATTCCTGAAATGTCAAGTTAAGGGGAAAATACTGCAAGCAGTCAGAAAGAAACAATTCAAGTATCTAGAAACTACAGTCAGGATCACACAGGACCTTGTAGCTTCTACATTAAAAGATTAGAGGGATTGGAATATTGTATTCTATAAGGCAAAGGAGCTTAGACTACAAACAAGGATCAACTACCCAGCAAAACTGAGCATAATATTTCCAGCAAGGAGATGGACATTCAATGAAATAAGGGATTTACAGACCTTCCTGATGAAATGGCCAGAGTTCAATAGAAAATTTGATCTTCAAATACAAGTCTCAAGTAAAGCGTAAAATGGTAAACTTGTTCTTCAATATGGACAAACTGTTTACATCTCTATAAGGGAAGATGTTACTTGCTAATCTTGAGAACTGTATATTTATTATGATATTTAAAAGGGATATACATAGATAGAAGGGGTGGGTATAAATTAACTGATGTGATGATAAAAAAATATGATCTAAGGGTGAGAAGGTATTGTAATGGGAGATGTGAAAAGGAGGAGGCAGAAAAAGGTAAGTTACATCACAGGAAGAGGCACAAAATCATATTACAGTACAGGGAAAGAGAAGTGGGAGATGGGCTCTGTTTGAGACTTGCTGTCATCTGATTGGGTTCAAGGAGGGAACAATAAGCTCAGTGAAGTATAGAAATCTAAATTGCCCTATAGGGAGTAATAGGGGAAAGGGGAAAGAAGAAGGAAGGGAGGTTAAAAGGGAGGGAGGAAGTAATAAGGGAAAAGGGGAATAAAAGGAAGGGGGGCCTAATAGCAGGGAGGGAAGCCTGAGGGAAGTGGTGGTCAAAAATTAAAACTCTATTGTGGAAGGGAAAAGAGAAGGGAGAAGAAAAAGCATAAACAAGGGAAATAGGTTGGAAAGACACAGATAGTAATCATAATTGTGAATATGAATGGAATGAACTCTCCCATAAAATGGAGGTGGATAGCAGAATGGATTAAAAACCATAATCCAACAATATGTTGTTTATAAGAAACACATTTGAAACAGGGGGATACACAGAGTAAAGGTAAAAGGTTGAAGGAGACTATCTTATGTTTCAGCTGATGCTAAAAGAAGCAGGGGTAGCAATCCTAATCTCAGACAAAGCAAAAGCAGAAATAGATCTAATCAAAAGAGATACAGAAGGAAACTATCCTGTTAAAAGCACCATAGACAACCAAGCAATATCATTACTAAGCATATAAGCTCCAAGTGGTATGACATCCAAATTCTTAGAAGTTAAGGGAGTTACAGGAAGAAATAGCAGAACTACACTAGTGGGGGACCTCAACCTCCCTCCCCTCTGAACTTTATAAATAAAAATAAACAAACAAGAAAGAATAAGAAGGTGAATAAAACTTTGGATAATACAGATATGAGAGGTCTCTGGAGAAAATTGAATGAGGATAGAAAAGAATAGACCTTTTTCTCAGTGGTACATGGCACATATACAAAAATTAACCATGTACTAGGGCATAAAAATTATCCTTCTTAGATCATAATGCAATAAAAATTGTATGTAATAAAAGGCCATTGAAAAATGGATCAAAATTAATTGGAAATTAAATAATCTAATTCTAAAGAATGAGTGGGTTAAACAACAAATCATAGAAACAATCAACAACTTCATTCAAGAAAATGACAATAATGAAACAACCTACCAAATCTTATGGGATGCTGCAAAAGCACTTCTTAGTGGAAGTTTTAAGTCATTGACCATCTACATGAATGAAATAGAGAAAGAAGAGATGAGTGAATTGTGCATGCAGCTGAAAAAGCTAGAAAAAAACAAACTGAAAATCCCCAAGTAAATACCAAATTAGAAATATTGAAAACCAAAAGGCAGATTAACAAAACTGAAATTAAGAAAGAAAGCTATTGAACTAATAAATAAAACTAAGAGTTAGTTTTATGAAAAAAACCAATAAAATTGACAAAACTTTGGTCAATTTGGTTAAAAAAAGAAAGAAGGAAACAAAATTACCAGTATCAAAAAGGAGAAAAGTGAACTCACCTCCAATGTAGAAGAAATTATAACAATAATTAGAAATTAATTTGCCCAACTATATGAGCATAAATATGTCAATCTAAGTGAGATGGAAGAATATTTAAAAAAAATATAAATTCCCCAGATTAACAGATGAGGAAATTAAATACTTAAATAACCCCATCTCAGAAAAAGAAATGGAAGAAGGCATCAATGAACACCCTAAGAAAAACTTTCTAGGGTCAGATGGATTTACAAGTGAATTCTATCAAACATTTAAACAACAGTTAATCCCAATACCACATAGACTATTTGGGAAAATTGGGGAAGGAGTCCTACCAAATTCTTTTTATGATACAAATATGTCTCTGAATAAATGGATAGGAGGATACTTAATCTTATCTTTCTCTTGGTGGTGTTTCTTTTTATAATTTAAAATGCTAATATTTTATCTGATTCTGGTTAACTTTTGTTTCATAAAAAGTTCCTTTGATTCAGATTTAACCATGTATTGACATGAGAGATACAAACTTGTACATATATTGGCAAACATTTTAATAGTGTGTGTGTGCATGAATAATCATTTATTAAATGTCTACTGTATTCTAGGCATTGTAGTAGGCAGTATAACAAAATAGAACTTATATTCTAACATGATGACTCCACACATACCGGACAGGAATAGTCAAGAAAAGAAATTTTGGTCTGGGGAGATACAGGGAGTATAAGTTGAACTGAAGGAAAGATAATTGTCTCATTTTTTTTATTTTTTAATGAAATTGCTTGGTTGCATGTTTTGTTTTTTGACCCATTCTTTATATAGAATTAGTCTATTTAATATTCATTTATTTTTTTAACCTTTGCTTCAAAGATCTTTTATTGAATGTAATTTCTAGAACTATATGAACAGTAAAAAAATGCATTTAAAACTCGTGCTTTTCTACATTTGTGAGGTTTGAGTGACTTAATACATGATCAATGCTTATAACTATATCATGGATATAAGAAATAGGTATACATTTTATTCCCTTTAAATATTTCCCAGAAGATAATCATGTCTAAGATTTTCAAAATCTTACCTACGTCCTTATCTTCTTTCTTTCTAATTGGATTTATCTAGGTCTGAGAAGGATAAATATAGGACATTCATTATTTTAAATTTATTTTCTTTTTTTCTGTAAAAGATTTAACTAAAATCAAGAATTTAATCAGTACATCACTTGCTGCATGTAAGTTTTGCATTGATATTATTTCATCATCTATGGAAGCTTTTAGCAAAATATAGATTCTCTGCTTGTCTTTTAAAATTAGGTTTATTCATGCTTATTCTTTTTCTGAGCATAACTTTTTTTTTTACTTCAGCTCAAGTGTAATATATTCTGCTCTAGCCCCTCATTTTAACTCTGCATCTATCTTTCTGTTTAAGTGTATTTCTTCTAAACAATATATTATTGGATTCTAATTTGAAATAGATTCTTCTATCCCATTCATATTTATAGTTATGATTGCTAAGTGTATTTCACTGTCTTATAGTCTCTCTTTTTTTCCCCTGACACTTTGAGTCCACTTTGCTTCTGAATAATGTCTTCCTTGTTATTATTATTTCTCCCTCTTATTTCTTTCTTTTTCCTTAATCCCTTCCCTTCCTATTTCTCTCTTGGTTAAAATGAATTTCTGTATTCTACTGTGTGTATGTATATTCTTCACTTCTTTAACCAGTTCAAATGAAAGTGAGGTTTAAGTGTTACCTACTCCCCCAACTATCCCCTCCTAATTGTATAAACTCCTCTTTGTTTGCCACACTTATGTGAGATATTTTTTCCAGTTTTTCTTTCTCTTTCCCAAGTTTATTCCTTTTCTCAACCCATTCTATTCTTCTTTTAAGAGCATCCAAGCACAGCAGAATCACACTCAAGTGATCTAATTAGACTCCCTCTATGATGATAAAGTTATGGGTTACATATATCATCTCCCCATGTAAGAATGTAAGCAGTTACACTTTTTTAGTCCTTTATGATTTTTTTACTCATGTTTACCTTTTTATGTTTTTATTGACTTATTGGTTTGTATGTCAAATTTTCAACTTGGCTAATGTCTTTTCAGCAAGAATACTTATAAGTCCTCTTTCATTGAAGGTAATTTTCCCCCTTAAATCACTATACTCAGTTTTCACTTGGCTGATTATTGTTAGTTGGAAGTCTACATTCTTTGCTTTCTGAAATACCATATTACAAGGTCTCTGCTCTTTTAGAATGGTAGCTACTACATCTTTTGTCATCCTGCTTATAGCTCCTCAGTACTTGAATTCTTTCTGACTGATTAAAGAATGTCTTTCCTTGACCTTGGACTTCTGGAATTTGGTTTTAATATTCCTGGGGGTTTCATTTTGGGGTCCTTTCATGAGGTAACTGGTGAGTTTTTTAAATTTCTGCTTTGCTCTATGATATTTGGACATTTTTCTTTCATGATTTCTTTAAATATAAAGTTGAGGTTCTTTTTTTATTCATGGTTTTCAGAAAATCTGAAATCCTCCTTAAATCATCCTTCTTTGCTCTCTTGCCCAGTTTAGTTTTTCTTCCTATTTGTTATGTCTCAAGGAGTCATTAGCTTCCACTTGGCCAAATTTAATCTTCAAGTAGTTATTTTCTTTCAATAAAATTTTGTACCTCTTTTCTCAAGTTGCTAATTCTCTTTATACTTTACTTCCCTACCACTTGTCTCTCTTTGTCTTCTTTCTTTTATTGCTCTCATTTCATTTTTAAAATAAAGTTTTCATTCCTTCTTTAACTTTTGGTTAAACTCATTGAGGAATTATTTTGTAATATTTTATTTTTCCAATTATATGTAAAAATTTTTAAATTTTGTTTTCTTTAAATTATGATTCCCAAATTCCCTTTCTCTTCTCCCCTCATTGAGAACACCAACAATTTGACATAGATTATACATGTGCAGTTCTACAAAACAAATCTCCATGCTGTAAAAGAAAACACAGGCCAACAAAAAAACCAAAGAAAATAAAGTTATTTTTTAAAAAAATGATCATACTCCATAAGCTGTTTATCTGGAGGTGGATAACATTTTTCATCATAAGTCCTTCACAACTGTCTTGGATCATTGCACTGCTGAGAATATCTAATCCATTCACAATAGGTCATTTTACAATATCACTGTATACATTGTTTTCCTTGTTCTGTTCACTTGACTTTGCATCATTTCATGTAAGTTTTTCCAGGTTTTTCTAAAAGCATCCTGCTCATCACTTCTTATGGCATAATAACATTCCATCATAATAAAATACCACAGTTCAGCCATTCCCCAATTGATGAGTATTTCTGCAATTGTCAATTCTTTGCCACCACAAAAAGAACTGCAAAAAATATTTTTGAACGTATAGGTCCCTTGGTTTTATTATTTTTTTTGTTTGATCCCTGTGGGATAAAGAATTAGTAGTGGTATTTTTGGACCAAAGGGTATACACAGTTTGATGGCCCTATCTATGTTCATAGTTCTAACTTGCTCTCCAAAATAATTGGTTAAGTTTACAACTCTGTCAACAATGCATTAGTGTCCCAATTGTCCTACATCTTCAACATCTGTGATTTTCCTCTGCTGTCATATTAACTAATCTGATAGATGTGAGATGGTACATCAGAGTTGTTTTAATTTGCATTTCTCTAGTCAAGAGTGATTCAGATTTTTATTAATGTGGCTATAGATAGTTTTGATTTCTTCTTCTGAAAACTGAAGACCATTTGTCAATTGTGGATTAATGATTATTCTTTTAAATTTGACACAGTTCTCTAAAAACCTGAGAAATGAGGTCTTTGTCAGAAAAATTTGCTGTAATATTTTTCACAATTATGATTACTAATTCTGTATTTCCCTCAATACTATTTCCCCTGTTTATCCTTCTCTTTTTTCCCCCTTTCACCCTCTCCCTTCTCAAATGTCTTTTGCTTTTGAGCACTGCCTCCCCAAATATGTCCTCTTTTTATCAGCCTCCCCACCTTCTTTTATCCCACTTTCCCCCTACTTTTCTGCAGGATAAGATGGAGTTCAACACCAAATTATGTATGTATGTTATCTCTTTGAATCAGTTCCAGAGAGAGTAAGGTTCACGGATTATCTGCCACCTTCCTTATTTTCCCCTCCACCATATTAACTTTTGTGTACCTCTTTTAGGTGAGGTAATTTATCCCACTTTACTTCTCCCTTCCCCTTTACCCCCATGCGTCCTTCTTTCTCACTTTTATTTTTAGTTATCATCTCATCATATTCAAATCACACCCATGCCCTCTGTCTAGGTATACTCCTTCTAATTGCCATAGTAATAATAATCTTGGGAGTTTCATGTAGGAATTCCCTTCCAGTAATGCAAACAGTTTAATTTTAGTGAATCCCTTACGACTTCCATTTCCTGCTTACCTTTTCATGTTTCTCTTATATCTTGTATTTGAAAGTCAAATTTCTGATTCAGTTCTGGTCTTTTCATCAAAAAATGCTTGAATGTATGCATGTATATATATATATATATCAGAAAAATAAATTTAAAAATGTAAAATATGTTTATATCTACCAGAAAAATGAGTAGATGCTTATATAAGAAAAGATTCTGAAAGACCCCTCTGCTATAAAATATGTAACCCATTGATTATGCCTTGGTTACTGAAGTTCTTACCATTTGATTTAACATGTGTGACTGTATACTTCTCTCTAGAAAGGACCTGTTAAAATCCAAACATCTGTTGGTATAACAATCATTAACATTGTAACGGATATTTGCTTTGGCAACACGTATGCTGAAATTTAAACACAAGCAGCAAAAGGAAAAAAAAACAGTTTACAAATACTAAGTAATGTCTTGAAGACATGGCAAAAAGAGTTAGCAAGCTTTGATGATGTAGCAGAATGACTAGAAATGGTAGATACAGAACAGTATTTAAGTAGATTTCCTTTCCAAAATATTCTAGGAGCCCATGTCTTACTATTGCATTTATTTTGTTTCAGTAAACTGTAGTCTCAGTTATGTGTCAGGCTATAACCTAAAATCTTCTGAGAGTTACTGAAATATATCTAAAAATGGCTAATTATGAAATTCTTCCCTCCCCCTCCCCCAAAGGACTTGAGCATTTTGTCAGTTACAGTTCAGGATGTTGCCTTTTTCAACTGAAGCATTACAGATCCAGAGAGAACTTCACATGAAAAAGAACCATTTTTCCAAATGGGCTTCAGGATATATAACTTACCTTTGAACTGAGTTGCCACCTTGGGCACTGAGACATGATGCTTTATAACTCAAACCCTTCAGAGTGGCTGTTATTGCCCTTACTCTAGGGAAAGTTGGAAGAATGATTACCTACTATTGTTTATGTGTTTTTCCCTCCTTTTGCAAAGGAGGAGAGCAAGGTACAGACATGAAATTTTTTTTCTAGGTTTCTAGCTAAGATCACAGCTCTGACTATGATGTCAACCAGAAAATTGGAGCCAATTCTTTTTTTTTTCTACTAAATCATAGAATAGCTGGAAGAGACCTTAAAGGTCATGATCTACCAAATATAGGAATTCCCTACAAAGTATTCTTGACAAACTCTGTTGGAACACTTTCAATCGGAAACTCTGGAGTCAGCCTATTCAAGTTACAAAGTTCTTTCTATTGCCTTGAAATCAACTTTATTTTAACTTCCACTTACTGGTTCTCATTCTGCCATGTGAGGTCAATCAGGATAAGAGACCAGCCCTGTGATTTTATTGGGATAGGGAAACACCAAGTAAAGAAATTCTCTTTGGCAAAGGGGGTCAGAACCTTCTCTACAACTTAGAGTCTTAGAAAGTCATCTAGAGTATTCATAGGTTCACTGATTTGCCTGGAGTCATACAACAAGTGTGTGTCAAAGGCTGAAACTGAATTCAGTTCTTCTTGACTGTCATAACAACTCTCTATCTGCTATGCTATGCAGCTTCTGAAGCCAATCAAACTATTTCTTATTTCTTTTCCCATGGTAACCTCTAAATTATTTGACAACAATCATTTCCTTTTTATATTTTCTCTTTACTTGCAAATTCACCCCAATTCCTATAACCATTGTTCATATGGCATGACTTCACGTCTTTTCCAATGATCCTAGGATAAAATATCAACAACCCCTTGTATATAATTTTAAAGATCTCCTCAATCTGAATCTGATGTACCTTTTCAGTTTAAATTCACATTACTTCTCTTCATTTTTTTTCTGTTCCAGCCAATCTGTTTTCCAAGTTTTTCTCTTAATTAATTCTACATTCCCTCTTCTACCTCTATGCATTTTCACAATCCATCCCCCATGTCTGAACTCCATTTCCTCTTCATATCATCTCAACATCCTTCTCTTTTATTTCAAGAATTACTTTACTTTACTCTATATGTATATATATGGAAATATTATATATGTATTTATATATAATAGGACATATATAATATGAATAGGAAATATATATAACAGGAAAAATCCATTCAAAAGAACTACAAATTTCATAAACTACAAGACCAATAAGCAAATTTAACTAGTTATAAAACATTCTTGAAAGAAATTATGACAAATCACTTAAACTTTGGACATGCCATTATACAAAAAAATGATGGCATTACATGTATTCTTTTTATAGATATACTACTATACTAATCAAATTACCAATGGCAAAAAAAGAAATAAAAACAAAGTTCATTGGGAATAACAAAGGGTTAGAAGTATCAAAACATAATTTTAAAAATGATATGAGACTAGCACTTTCAGACACAAAACATTCACCTTTTTCAATCTCTCTTAAAAGTAGTCTCAATTCTCTGTTAATTATTTATCCTATATGGTTGATACCTAATTTTATCTTGTTGTCTCTCCCACTAGATTGTAAGCTCTTTGATGGCAAGAATTGCCTTTGTCTTTCTTTGTATTGCCAATGCATAGTACAATGTCTGGTAGTTGGTGTTACATAAATGCTTATTAGTTGACTGACTGAAGAAAGGTAAACTATAAAACACTGATCATCAAAACTATCTGACTGATTATTTTTTTCCCTAACTGATCAGTAGAAGTAATTGGATAGGAAAAATATTAGAAACAAACAAAAAAACCCAATACAACTTTCAATAAATATGAAAAAAATTATGAGAAAATTCTCATTTTAAAAGTGACTAAAATGGATAATATGGTAGAAACAAGGTTTGTGCTTATATCATAGACCACTACAATAAATTCAAAATGGATCTGCTATCTAAATATTATAGCATTAAAAATGAAATTATATCATTAAAAAATGAAAAAGAGAATCAACTAAGGCATCTTTCATTGTTATGACTATGAACAAATTTCTTCTTTTTGTCTATTTTTTCTAGTTTTCCAAAACTCCCCCACCCCACTTAATAGTATTTTTTACTTAATTATGTGTAAAGATAGTTTTCAACATTGACTTTTGTAAGATTTTGAGATCTAAATTTTTCTCCATCCCTCTCTCCTCTTCATCCTTCCCAAGACAGCACATAATCTGATAGGGGTTACAGAACAAGTCAATTACAAAAGAATGTTGAATATGTGAAATTGTGTTTCAAATGACCAAAATCATTGCAGCTAGGGTAACCATGCAAAATATCAATTACAAAACCATTTTCACCAAGCTTCACTGATTCGGGTTTTCATATCCAAGATATAAAGGAATGGACATAAATATATAAGACCAAGAATTACTTACCCAGTAGATAAGATATAGAAGAATATGAATAAACATTTCCTAAGGAAAGGCAAATCAAAATAATTTTGACATTTTACTTTACACCTGTCTTGTTGGCAAGGATGCCAATTAATGATATGTAATCATAAGGGTCAAATGGGACTCCAACAAAGAGCTGAGAAAGTGCACTTTCCTCTCTTACTCTAAGACTTCAGGGATATGGTTATGAAATATCACATATATTGTTAGACATGTTTGATTTGTTCTTTGGTCTTTTTGAACTTATTATTTTGGGTTCCATTTATTCATTCATTTATTATCTATGCATCTATTTATTTGGTTTAGACATGTTGAGTAGGGGATGGAGCAGGAATAAATTCATAAATGAATGTAATGATAACAAAAACAAATTGTATCAACAATTGAGGTTAAAATTAAATGGTAGTTTATTTCAAATCATAATTTTAAATGTGCTTTTAGTGAGTTCTAAGTACACGGTGTATATTGACATAATGGATAGAACAAAGGGATTTGGAGCTGCAGGTGCTCTAACACAAGACCAGGTAAGGAAAGAGAAGTTGACTTAGATTCCTAGAAAAAGTCTAGAAAAAATTAATAAAGACACGATAAGAAAACATTTAGAAAAGGCAATAGTGGTCATAAAAAGACAACAGAATCAATAACAGTGCATGTCAGACTAAGTAATTTTTTGATAAGGTTGCTCAAGCAGTACACTTGAGGACCACTGGTATGGGTATAGTTAACCTAGAGTTTTAGAGCAAAACACTTGATAAAATATCTCATCCTATCTGTCTTTAATTGATGGGAAGATATTGGGTAGATAACAGAACAATTATTTGGATTTGCAACTGATTGAAAGGCTAAACTTAATGAATATCCATTAATGGTTGAGCGTAAGTTTGGCAAGACTTCTACAAAGAAATATTACTGGAATCTGGTCTCTGTGCTGTTTAACCTTTTTATCAGACTAGGATAAAGCTGTAGATGACATCCTCATCAAAACTATAATAACGGAAAGATAGCACATTGGAAGACAGAGGCATCCCCTTGAACAGTGGAATTAATGTAATGTGACAAAACATTCTAGCTATAAATATAAATCTACCTATATATGATATATCCATATTTATATTACACAAACATTTGTAATTAATTTATTAATCACTAATTATCACCAACAAGGATATTGTTTTGTGCTCTACATATTATACAAATATATTAATAATGTAATATAATTATATAACAAATATTTTGTGTTAATATAATAATTATATGTCATAGATAGGTTTAGTATATACATATACGTAAAATATATTTATAAAATCCAAAAATGGATTTCACAATTAGAAAATGTGGTAGATATGGATAGATTGTGATCTGTATGGGAAAAAATGGAGTGATGTTAGTTGGCTCCAACTTCAGTATGAGTCAATAATGTGATTGACAGAAAAGCTAATGCAATATTGGGCCACCATACAAAAGATATAACTTTCATGAATAAGCATGTGGTCTTTCCATTGTATTCTGCTCTAGCCAGTTCCCACCTGTGGGGTTATATTCAGTTTTGAGGAAATATGGAAGAATAATTATAAACTGGATTGTATCCAGGGGAGGGCAGACGGTAAAGGACCTGGCCTAAATTCCTTATGAGGATCATTTGAAGAAGGTGGAAAGGTAGATTCTGGAAAAGAGAAAACTCAGGGAGGAAATGATAAATACATTTTATTATTTTTAAATCTACTAAGAATGAAAGAAATTAGGATTATTCTATTTGGCTCCCACTGGCAGAAATAGGAATAGTGTGTGGAAATCAAAAGTGGTTCAGATTTAGGTTTGAAAAAGAAAAACCTTTCAAACCATGAAAGCCTTTAATAAGGGTATTGAATCCTCTGGAATTAATGAACTTTCCTTCATTTGAAATCTTCACTAAAAGACTAACCATTTCTCACATATGTTATGGTGGAAACTCTTTGTGGAATATGGGTTAAACTCATATTCTGCTTAGTTTCTCTGAAACTCTAATTCTGTTACTTCATATCTTTGTAGAATATTTCCCTACTAGATTGTAAGATCCTTGAGTACAAGGATCACATTTTGTCAAAATTTTTTATCAGTATAGATCAAGATTCTACTTAAATTAAGTGCTTGATCAATGTTTGTTTTTATATCAACTCTAAATTCAAAGTGCTTTCCATTATATTATATATCTTGCAATATGGAATCCTGTACACAGTGGGAATTTAATGAGTATTTTCATTAATAATGCTTATGAGACCCAGTTTTATTTTGTTAATTCAGGGCACTATCAAGTGTCTTACCATTCAAATCTACTCCTGAGATAAAACAGTTCTGATTTAACTCATTGCTTCTTACTGATAAAAGTTCAAATATTCCTTTGCTTTGGGAATTTAAATTCCACTGTGAATCTACCATGATAAACATCTAATTCTAGGTATTAGGAGTTAATTAGAGACAGTCCAGTAGGAAGTGTGTCATTAAATGCACCTAGGAGATTTTAGTAAAAGTGGCTTTTCTAATCTGACAGGCAAATGGAGCTTTTAATTTATGTAGAATTTCAATTTATTAAAAAAAAGTTTTAATATTTAATTTTTGCCAGAGGCATCTGCCATCATCTTTCTGTTACTATATAAGCTCTGGCTGACCTTATTTTTTTAAAGAGAGGTGTGGAAGGAATAGCAGAAAGAAGTTAAAGATTTTGTGTGGGAATAAGGTTTTAAAGAGTTTTCTCATATGTTTTAGAATTAGCTCAGCTGTAGTATGAGTAATGTAAATGCTCTTGAGGGTCCATTGTAGGTTTAAATTTCTATAAAAAACTAAATTTATCTCTGAAGTGTTATATTGATATTATCACACATGAGTTCTGATTGACATAAATACTAAATAGCTATTAATACAATTATAGTCTAACACATTGAACATTCATTTTTTAATGTAAAGAATATGTGTTAGACTTAAAGGAAGTGTTATCCAAATTCACTATCTGACTAATCTTTACGTCCTCCTGGAAAAATAAAAGATGATTCAGGAAATTCTTAAGTGATGTTATAACTGGTCAAACAAATTCTACTGAGCCGCTAGATTAACTCATTTCCATCACTGAGTTTATGTCAATTCTTTCTGTGACGATACTCCCAGTTGGCTCTAGGTCATCATATTTCTGCATATATTAATCAAATTTTAATATTTTTGTGTGTTTTCTTTTCAAATTAACTTTGCAGACCTCCATAACTAGAGTGATCAGTTAAAAAAAAGTATACAACCTTAGTTGCAATAGGCTATTTGATACAGTTAAGGATACTACAATGATTTAGTGTTATGAACTTTCATAGACTCTGAATTGAATCATGATCTGTTTCTCTACATTTATTACCAAATCTCATTTAAAAAAAAGAAAGACAATAAAAATAACCTGAATTTAAATGAGTCTATTGACATTGATAAAAGTATTTGGTATTGAAGAAGAATTTAAGTACTGAAAGCAATTTGTCACAAATTTGTCAATTTGTTTTAAGAAAAGTCTGAAGAATATCTATATAAAGAATGGGGGGAAGTCACATTCTATATGTGTGTTTGTCCTTTGTTGCCGAGGAAAACCATGCCATCAGAGAAATGATGACATGACTTGCACTTGACTTTGTTTTGAGTGAGGGAGGGCTGTGCAGGTCACCAGTCTCACTTCTCCTCCAGAGCCATCTGAATCCAGTGACCAGATATTTATTCATCAGGATGACTGGAGATGACCCAGGATGAGGCAATTGGGATTAAGTGACTTGCCCAAGGTCACACTGCTAGTAAGTGTCAAGTGTCTGAGGTGAGATTTGAACTCAGGTCCTCCTGACTCCTGCACTGGTGCTCTATTGACTGCACCACCTAGCTGCCCCACATTCTATATAATTGCTGGCACAAGGGCTATTAGCAAGGATGAAGCACTGGCTCTCCCATTCTTGGAATATGGGGGCAGCATGATAGAGATTTAAAAAGGATGAGTAGTACCTGCTGCAATATACAATAAGTCACAACCATTCTACATGTTATTTTTGGTAGAATTAAAATCAGGTTAGCTTCCCCTAAGTTGGTTAATGTGTATCCATATTTGTATTTGTGCAAGTTTTGTTTTTTGTTATTGTTTATGTGTGTATATATGTGTGTCTGTGTAATACAAAGATTTTTCTCACCTATTAATAGACCTCAGGTGAAACCTATTAAGGCAAGCTTGATTGGGGGAGGCTTGGCTTTTAGGAAGGCCCACACCCTTTGTTAATTAATGAGGCACTGGGTAATAAAGGTCTTGATGCCCGTTCTGAAAAGTGTATACATATTCTGAGGTGAGATTTTGCTTTAGGAGTTTACTCTTTGCAAGAAAGTTCATGTATCTGATGAGACTTTGGGTAATAGTTAAGGAGCTGCACCCAACCCACCAACCCCTGCTTCCTGCCTTTAAAAACCCAGATGCTGGTGCTTCTCTCTCTAGTAACTATGTATATCTATAAGGATCAGAGAGTTGATCTATCTATTGATCTGCGATGTATGTATTGCTTATGGTCAGACAGTTGGAAGCCCTGTCTGTTGGTCTTTATTTCTCTGCTTGTATTTTCTCTGTTGGTCTATGTGATTGACGAAGATTATTGACCCCTCAAAAATTGCTTTCCTTTTAGAACAGTAGATCAAAGAACCTGTGCTATCAGGTTATCCTGGGCATGCTAGAGTACTTGTTATGATAGTGCGTGCGTGCGTGCGTGTGTGTGTGCGTGTGTGCGTGTGTGTGCTTGTTTTTCATTGCATATTGTCTGACAGGAATACAGTAGAATAACAGGAAACGGATATGAGGGGTAGGATATTTTGCCTGTTTCCTTTCTCCAGACATTTTGTATGTTGCACCTGTATTTGTAATTTCTAGTACTAATAGGTGAAACAAGACCTCCTCTCTATTTTCTGGCTACTGTCACCATCAACAACCCACCTTCTTCTATTCAACTCCTCTTTTATGTGTTGTTTTCCTCCATTAGAATGTATGCTTCTTTTTTTTTATATGAAATGAGAGGAAATTTTTAATCATGGGACAGGCATTCCAGAGGCACAGTAGGAGGACCAGGCAGATCTGGGGCAAGGCATTAGGGATGCAGGGATGAGATACATGGGAATGTGTCTGTGAACAACTCGAATTGGAATGGAGGGTTTTATCTTTGACAGTCGGGGGTTTAGTATCATTGGGATGGGGAAAGAGACTAGACCAAATAATCATCAAATAACCAATTAATAGTCAGATAACTATGGGATCTGCTGATGAAGGCAGGTGAATAGTGAGAATCAAAGTTGAACCTCCAGGCTTCAGTACAGACTAATTTATCTGACACGTTACTTTGTCCCATACGGCATTGGGAAGCAAAAATGTTGTGTGCTCCTGCCCCTGAAATTGTTGTTCGTCAGGCATGATCCTGGGCAAGACTTTGGCATTTTGGCCCTTGGGGCATCTGGAAACCTTTTCATGCTTCTCTTCATTCTTGTGTTTGAAAGTCAAATTTTCTTTTCAGCTCTGATCTTTTCATCAAGAATGCTTGAAAGTCCTCTATTTCATTGAAAAACCATTTTTTTCCCCTGAAGTATTATACTCAGTTTTGCTGGGTAGGTAATTCTTGGTTTTAGTCCTAGTTCCTTTGACTTCTGGAATATCATATTCCATGCCCTTCTATCCCTTAATGTAGAGGGTGCTAGATCTTGTGTTATCCTGATTGTACTTCCACAATACTCGAATTGTTTCTTTCTAGCTGCTTGCAATATATTCTCTTTGACCTGGGAACTCTGGAATTTGGCCACAATGTTCCTAGGAGTTTCTCTTTTTGGATCTCTTTCAGCAGTGATCAGTAGATTCCTTGAATACTTATTTTGCCCTCTGGTTCTAGAATCTCAAGGCAGTTTTCCTTGATAATTTCATGAAAGATGATGTCTAGGTTCTTTTTTTTGATCATGGCTTTCAGGTAGTCCCATAATTTTTAAGTTGTCTCTCCTGGATCTATTTTCCAGGTCAGTTGTTTTTCCAATGAGATATTTCACATTATCTTCCATTTTTTCATTTTTTTGGTTTTGTTTTGTGATTTCTTGGTTTCTCATAAAGTTATTAGCCTCCTTCTGTTCCATTCTAATTTTGAAAGAACTATTTTCTTCGGTGAGCTTTTGAACCTCCTTTCCATTTGGCTAATTCTGCTTTTGAAAGCATTCTTCTCCTCACTGGCTTTTTGAACCTCTTTTGCCAATTGAGTTAGCCTATTTTTCAAGGTGTTATTTTCTTCATCATTTTTTTGGGTCTCCTTTAGCAAGGTGTTGACCTGATTTTAATGCTTTTCTTGCATCTCTCTCATATCTCTTCCCAGTTTTTCCTCCACCTCTCTAACTTGATTTTAAAAATCCTTTTTGAACTCTTCCATGGCCTGAGCCCATTGAATATTTATTTTGGATGTTTGGGATACAGAAGCCTTAACTTCTATGTCTTTCCCTGATGGTAAGCATTGTTCTCTTCATCTGAAAGGATGGGAGGAGATATCTGTTCACCAAGAAAGTAACCTTCTATAGTCTTATTTTTTTTCCCTTTTCTGGGCATTTTCCCACCCAGTTACTTGACTTCTGAGTTTCCTCTCCACACCCACCTTGCCTCCAGATCCTCCCAGCTAGTGCTTGGGGGCTGAGATTCAAATGCTGCTTCCCAGCCTCAAGGCTTTGGGTGGGGGCGGGGCTGCTATTCAGTGTGAGATTAAGTTCAGGTGATCAGGTGGGGGCAGGGCCACCACAGGGGGCTCAGTTCCCTCAGGGGGTTTATGTGGAGACCTTCAGCAATGGATCTGAGCTCCTGCCTGCTTTGGGAGCCCCTGTCCACCACTGCTTCTGCTATTGCCTCCCGAGGGGGCCTGAGTTATGGAGATACCCTGCTCCCCTCTTGGCAAGCTGAAAAGACCCTCTCACTGACCTTTGGTGCCTGTGGGTGGAGGGACCTGCATGGCCACTGGAGATTCTGTTCCTGAAGCCTGCTCAGATCTGCTCCTCTCGGTGCCACACAGCCAAGGCAGGGCTGGGCTCCACTCCAGGTCTGGTGTGCGACAGACCTTTGGTATCATTTTTTCAAGTCTTTCTGGAACAGATATCTGCTCCACTCAGTTGTTCTGTGGCTTCTGCTGTTCCAGAAGTTGTTGGGATTCTTCTTTACAGGTTTATGGGCTGTGTGTTAGGAGATAGCATATGTGTATCTTTCTATTCCACCATCTTGGCTCCTCCCAGAATGTATGCTTCTTGAAGACAAGGTTTGTCTTCCTTGCTTCCATTTGTATCCCTATTCCATAGTAAATGAGTGCTTCAGAACTACTTGATTTGTCTATCTTTCTGACAGGAATAAATTTTTTGGTACAAGTGAATCTGGGATGACAAGGTCATCCAGAGGTAGCCTCAGTGTCATTCCCTGTATGGTCCTTACTAAGACCCTGTTGACATCCATGATAAAACAACGACTATCTCCATGAGAATGTTAGGGGAGTTTCATAGTATGATTCTGTTCTAAAAGCATCCACTGTTGTAGAATCCAAATGATTTAAAGATTAAAAATGTGGCTGGAGATGGAAATGTCTTCTGTCCTAAGATGTTTTCAAAATTGCTTGTATCTCAGAATGCACTTATTCGCATGTAACTGTACCCAACTTGTTTGTTGGGTTATCTTTGTACCCTCCTTCACTCCTTAGAACAGTGCAGGTGCCCAATTCAATTTCATCTAAAAAATGAACAGTCCTGAATAGGCCACCAAACAAAACTCTTTTTGGCTTGTAAAATAGCCAGATTGTAAGTGAAGTTGGTACATGGGTAAAGAGAATCCTCTTTACCTAGCATCAAGTTAGAGGCTCTGTAGGCCTTCTTCATGAAGTGGTCATGAGTATCAGAGATCCAAACCTGGTTTAACCCTTTCTGTGAAGAGGAAACTGAGGTTCAAAGAGATTGCCATCACAACAGTATTTAAGTGGCTAGTGGAATGATTTACAGTAGTCTGGGTTGGAAATTCTGAATATGAATGGAAAGTAAAGATCCATATACTACATACATATATAAATCCTAATTCATTATCCATCCCTAAACTCTTCCCCTAACTTCTCTATTTCATTTAATGTCAATTTACTGAAAAATCAGACTTAAAGTATGGGTGTTATCTTTGTTGAATACACTGCCCATTCATTCTAGGTCATCATATTTTTTCCTACAGTATGTATTAATCAATAAAAATAATTTTCTCTATTCCTTTCAAATTAACTTTTTCAGATCCCCACAACTAAAGAAACAACAGAAATAACAAAAACTCAAACAAAAAACTCATAAAACCTGAATTGCAATGAGCTATTCAGAACAGTTAAGGATACCACACTAATTTAGCTTAGCACCCATTCAAACACTTGCCATGGCCTGTTGAACTTACCTCTAAAACATCATCCAGAGATATCTTCCTTCTTTTCCTTTCAGTTGTTGTGAGCTTAGTTCAGAAACAGGATCTCTTTCCTGAACTATGAAAATAGCTTCCTAAAGCATCTTTCTCCTTACACTCTTTTTTAATTCAATGCCATCCTATATTCTGTTGTCTGATTAATCAGATGAATGAATATCACCTCTTTTCTCCAAAACTTCCACTGACTCCTTATTGTCAACTGAGGGAAGCTGATTGCTTCTTAGTCTAACATTTAAAGGTCTTTATGATTTAGATTTGACTGTACTTTATGAACATCTCACATTCTCTTTAAAAGGAATGAAGAATAGTGAAAGTATTAGACCTCTAGTCTTTGAATTTGGCCCAACTCTTATAATTAAAAACTGTATGACCTTGGTCAAAGCCTTATCTTCTCTGATTTTCAGTTGCTCAGTTATGAAGTGAAAATAATAATTGCCCTCTCTCTATCACAGGACTTTTGTGAGGAGGGTATTTTGTAAACATTAAAATGTTGTGGGAAACATCTCTAAGTTTTATTGTCCTCTGTTCCTAATTCCATGCACTCTCCATCTCAGCTCTGGGCATTCTTTCTTGGCTGTCCCTTATGCCTAGAATACTCTCCCTCCTGCACTATGACTACTGAATACCCTGGCTTTTGTTAAGTCCCATTTCCAACCCCTCTTAATTGTAGGGTCTTTCCCCTATTCATTATTTCCTAATTATGTTGTATATAGCTTGCTTTACACATATTTTGTTTTCCTATTGCCTTCTCCATTAGATCATAAGTTTCTTTAGGGCAGAGGGCTATCTTTTGCTTCTTTTTGTATTAGCACAATGTCTGGCATATAATGCTTAATAAATGTTTATTGATTGATGGACTTGTCCCACTTTATCATATTGCTCCTTATACCTAGAACATATTATTCTCTTTTTCTCATCCTTCAGGATGATTTAAATGCTTCTTCCTCGAAAGTAATTTCTCTTTCCTTGTGTAAAGAACACCTTGATTTTGAACCACTTTGATTATCTTACTGAGCACTTTACTGCAGGACATTTTTAGTGTATTATTGGGATGTGTATATGTACCATCTCCCACTGAGAGTCTAAGTGAAAAGACTGGAACTTGTTTGTCATTGTACCTCCTTCACTCCTTAGAACAGTGCAGGTGCCCAATTCAATTTGTCCAAAAACTTAAATGCTGTATAAAAGACCTGAATTCAAGTCTTGCTACATACTCAATTCATATAGGACAGTGATGATGGTCAAATGAAGAGTATCAATGAAAAGGGAAAGTTTCAGAAGCTGCTGAAAAACAAGGGTATAAAGCAATAAAGGAGTCTATTATTCAATAGAATAAACTGAACCTCTAATAGCACCAACACAGCTGTTGTTAAAGAACTCATCCTAGAGATCCTTATAAACTGTTCTCATTAGGAGGGTAAGTTTTATCTGCTGGCCTACTAATCAACCCCCAGCTGTGGGCATTTTCAGACTCATACAGGCACTTCCTCTGTCAGGGTGTCATTGACTCATCATGAGGGATGAATGCATCGAGCACACAGCACCAGACCAGGAAGCAAGACAGTCAAACTAAGATTCCAAAGTTCATTAAAAACCAAAAATAATACCAAATTTGACTGGAAAAAAGAGAGGAATCCTGACAAAGTGGATGGGGGACCAGACCTTTATTCAAAATTAGTCTCAAATGTTTCTTAGCTGTGTGATCCTGTTCTTTGCATCACTTACCTCATCTATTGGACTCAATAGCCTTTAAACATATCCTCTGAATCTACAGTCTATGATATTAGAAGCTCTTTTCCATAAGCCCAGTCTAGAAATTCCTGAGGATATGGTTAACTCAGTCCATAAATGGTGAATAGCCTCTTTGAGAAAGAACCATTATTACTATTTTGAAAAAGGTCTCTTAAATTGATTGCTGAAATGGCAGCAGCTGAACACACTACACTACAAAGTATTCCAGCTGAGCTAACTACTTCTTAAATAATTATATATAGGTTTTTGTTTGTCTTTTCAGTGGAGAGCTATAACGTTGGAAGGATGGGAAGAGATAAAAGCAATAAGAATAAAATTCTGCCCTTTAAAAAAATTGCATCACCCCAAGATTCGCCTAGAAACAAAAAGCCCATCTTTTTAACACAAGCACTTTTCTGATAATGCTTTATGCTGTGAGTCATACAGAAATAACATAAACTCCAAAATTAAAGTTGCAATTCATTCAAAGGACAAAGAAGGGATATATGGCAGGCATGAGGAGGTGGCAATATATTCCCAATAAGCAATTTATTCAAAAGAAACAACAGAAAGGATATCAATGGGGAGATGCACAACTGGGGAAAAATAGGTCAATGATACGGAGAGAACAGTGGATGTGCAATCGGAATCCCAAGTGCTCCATTGTCTTATTCTGAAAAGTTCTTCTTGAAAAATAAACTGGATTTTGTTTTTTGTTTTTTTTTTTTAATTAATTTATTTAACATTCATTTTAACAAAATTTTGGGTTCCAAATTGTCTCCCCTTTTATCTCCTCCCCCCCCAAACACCAAGCATTCTAATTGCCCTTATCACCAATCTGCCCTCTCTTCTATCATGCCTCTCTGTCCTTGTCTCCATCTTCTCTTTTGTCCTGTAGGGCCAGATAACTTTCTGTACCCCTTTACCTGTATTTCTTATTTCCTAGTGGCAAGAACATTACTCAACAGTTGGTCCTAACACTTTGAGTTCCAACTTCTTTACCTCCCTCCCTCCCCACCCCTTCCATTTGGAAGGCAAGCAATTCAATATAGGCCAAATCTGTGTAGTTTTGCAAATGACTTCCATAATAGTTGTGTTGTATAAGACTAACTATATTTCCCTCCATCCTATCCTGTCCCCCATTACTTCTATTTTCTTTTGATCCTGTCCCTCCGCATGAGTGTCAACCTCAAATTGCTGCCTCCTCCCCATGCCCTCCCTTCCATAATCCCCCCCACCCTGCTTATCCCCTTATCCCCCACTTTCCTGTATTGTAAGATAGGTTTTCACACCAAAATGAGTGTGCATTTTATTCCTTCCTTTAGTGGAATGTGATGAGAGTAAAATTCATGCTTTTATCTCACCTCCCCTCTTTATCCCTCCTCTAATAAGTCTTTTGCTTGCCTCTTTTATGAGAGATAATTTGCCCCATTCCATTTCTCCCTTTCTCCTCCCAATATATTTCTCTCTCACTGCTTGATTTCATTTTTTAAAGATATGATCCCATCCTCTTCAATTCACTCTGTGCACTCTGTCTCTATGTGTGTGTGCGTGTGTGCATGTGTGTGTGTGTAATCCCACCCAGTACCCAAATACTGAAAAGTTTCAAGAGTTACAAATATTGTCTTTCCATGTAGGCATGTAAACAGTTCAACTTTAGTAAGTCCCTTATGACTTCTCTTTGCTGTTCACCTTTCCATGCTTCTCTTCACTCTTGTGTTTGAAAGTCAAATTTTCTTTTCAGCTCTGATCTTTTCATCAAGAATGCTTGAAAGTCCTCTATTTCATTGAAAGACCAGTTTTTCCCCTGAAGTATTATACTCAGTTTTGCTGGGTAGGTGATTCTTGGTTTTAGTCCTAGTTCCTTTGACTTCTGGAATATCCTATTCCATGCCCTTTGATCCCTTAATGTAGAAGCTGCTAGATCTTGTGTTATCCTGATTGTATTTCCACAGTACTTGAATTGTTTCTTTCTAGCTGCTTGCAATATTTTCTCCTTGAGCAGGGAACTCTGGAATTTGGCCACAATGTTCCTAGGAGTTTCTCTTCTTGGATCTCTTTCAGGTGGTGTTCTGTGGATTCCTTGAATATTTATTTTGCCCTCTGGTTCTAGAATCTCAGGGCAGTTTTCCTTGATAATTTCATGAAAGATGATGTCTAGGATCTTTTTTTTCATCATGGCTTTCATGCAATCCCATAATTTTTAAATTTTCTCTCCTGGATCTATTTTCCAGGTCAGTTGTTTTTCCAATGAGATATTTCACATGGTCTTCCATTTTTTCATTCTTTTGGTTTTGTTTTGTGATTTCTTGGTTTCTCATAAAGTCATTAGCCTCCACCTGTTCCATTCTAATTTTGAAAGAACTCTTTTCTTCAGTGAGCTTTTGAATCTCCTTTTCCATCTGGCTAATTCTGCTTTTGAAAGCATTCTTCTCCTCATTGGCTTTTTGAACCTCTTTTGCCAATTGAGTTAGCCTATTTTTCAAGGTGTTGTTTTCTTCAGCATTTTTTTGGGTCTCCTTTAGCAGGGTGCTGACCTGCTGTTCATACTTTGACTGCATGTCTCTCATTTCTCTTCCCAGCTTTTCCTCCACCTCTCTAACTTGATTTTCAAAATTCTTTTTGAGCTCTTCCATGGCCTGAGCCCACTGGGTGAGCTGGGATACAGAAGCCTTAACTTTTATGTCTTTCCCTGATGGTAAGCATTGTTCTTCCTCATCAGAAAGAAAGGGAGGAAATGCCTGTTCACCAAGAAAGTAACCTTCTATAGTCTTATTTCTTTTCCCTTTTCTGGGCATTTTCCCAGCCAGTGACTTGACCTCTGAATATTCTCCTCACACCCACCTTGCATCCTGATCCTCCCAGCCAGTGCTTGGGGTCTGAGATTCAAATGCTGCTTCCCAGCCTCAGGGCTTTGGGCAGGGGTGGGGCTGTTATTCAGTGTGAGATTAAGTTTAGGCGCTCAGGTGGAGGCAGGGCCACCTCTCAGGCTCAATTCCCTCAGGGGCTTCATGCAGAGACCTTCAACAATGGATGCAGGCTCCTGCCTGCTTGGGCAGTCCTGGTCTGCTGCTGCCTCAGCTGCTGCCTCCTGAGGGGGCCTGAGTTATGGGGGTACCCCACTCCCCTCTCGACCCGCCAAAGAGACCCTCTCACCAACCCCCGTCACCTGTGGGTGGAGGGACCCACGGGGCCGCTGGAGATTCCGTCTCTGAAGCCCACTCGGATCTGCTCTCAGTGCTGTGGGCATCGCAGGGCTGTGCTGGGCTCCCAGTCCACGGCGCCCAGCCCGTAGCACGAAGGACCTTTTGTGAGATGTTTGCAGGTCCCTCTGGAACAGAAATCTCCTTTGCTCCACTGTTCTATGGCCTCTGTTGCTCCAGAATTCGCAGTGAGTTCCTTTTTACAGATGTTCTATGGGTTGTGGGTTCAGAGCTATGTGTATGTGCGTCTTTCTACTCTGCCATCTCGGCTCTGCCCCTGGATTTTGAATAAGGAATATTTTAGTTCAAATTCTAAGACTCCATTCCCTAATTAGAAAAATGGAGATCTGACCATATGCAGTGTGATTATAAGGATCAGTATATATATATATATGTATATGAAAATTGCTTTGTAAACATTATAGCACTCTATGGATTGTGTTAGTTGTTATCCAAGATTCTCTCTCTCTCTCTCTCTTTTCTTATCTACTCTCTGCCAACTATATTAGCTAAGCATCTTTTAACTTATGCTCACCATGAACATTCCAAGATGGCCTGAGCAAATGTGGAAAGAAATCACATTTCTGGTAGTTTGGGGACAGAAAATGAAACCAGATCTTCTAACTCTTCTATTTTAAAGAGTGTCCTTCCACTTAGCTTCTAGTTCCTGTTCTGGTTCAATTTATCCTGAAAATTGCAAGATTGATATGCTTCAGTCATTTCAGCATTATGTCAGTTCACTGGTCACTGATCAAAATGGTAGCATTTATTATACTTTACAGTTATACTAATTTATATGAACATTCCCTAAATCCTATGATTTTAGCATCTTCTGTCCCCTTTTCTATAATTCTGTGCCCATTGTCATGGGTGGGGACTGCAGGTATTTGAGGTTTTTCATTTTGCTTTGTTTCATTTTCATTCCTGGTTTGTCAAAGTTAATATCCTCACTTATGATGTGAAACCATTGGTGATGAAATTATATTTAACTGCCTTTGTCTTCAGACAGAAGTTATAATCTCTTAGATTTGCTACATTTGCTGTATTCTTTCTATTGGGGTAAAACATGTTTATACTATCCTTGACATAAGCCCCAAGAGCTCAGACTCACCTAAATACCACAGGAAGAGCTCTGTTTTGGATTGACATTTTGCAACAATTATGACAACATAATTTTCTTAGTCAAAGTATTGTACTTGGTCTTGGCACACATGTAGGAAATGCTGCCTTTGAAAGTAAGTAGCTACAATGATTAAAATTAAACATAATTTGGCAAAGATTAGTTTTTCCTCTACAAATTAGAATATTCTTTTTAAACTTATACTCTTTAGAATAATCTGAATCTCTTCATCACTGTATACCACCATAAGACTGATGTTTTGCTGAATTGGTTTTTTTTTGCAGTTTCATTGACATTAAACATTTTGTTTCACCTTTTAAAATACTCATTTGAACAAAGAATCCATCTCATAAAAAAGATCTCAGCCTAACTGATAATCAAGTTATGTTAGGTCCTATTTCTAATGTTCACTTAGCTACGTGTAGCCACCCAGGCAAGTTCAGGTCACCCTCTTCTCCATGACTAGTTCCTGTCATAAGGATATATCTATAAAAAGAATCTAGGTGAGGCTTATATTGTCTTAGAATCGCATTTTAACAAATAATATTAATAACAACTATTGCACTTTAAGCTTTGTGAAGTAATCTGCATGTATTGTATCATTTGATCTTCACAACAGCCCTTTGACATAGGTGCTATTATTATCCCAATTTTATAGATGCATAAACTAAGGGTACTGATTGTTGGCATTTTGCCTTAATTTGAATGTCTACCTGGATTTTGGACTTTTTGTCTGTCCTAATTCCCTATTCCCACATGGACTAGTTCCAGGAAACTACACTACAAGTCAGTCACATTAATCAGTATCGTTTTAGACTGTTTAAAATAACTAGACAGTATAAGATAGAAAGATTGCTGTGATGTATAGGAAATAATGAGCTGGTGGACTTAAAAAAAATAAGGAAAGACTTGGACCAGTGGAGGAAGATGTTAGCCTCAGAGAAAGAGGATATCAATATGTAAGCATGATTATATCTATCTAAGCATGTATGTAAGTGTATGTATATATGTGTGTATGCATATATACATGTATCCGTGTGTATATGTATGTATATGTATATATATACATATACATATAGACACTCATATATTATCCACATTTAATTGTAGCCTCCTTGGTTGAGGAGGGTAGGAAGTGGGAGAAAAGAACAAAGTAAAAAGTACATAGCAGAAAACAAAAGAAAATTAACAAAAGAACAATGAAAAAGATGGACAATATAATATGTAGTATTTATTTTATAGGCTTGTTTGGATAGAAATTTATTGCTATATATTTTGAATCCTCTCTTATACTCTGTTGTGTGCATGGCAATGCTTTATTTTTTCTTTTCTTATTTTCTATTTAAGTTTCAGTATTTATGCTTACGATATGTTTCCTTTTCTTTTCTTACTGTGTATTTAAGCTTAAAATAAATTAAGGGGGAAAAAGGATGTTGAAAATTATCTTTACATACAACTGGAAAAAATAAAATACCATTTACAAAAAAAGGACAAGAAGCAAATAATCCTTTCTCTAGGGATTGAGCTAACCTCAGTCTCTAAGTACTCATTAGAGCTATAACTTCTGACATGCTCACCTGTTACACTCTAGAGATTCTGCCCACTTAGGCCTCATAATTGATTTTTTTAGATTTGACCTCTTGCCTGGCTAGGTGTAATATCTTTTCCCATTCTGCTCATCCTGCTCTAATTCTACTTCTTTCCTTTTGACTTAAAATGCTTGCTTCTAACTGTCCAGTTAACCTAGTTATATACTTTCCTGGTCAGTCCTGTCCTTCTGCCATATTGTAATAATCTTCTTTTCCCTTACCATAGGGCATCCACGTGGATTTCTAAATTATCAGTCCTGACTTGCTCACTGGATGCTCCTTACATTTTATCTTGCTACATGGATCCCTGACTTCCTGCCTATAATGATCTTTGATGATAACATGCCACCATAATACTACCTAAGACAAAGGTAAACGTACTCCTAAGAAGTCATACTCTCCTTTCTCCCAAAGGCATGATATGTAAGATTGTCTTTACTAATCATATGGGTAATAGACCAAACCAAACCTAATGGATAATGCAGCAAACAATTTGCTCAGGCTAATAGTCTGAGGTATATACTTTTACTACATAGCATACCTTGATGCCACCAATTAGAGTGGAAAAACAACAACCAAATAAGAGCCATGTTAAAGGTTTTGCTTTCCTGTTTTCCTTTCCTAAATGTTTATAGTAATTAATATCTAAAGACTCTAAGGGCCGTAATTCAATAACTCATTGAAGGCAAGATTATTTTCTAAATAACTTATTACCACTGTTCTTTGAAAGCAAATCTATGCATAACCTATTTTCCATTTTTATTTATGCTTATCCTTTAAATATATATATATATTACATATATAGTATTGTTAATCCTCCTGAATTAGGTGAGAAAGTGTTAATAACCTTATTTGATAATGCAAAAGAGAAGTCAGAAGCAAGAAAACATGGGAGAATCAGATAATAGTTGAGCCTCTACCTCCTTTCAAAAGAAATGAATAGGTGACAGGTGTTTTCAATCAATAAGAAATAAATTAGATTGTGGGGAAATATTTACAGACAATACAATGTTAAAATATATGGAATGAGTTTTGTACAGTAATTGTATTTCAAACTTCTGTAGATTTCATTCATTTAATATAATTTTAGTGGTAAATCGAGGTATATTAAATATGTACACATGTATGAATATGAAGCAATTGTCCTTTGAAAGAAAGTACCCACTTGACTGACATTGACTTTGAAAAATTATAGGAACCGTACAACCAGGCTCTATTCTAACCTATGCACTGAATATCACATAGAAATAACCATATCTTTTAGTGCTGTCATCAATTTTTCCCCATTTTTTTAAAGGAGAGAGAAAAGTAGAAATTGTACCCACCTTTTAAAAAATTCCCTAATTGATCAATCTGCCTTTGAAAATATTACATCTAGAGCTAGATACAGCTCCAGGTGTATCCTGATCAGGGTAGATTTGAGTAGTACTTTAATTTTCCTTTTGCTGAACACTATACTTTTATTATTATAGTCTAAGCTTTCATTAACTTGCTTTAAATATGAAACTATTATTACTCTAAAATCATCAGGACTTTTCTCATGAACTTCTTTCATTTCTTACCATGCCTCCCCATCACCACCTTCCTCTGCTTGTCTAGAGCTAGTTAATGAAAACTTAGACTCTATGTATCCTGAAACTCTTGCACACTCACCCAGTATACTATGCCCTTCTCTGTGTGTCTTATGATGTTAAGGTTTAAAACTCAGTGTCCTTAAAAGCTATTTAATCAATAAACCTTCGTAAAGTACGTAGCATGTTCCAGGCAGCCATTACACTAAGCTCTGGGCATGTTCCAGGCAGGCATTACACTAATCTCTGGAGATACAAAGAAAAAGCAAAAAATAAACCTGTTTTTCTTCTTCAAAGAATTTGCATTCTAATGGTGGGGACAATACATTTATAAATAGGTATATGTAACATATATAAAGTAGATGGGAGGCAAAATTAGAGCAGAAGTAACTAGCATCTGTGGTTTTAATCAAAGTAGAGGGTTATCATATGGACATCTTCATTTTGCAAATGTGAAAACAGTCTCAGAGATGAGGTCATAAAGGGGCAAGTAGGAGAAGTCTTTTGAGTAAATATCTCTATGCTTTTCAGCATTGCATGCTGTCTGGCAGAATGCTTTAGGTATATTTTACATTGCAGTATTTCTATGTCTGTCTCTCTTTTTAGTTGCATATCTTTTTACATCTTGCTAGTTTTTGTAGGGACATTAGGTGTTTCTCAAGGATTGGATTTTTATTGTCTAAGACTCAATAAGGTCAAAATTTGCATTCAATTTTTTTGTATTGACTACTAACAATTATGGGTCAGCCCATTACATCATTAGCGTAAGTAATTAGCACAGGTAAACTGTGGCTTACATTTGGGCTAATCTTAGATTCAACCTAATTTATAGATCTGGGAAATTTAAAAATTCAATTCAGTTTAGAAAACTTTTATTGTTCATCTGATATGCCCAAAGGATAATCCTGAGGGATAGAAGTACAAAGATAAAAATGGGGAAAAAAATTTCCTGCCCTCGAGGATCTTACATTACACTCAGATTAAGCGAGTTTTAACTAGACCTATGAGAGTTTTACATCTGCAAAATTAATCTGGCCAGTACTATTTTAGATATTTCAAAAGAGCTCTAGATCTCATGGAAATATAAGCTGATCCAATAAGTTGAAACTCAGTGGGGATAACTAAGAAATATACTACCCTTGGACTCACAAAAATATTCCATCTCTATGGAGTATGGATTAGATCATAACTAAACTAGATTAACCAGGGAAGTCAGTAGTCTGAACAGAGGGAAGAGAACTTTCTAGGAACAGGATGTAATGGCAAGCAAAGAAGGATTTTTGTTGTTTGTATTTTAATATAATTAAGTGCCTCTGATTGAATCTTGCCTTTATCAACTAAGAGTCTTTACTAGGAGTAAAGTATAGAAACAAGAGTTTCTTTTACTAGAAATAGTATATATGTATTTGTATTTTTAATTATTTTAATGTGGTTAAAGCTCTTCCCCTCCCATTAATGGGCCTGCCCATTAATAGGGAAACTTGATTAGGGAAGATTTGTAGGAAGGTCCACACTTTTTGTTAAGTTTCTAATGAGGCACTGGTTCTCAAGGGTTGTGATGCCCTCTGGTTCTAAAAAATAAATACTCTGAGGGTGAGGTTTTGCTGTGGAGTTTACTGACTGCAAGTGTTTTGTTTGTCCAGAAGAGACTCTGGGAAGTCACTAAGGAGCCCCCAACCTTTGAAAATCCAGGTGTTATGCTTCTATGTCTGGTAAGTATGTATGTCAGACAGTTGGATCTATTGATCTATACTTAACGTCAGGCAGTTAGAAGTACTGTCGGTTGATCTGTATTTTTCTGTATTTTCCCCCTGAACTAAGTGAATGATATATGAGCTTGATTAAAGTGGTTGCTGACACCTCAAAGGTTGCCTTTCCTTTTAGAGAAGCAGATCAAAGAACCTGTACAGCAGGCTCTCCTCTGATTGTGGCATCCTTGCTTTTACAAGGGCTGGGGTGAGGGTGTCAGCCAGAGAGAGTGTCAGAGAAGACATATAGTTTCTTGTCTATGGAAAGGCCAGGAGACCAGTTTCACTGGATCCAACAGTTCATGTTGGGGGACATGGTTACAAGAAGACTGGAAAGGTAGGAGGGGTCCAGTTCATGAAGAGTTTTGAATGTCAGAGAATTTTGTATTTGATTCTAGAGGCAACAGGAAGCCACTGGAGTTTATTGAGTAGGATTGTGATATGATCAGACTTATATTTTAGAAAAATCACTTTAATAGCTCAATAGAAGATGGATTGAAGTGTGGGGATCCTTGAGGCAGACTGAATCACCAGCAGGTTATTGCAATAATCAAATAAATTGTAAGGCGATGAGGGCATACTCTGAAGTAGTAGTAATGTCACAGGAAGAAAATCAGTCAACTTTCTCTCATGGTCATTATTAGGACACTTTAGTCTGAATTCTACTGAGGATATAAAAGATACTGAATATTGTGTTGAATTTGTACTACTAACAGGACATACTCAGGAGATTTAAAAAATACCTGATATGAAGTAATTCAAAACAATATTTATGTAAATATTTAGAAATAAACAAACAGGTAAACAAATAAACAAATAAATTTGTAAATAAACCATTGAAGGAACAAATACAAACAGACAGGTTAATGAATACATTAACAAAGGGATATATAAATTAAACATTTGCTTCACCAATCTCCACCCATTGCTCCTAGGATTTCACTGTAGGGTAAAACAGAACCATTAAATCTTTTTTTCTTTCTTTCTTCTCTGCTGTACCTCAATCCCAGAAGAATGTCTGTTCTTTCAGTTGTCAGAGGACACTGCCCCATGATGGACCCCTCCTCTACCACATCTTTGATGATGCAGCCCACCACTGATCTATACCCTTGCCTGATCACCCTTCCCCAACCCCCATTTATCTCAAAATCCCTTCACTGGGTTCATGTTTTCCCATCTCCACTGGTACCAGTTTCCTCCAGGACTTTCAACTTCTACTCTTTCTAAGATAATTCAACTAGACTTTTCAAATACCACATTTCCCATCTCACTCCAAATGTAAGGTCCTCATCTCCATTGAAGATCATCTCACTTGGCCCAAAAGAAATTTCACCAGTGTTACCCTACCTCTCCATCACTACAGCAAGGTCCTTTTCTTATTTCTCCTTTTCAGTCCTTCCCTTTTTTCATCCACTCCCATATATTCCTCTCTATTCTCTTGTTCCCCTTGCTCTTTGAATGTCCAAAGCCACATTGTAATCTTGTCACCCCAAACAACAATAACAAAACCATTGATTCACATATAGACAGTACGCCCCTGATTCTCTCCATCATGCCCCATGCCTCCTTCACTCTTACTGAAACCGGACTTTTGCCCTCACCCCTGCTTCATTGTGTACATTTAGAAATAATTTATTTTTATTTGTTTTAAATTCTCTCTCTGCTGTCACAATTGCTTTTGCTGCCCTTGTCTACTGCATTTATTCATTCCTCCTGCATTTTTTTGGTTGTTTGGGCTCTTTGAAAAAGGAATAATCTCTTAGCATTTTTATTATTGAATGTCCTTTTTTCATGTCTGGTTAAGCTTAAATGCAGAGTAGGTCATCCTAGGCTGCATCCTGTGCTCTAAGACTCCTTGGAATACATTATTTCATTCCCTCCAATGTTTTCTAGTGGGTGGAGAATAGTTTTGCGTTGTTCACATTTCTTTTCCTTTTATTTGAAGGTCTTTCTACTGATTGCTTGTAGAATTTATTGTTTCTGAATTTCATCTTAAATGTAATTATTATGTGTCTTGGAGTTGGCAACATTACTGTTCCCTCTCCACCCCCATCTCCCACCCTCCCACTCTAGAGGTGATCTGTAAATTCTTTCAATTATTCATCAATTATTTGATATGTAAATGTATTCAAATATGTATATACATTTATATTATGTATATAAATTATCAATAATTTATCAATCTGCCTTTGAAAATATTACATCTAGAACTAGATATAAGGTTGAAAAGAATCAGAAACAACTGAAAAATAACTCAACAACAACAGCAAAATTAAAGAGAATACACTAGCAATGAGAGGGGAGGGAGAAGGAGGATGAGAACTGGGATAGGCTTCTTATAGAAGGCAAGTTTTGAGCTGTGTCTTGAAGGAAGCCAGGAAGCCCAAGTGTTGAAGATCAAGAGGGAGAGCATTCTAGGCATTAAAGATAGCCAGGAAAAAGGCCCCAGGGTCAAGAGATGCAGTTGTGTGTGTAACAAGTAGCAAGAACATTGCAAAGGTAGAAAGGGGACAGATTTGGAAAGGCATCAGAAGCCGAAAAGAGATTGTTGAATGTGATCCTGTCCCTTAGGAAAATCACTATTCATGGTAACCAATCGGAGGCACACAATAGCACTGGGGTGGTGACTATAAGTAGAGATAAAAAAGGACATATACGAAAGGTATATTTTTCACTGTGTTATAAAACCACTTGGAATTTAAAAAAAAAATAGCAAGAACATAAATAAAGACAAGGTGGGGAGCCATGCTAAAAATGTTTTGCATAATTTTTTTAAACAAAGCTCTCCCTCTGGTGAAATACTATGTGGAAACAAGGAAACAATAATTGATGTTGGCCTGTTATAATTCCTGTGAAATTACATGCAGCCCTACATTAACCCTAATGTGGGGCTCTTCGCTATGGAATACAAGGGCTCAGACACAGGGTAATACTCTCTAAACTGGGAGAATGGGAAATACTTAGCCATGACAATGAGATATCTCTAGGGAGTCCCAGGAAGCTCTTGGTTTTTATGAAATATTAATCCTCCATCAGGAAAATCACTGCCTAAA
The DNA here is from genome assembly GCF_028372415.1 of Notamacropus eugenii. Taxonomy (NCBI): domain Eukaryota; kingdom Metazoa; phylum Chordata; class Mammalia; order Diprotodontia; family Macropodidae; genus Notamacropus; species Notamacropus eugenii. The sequence continues at coordinate 196,715,843 of NC_092875.1, read as the reverse complement.
AGTTCTTTGCCATCAATGTATGCTACTCTTAAGGTTGTAGTATCCTACTAAAGCCATTTTAATGAACTCTTAGTGCTCTTTTAATAAGGAATGGATCTTTTCATAGAAAATAATTCTTTACATTTAGATCCAAGAGATCACTTAGCCTTGTCTTGTACACAATTTCAGGTATCATTCTTATGAAGTCTTTATATTGGATCAAAAGAAAATTCATGCTTCCTATGTCATAAAAGGGTTCTCTGTTTTTCTACCTCTCTCTCTCTCTCTCTCTCTCTCTCTCTCTCTCTCTCTCTTTCGCTCTTTCTTTGTCCATCTGTCTCTTGTAACTACAAAAGAAAAAGATTCTTTAGACTGATACAATCAGTGCTCAGTGATAAGAATAACTTGTAAAAAATCATCCTTTGAGATTGAGAAGAGTCCTTGCAATGTTCCAAATTGTTCATGGGAATGAAGAAACTGTTCAGAACTCCATTTCAGTCCATGAACATTCTGAGCAAATAACTCTAGGCTATTCAGAAACTGAATTCTTCTAAATTACTATCCCCTTCTGACACTGACCCTTTTAAGGCCTCTTCTTACTGGATCATAGCTGGCAAGAATTCTTAATTGGTTCTCGTAGATGAACTGGCAGCATTTGAGAGCAGGAGTATTAAGGCAGGTGGTAAAGAAGAGTTCATGTTGGACTGGCTTAACAAAATCGTGATCTCTGAATACACAGTGAAATACTGTATGGAAAACACTTGGAAGCTTTTCCTCCCAGTAATAGCTGTTTAAAATGATGTCCTTTGAAGGAAATTCCAAATCTGTCTCTCTATGCTGATATCAAATTTGAATGTGAGTTGTTCCCCTTGTTTCCATTCAAGAAGAGGCTACAGGATTCCTTCTCTCCTTTCCTTGTTGTGAGCTCTTTTGAGATTTGCCACGAAAAACATGTACATACATTTTGTGAGTCAGATGATATCATAAAGTGCTGTCCTACTAAATCTAAGTCCCTTGAGAACAAAACAAGAAGGGAGATTGTAGGTTGACATTTGGCTTGATATACTGCATGTATTTAATATTTAAAGTACCAAATAGAAAAGCTATGAGATAGCTGAAACCAAATTGCCAGTACATAATATCTATTATTTCATTATCTTATCCAAAGAAAATGAGGCACAAAATGAAATATACTACGAGGCAAGAAACAATTGGAATGAAACAAATTACTGATTGCAAGCCATTGTTTTGCTTATCTCCAATTCCCTGTGTTTTATAAAGGCTCAAATGATGATTGTCACTCAAATTTGAATGTATTGTTAATAAATTTTCTAAAAGCTTGCTTTTTCATACTTCTCTTGTGCATTATTAATTCAAAATAATACTGTACTACTTCTTTAAGTGAGCAAATATTACAAATTGGTTCTGAGAGCATTTTTAATGAAGCAGACTTTATGCTAATTTATCACAGTATCTCAATCAGATCATTGAAGCCAGTGACCAGACATAAATATGTTGTTTTTTTTTTTTTAAACTATATTCAGAATAGAGTAGCAGAATATTTCAGTATGTAGAGAGCTGGCTTTGGAGTCAGGAAGGTCCAGGTTCAAATCTAGCCTCTGACTTATAATTTCAGTATGACCTTGCTTAAAGGAGGTACATTCTTAGTGGTCCAACCAATTGTCTTTAAGACTCTAAGTTGAAGGATAGCTTCTGATCTGTCTTGGTAGGGGAAATTTCTTCCTTGGGTGCTTGCCATATACATGAAAACATTGATCTGGACACACATACACACATGCTGATACATGCAAATATGTAAGATTCAACAGACACATCTAACATGATAATAGTGACTGGCACATAGTAGGTAATTAAAAATTACTTGATGATTAAAAATAAAAGCTTATTGATTAATCATACCAAATGGGGCTTGGTAGATAGAGCAGCAGTCTTATATCAGGAAGATGTGAGCTAACATCTTTCTTCAGAAACTTAGTAACTTTCTTATTCTGGGAAAGTCACTTGCTCTCTTAGCCTTAGTTTCCACATCTGTAAATAAGTATAAAAATAGCACCTAATTTCAAGGGTTTTTTGAGCATCAAATGACACATGTAAAGTATTTCACAAACTGTATTCTGCTACATGAATGCTAGCTATTGGTTAATATATGGTTAATGTATTTGGATTTGGGGGAAAAAACAGAATTAAATAAAGACTTGCATTGAATTGAATGATTTTTTTCCCCAAAACTTTATTACGTATGCAAAACAAGACATGTTGTTAACTTCTTAAGTTAGTATATGGATATATGTGTGTGTATGTGTATATATATATATATTTTATATGTGGGAAAGTCCACATTCATCTTATATTACATATTCTCAATAAGATGAATCTGATTGTCTCACAGTATGAGAGGAGTCAATATGGTATAGCAGAATCAGTACTGTAGTTGGAATGAAAAGCCATAGGTTTGACTCCTAGCCCCAGTGCTTTCTAGTTGTATGACAGGTGCTGATGGGTGGGATGAGTCCTATGTCCTCTCCAACCTTCACCTTCCATCTCTCTAAAATATGGATGTAAATGTTACTATTCTTATCTCAGGAGCCTGTTGTGAGAAAAGTTCTTCATCAGTGTAAAATGCAGCATAAATGTGAACTGTTATTATGTTGGAAAATGATAGTCAAGATCAAAGGTAGGAAGTGCTGGGTACTTTGTGAAAGTAGAGGATGTCTCAAAAGTCTTGGTTCAGTTTTCAGTTTGGATAGGTTAAAACTTCCCTAACATTTTTGGGACACCCTTTATAAAAATCTCTCCCTCTTTTGAAGGGGAGTGGATTATTGTGCTTTAGAACTATTCAGACCTAGAAGATGTGGATAGTAGAGCATAATTTTTTATCTTTTCAGGAGTGAGCTACCCCTCAGATAACTTTTCCAAGAGATAAAAAGAAAGATCACAGCCTGATGAAAGTGAAATGTCAGGATGGTGAAAAGTTAAAGCATATATTCTCCCTTTCATGTTCTTCTGGGAACAGGAAGAAGAAAGAGAAAAGAAAAAGGTAAGTTCAATCGTGCTAAGAAATTAAATTCATCCATTAAGAAGCATTTTGAGGCTTAAAAGGTGTAACCAATTACTAGTAATAGGAGCAGGGGCCTGCTAGGCATGTTCATTCTAGTTTTGACACAATGTTAGAAGCAAAAAACTAATTTGCCACCTGTCTACCATGACGCTCAGACTGAGTTTTCCTTTACGATGGATCAATTGGTCCCAACTGGTCTGAAGGTTTCAGCTGTGTGATGGCATTTTTCAAAATTAAATTGGATAAGCCTTTTCTATCTTCTATGACTATGAAATAAAATTCAAATATATGTTACATGGGGCAATGGAAAGACCTCTGGATTTGGAATCTGAGGATGTGGATCAGAATCCCATATATTCTGCTTGACATATTGTGACATTGGGTAATAAACAAGTCAACAAATATTTTTTAAGTGCCTACCATCTGGCAGGCACTATGTTAAACTCTGGGCAAATAAAGTCAAAAGGAAAATAATTCTTTCCTTCTAGGTTGCATTTAGATGAGGAAGGGGATAGGTATAGAAATAGTTGTATACAAGATTTGTTCAGAGTAGAGAGAAAGTAATCTTAGAGAGGGAAGCAGAAGGTGATGCTTAACCTGAGTCTTCAAGGAAACTGGTGATTCTAAGAATTGAGAGGGGGAGCATTCCATACACAAAAATTTAGAAAGAATGAAACAGAAGGTCAGTGAGGGGATAGTAATTAATCAAATATGACTGGACTTACCATAAGTAGAAGGATAATAATTTGTAAGAAGCCTAGAAAGGCAGGAAGAGACCCAGTTGTGAAGAGTTTGAATATAATTGGAATTCATATTTCAGTCTGAAGGTAATAGGGAGCTATCGGAATTTATTGAGTGACATGAGAAGATCTTCACTTTAGGATCTTTACTTTAGTGGCTGCGTGGAGAATGGATTGGAGTGATAAACTCAAGGCAGGGAAACCTATTAAAAAGCCTTCACAATAGTCCAAATGAAAAGTTTTGGATCCCTGGGCAAGACTGGTTGTTACATACATGGAGAAGAATGAGAACTGTAAAAGAGAAATGACAAGATTTGGCAACTAATTAAATACATGTAGTAAGGAAGAGTAAGGAGTGAGATACTCTCTAGGTTTCAATTTGCTCATCCTAGTTGAACCAGATGATTTATAAGGTCTCTTCCATCTAGAAAAATATGACCTTATGTATTTTTCATGCAAATTAATTCACATATGGAAAAATAACCATTCATGTGTTCCAAATTTTAGATCAGAAATAACACCGGACATAAGCCATAGCATGGAGGTGGGAGGGAAAAAATATAGGGATTTCATTCCCTTTTACTCCTTCACATTTTCAGTGTATTCAGATCCTGTGATAACGGGACCAGAAATCCAAAATTGTTCCTGTACTGATTGATTTCAGTGAAATTGATGGTTCTGCCTGTGCTTTTGTTATCAATACATTGAATTACAAAAATATTTTCTTCCTGTCATTTCTCAAATGTTCCTGTAGACTCAAAAAGCAGCAGGAATGAATTTATAGTAGATGACAAATACTTCCTTTACACACAGGGGAGAGGTCAGAATCTTAATCTTTCTCTGTTGACTCAACACTATGCACTGGTTTCAGTTTGGCCTTGAGGATACTTCATTATGTGAATAATAATGCCATTATGTGCATAATAGTAAAAAAGAAGAGGTAGGAACATGAAGAAAATCCCTTTAAAAATCCTATTGTTTGGCAGAAGGACTTTAAAGAAGAATTCATATAATGAAAATTGAAATTCTAGCTTCTTGGTTATATTACATAAAATCTCAAGTATACTTTTGCATGCTTCCCAAGGGTGGGACTCAGCTGGAGGTATACAACATGGGCTAAATGAAATACAAGCACTGGGAAGGTCAGAAGAAAAGACTGTTTTTATGAAAGATGATTTCTTTTGAGGTTGGGAGGTGGGGGAACTTCTCCCCTTGAATCCAATCTAATTCCACTAGGAAAGGGAACAGTAATTTTCCAATGCCCTATGAAAAAGATCTTTTTTTCCAGGAGGTAAACAGATAGATGCTCCAGGTTGCAGTGCCTTTTTTTAATATATGCATGGGGTTGGAGTCCAAGGAAAGGGCTTGTTTAGAAATATTGGTGAATAACAATTTTTAGTTTGAATTTACTATAGTTATGATCAATTTCACACCAGTTTTTATTTTTTGTAGATCATAAATTCTAGATTTAGAGCTGAAATGTACCTCAAAGAACAATCTAATCCAAATCCTTCATATAAAAAAAAATGAGGGATTTGAGGTAAGGAAAGGTTAAGTGATTTTCTCTAGGTGTCCTACCTAGTAAGTGTCTGACACAGCTTTTGAATTCAGATCTACCTGACTCTAGGACCCTCTCATCTGTTATGCTGCTTAGCAAGACAAAGCTAGTGGAACTTCTTGTGCCACATAGTCAAAGAAAAGAGAGGTTGGCCAAATCTCACCAGAAACTCCACAACTTTTGGGAAAGAGTCTCATATCTAATGAAGAGATACATATAAAACACAATATAAATTTAAATCATCACGTTTTCTCCACTTTTCCTGAAGGTACCTGGACTGATTACAGCAATCTTACTTACCAACTAAAAACAGGAATCACCATATATCCTTTACTGTTTTCTGTTCACATACCCATCCTTACGTAAACTTTCACTTCGCCCACTGTCTTCTTTCCTCTTTTTTCTTCCTATAATTTAATAAAGACTGGTTGGTTTATTTTACCAAATCTAGTACCCATGTGCCCTATAGACAATGATGGGGTGAGTGGGAAGAACTTTCTCTATCCTATATGACTTAAACACAGTGGCTAATTTAGAAATGTGTATTGAATTGGAGTACCATTTTTCTCAATACTAAATAGAATTTAATACTTCTGGAAATGAAATGGGGAAAAATAGCAAGCAAGGAAGAGAAAGGCTAGAAAAAAACTAATTTTTTACAGGTTACTTTGAAGTTGCATTTTCTTTTCTTTTTAAAATTATCTTGCTAGATTTAGTGTAAATGTATTAATGAAACTGTATGTAATGGAAATTCACAGTTCAAATATAAAAGTCATTCCTGTTCTTTGTATATTGAAAAGGTTATATATTTTGATATTTTCTTTTTAAAAATGCATGATTTATTTCTTTGAAACATTCTTTTCTTTTTAAATTTTGAATTCTAGATTCTTTCTCTCCCTCCCACTCCTCCCCCACCCACTGAGAAGGCAAACAATATGATGTGGATTATACACATGAAATCAGACAAAACATATTTCCATATTAGCTATATTGTGGGGGACAAGGAAGGAAAAGAAAAGGAGAAAATCGTACTGTGCCAAACTTCAGGCTTTTTTTTTTCACTGCTGTTTTCAGAGCTAGTTTTGAGGGGTATGTAAATTTTAGGTATTTCTGCCATAAGGTTATATTGGGAGAGGTGTGGTCACTGCACTCCTGGTCTGCACTTTGATCTTTATCCAGTAAGAGATTTTGTTCTTCTAGAGCCTCAAGTTCTAATGCCCTTTTCCTCCCTGAACTGACCCAGAACTGTTTATAGGCAAGAGTTTCTAATTACCCCCAACTGCACCCAGTGCCAACAAAGTACCCCCTGTAATCTGTTTCTGACCAATCATCTGCTTCCTTTACTGTCTCTGGGCTGAAAATGCTCAAAGCTGCATCGCTACCTCCACGGTCCATTTCTACTGGTCCTGACTCTCCAGACATTTCCCCAGCGCAGTGGTACGTATCTCTCCTGCTGACCTCTTAAGTTGTTTTAGGCTGGAAAAAATATCTCCTTATCTTTTGTTGTCTTTATAACTCCAAAATTTGATTTTAGCCATTATTTTAAAATTATTTGGAGGGGAATATTGGGAGAATTCAAGGGAATCCTGGCCTGTACTTCACCATTTTGCTTTGCAGATACTTTAATTGGAGCTTTACAGTAGCCCTGGGAGGTGAGGGCTACAAGTTTTAGAATTTTCATTTTACATATTAGAGAATTGCAATTTACTGAGATTAATGGATTTACTTGCATAAGGTCACAGTTAATAAGTGCAGTGGGTCATTGGACCACAGATCTTCCTTAATTCAAGTCCAGCCTACTAGATCTTGTTTCCATTTCTAATAAAGCAGCAACAGCGTAAACAAAAAAATAAAATTGTAGGCATTTCAAATGATTAATTTTCTTTCCTCACTGCTTATAGATCTCTGCTGAATTAGAAAAAACAAAAGACACTCTCTGCCCTAAGGAACTTAAAATCATCATCATTATCATCTTCACTATCACATAGTTTACAGCATTTTAAGTTTTTAGAAGGTATTTATTTTTCTTCTCACAACATTCCTCTGATGTAGGTGATGCAATTCAACAGAGGAGAAATTGATGAGATAGAAAGAGACTAAGTGACTTGGCAATGGTCATTCAGTCAGTAAGACAATAGAGTGACCTACTCTTTTTTTAGAATCTAATTAATTGTATGATTGAGTAAAAGTCTGAAATAAAAGAGTATTTTTTTCTACAAGCATATGAAGGCCTTCAGTTGACTAGTGGATATGTATTTACCTTGAATTAACCACTATTTTGAATCAAATAATATTAGTTTTATTGAAGTTTCACTGTTATTTTAGGTTATGAAGGAAAGTATTAAAAACTAGAAGTCTGGGGCTGTTTACTATTTATTCAAAAAAAGGTTTTAGAGGGTGAATAGCAAAAATAATTTGTAAAATCATTAGTCATATCTACAAACATTAATAATAACAACTAATATTTATATAGGGTTTACTCTATCCAGGGGTGGGAAACCTGCAGCCTCAAGGCCACATGTGGCCTAGAGATTGTAGGTTCCCCACCCCTGAATCTCTGCCATGAACTGTGCTAGAATGCTTTATATTTGCTTTATAAATTTTATAAATGCTTTATAATTATTATTTTGGTTGGTCCTACCAAAAAACCCGTGGAGCTAGATGTCATTATTGTTTCCATTTTAAAGATAAAAAAACTGAGGCAAAACATGGTTAAACCATTTACCCAGTATTATACAGCTAGCAGTTTTCTGAAGTCTGATTTGAACTCAAATTTTCCTGACTTCATTATACCCAGGACACTATCTACTATACCACTCAATTTTCTGCTGCCACTAAACCTTTCTATATGAGATCTGTCCAATCTCCATCTGGAAAGAGACTGGAAGAATGAATTGTTCTTTAGTCCTCTTTGAAAGCTGGTTTTCCCCAGGTTTTTCCTTTTCATTATAGAATACAAATTAGGCATTTAAAAGTGGAAAATGTTATTTAAATAATGGCCAGATATTTGTTTGCACATTGGAAAGTCTTTGTGTTCTTCTCTTTCCCTGTTTCATTTCAAAGAAAATAATGAACTACTATTAACAAAATTATATTAAAAATATTTCACCATCATAAGTGCTTCATTGACTAGCAGAGAGTAGCTTTAGCACTGATTTGAGTCTAGTTCTCTAATCTGGCTTCACATACTTAGTATCAGTGTGATCCTGGGTAAGTCACTTAACCTCAATTTGTTTCAATTTCCTTATCTGTAATATGGGGATGCTAATAGTACTTACCTTCTGGACTTGTTCTAAGAATCAAATGAGATAATTTAAAAGCACTTAGCACATTGCCTGGCATATAATAAGTCCTATATCAACATTAATTATTATTATCATGTAGTTAAACCAAACTTGAGTAATTAATCACAAAACTCAGCCTTCTGATTAAATAAGCCCTCACCCTCCATACAAATTGCCTTGAACTACAGCTCAAAATATAATGCTCGTCCCAAGATCCTTCCCAAAATTGTTTTGAGATATATACTAGACTTGTGATTTCTTTTATATAATAATCATAATAATATTTGTAGAGTGTTTTACTACTTGAAAAATGCTTTACCACTATTATATAATTTTATTCTTATTTGAACCTTTGTGACTAGGTGCTATTATAATTTACTTTGACTATGGGAATCATAGCTACTAATTGTTATTCACAGATGGCACAATTATTAATTGAATGGCTTATTATTCCGGAGGAAGGTCTATATGACATCAGTGAGAGAGAAACATCACCTATGTCTCACTTTCCAGAATTGACTTCATGAACCATAGAATCCCATTCAAATGGCCTAGAGGGAAAAGTATAGTTACAATTGCAAAACACTTCTCAAAGTCATTGGAACACTACTCTAATCATTGGAAGAATATCCAATGCTCATGGATGGGACATGCTGATATAAAAATGATAATGCTACTTAAATCCATTTAGGGAATTAATTCTATCCAAACAAACTATCAAGGAGACCTAATTAAAGATATTTCCAAAATTTATTTAGAGAAATGAAAGATTTAGAATCTCAAGAGAAATAATGAAAAATTGTAGGAATGAATGGAGGCTAACATTTCAAGACCTCAAAGTAATCACAAAATATAAATTATCAAAATCATTTCGTACTAGCAAAAAATTGGTGGATCAAGCCAGATAAAGAATAATCAAAAACAAATGAACTTAATAATCTAGTATTCAACAAATGCAAGAACATAAATTACTTGGAGGAAGAACTCCACATTTAAGAATTACTGCTGGGAAAACTGGAATGCAGGATAGCTGAAATTAAGCTTAGAATAATAATTTATATCACATGTTCCAATAAGGTCAAAATGGATATGTGCCCTGAATATTATTATACCATTTAAAGATATTAGAAGAAGACTATTAACTTAAACAAATTTCGCTAAGGAGAATATTCTCCTGCAAAAAAGGGAAGCGTTGATCATAAAAGATTAATCAGTAAGCATTTATTACTGTGCTAGGTGCTAGAGATAAAAGGAGAAAAATTCTCTGTACAACTTGTACACACATGCACACACATATGTTTATATATTATATATGTATGAATATATATGCATATATATACACACACATTAAAATATACAAAAATATTCACACAATAAATGGAAGACAATAGGATGAGGGATGGAAATAGCATCTGGGGGAGAACAGGATATGTTTTATGCCAGAAATGGTGGTTAGGTTGAGTTTTGAAGGAAACAAAAGATTTTAAAAGGTGGAAGCAAGAAGAAAATACATTTCAGGAATGGACTCCAGGATAGCTGCTCTGCAAGAATAGAGAGAAGAGATGTAAGGGACAACAAGAAGGAGAGTCTGGCTACATCACAAAGTTGGAAAGGTGATTTTGGACCAGGTGATGTAGAACATTAAAAGTCAGAAGGAGAATTTTACATATGATGCAAAAGATAATTATAAGGCATTAGTATGTCTGGACCATGAGATTTACCTAGTTAGACCTATACTGTAGGAAAATTATTTTGGTGGGTCTGTGGAGGACAGTCTAGAGTGAGGGAAGAACCGGAACTAGGGAGACCAACTAGAACTTTATTCAATAGTCCAGGTGAGAGGTGATGACAGTCTAAACTATGATAGTAGAATGAGTAGAGAAAAAGAAACAGATGAGAGAGGTGATATGAAGAAGATAAAAATATTCAACTTTGGCAAGTAAACAGATATACCATGTCAGGGAAAGCTAGGAGGAGTGGATAATACCAGTATTTTGAACTCTTAGTAGTGTCTGAAAGGATGATAATAACTTTGAAAGAAATAGGAAAGTAAAGAATAGTAATACTATTGGGAAAACACAATGAGTTTTGCCTTGGCAAGATAAAATAGATAACTTCTTTAGTAGGAAAGTGAAAAAAAAATCCCTGATAAAATAAATGCAACAGGGATAAGAAGAGAAGTTATGCATTGAGGGAAAGATATGTTTGTATCATATAGATTTGATAAGTAGGCAAAGGATGTGAACAAATGCTTTTCAAAGAAGAATTTACAAAGTATTAATAGCCATATGAAAGAATGTTCCTAAAAATTATAATGAGGAATACAAAAAAAATCCTGGAGGTTCCACTTCACATCCAGCAAATTGAAAAAGATATTTGTCATTGAAATAGTCAGAATTGAAGGGGTTGTAGAAAGATAAGAATACTGGAGTCTTACTGGTAGAGATGTGAAATAATCCAAATAAAATGAATAGCAATTGGGAATTTTGCTTTAAAAAAGTGAACAAAGTGTCTTGTAACTCAGAGATTCCACTATTACTTATATATTGCTGTATGTAAAAAAAAAAAAAAAAAGGAAAAAGAGTCCCAAGTGCAAATAAATTTTATAACTCAACTTTCTTTACTACCCAGGAAATGGATATAAAATGATGCTCATCAAATAAAAAGAAAGAATTGTACAAAAATTGTGATAAATGAATGTAATGAAATAGAAAAGATGGAAATGAAGACTACAGAGAAGCATAGGAACATAAATATGTTAATTCAAAGTGAAATAAATAGAACAAAAGGAAATAATATTCACAAAGATTACAGTAAGTCAAATGAAAAGATAACAAAAACTACATTGTTTAAATATAATGATCAAGATTATTCCAAAAGAAGGGATGAGAAAATGTATCTTTCTCCCTAAATATGGGGAATTATAAGTGAGTACTTTGCATATATTGTCAAATTCAGTTGATGTGTTGATTCATTTAGCCAAATTGCTTTTTCACTGTCTCCTACTTATTCCTCATTATAAGAGACAGTTCTCTGGGCAGATGAAAGTGGAGAGATGCACATGGAAGTGAGTTTGATATGAAAATGAAAGATCAATACACATCACACACACACACACCACACACATGCAAAATCACCACACTGTGAGTACAAGTGGAGTGTTCAGATTGACCATCTATTATCACTTATTTTTGCTATCTGACCATCCAATGCCTTTTTGTTATCATACATTTCTTGTATGATAAAATTTATGCTATCATCTGTGCAAAAAATGATCATTGACAGCACGTTGCAATTTATTTAAACCTGTCATATGTTTCTCCTTTCCCTTTGAGTTCTTTCATTTTGTTTTCCCCAAAATTTGTGTTGTTTCATAGTTTGTAGCTACGTAACAGTACCAGAAGAATATTAGTAGAGAAAAGATAGGGTTTATCTCAGAAAGAAGCATGAGAATGTTAATATCTATGCAGTAACTCCCAAGTGCAATTCACTTTGATATTTTCTACATATTTATTTTTTGAGACCAGTTCATTGCCCATCTACAGTATTTATGCCAAATATTTGTACTTGTGGACTTAGCACTCCATTCATCTTGTGTTCATCCTTTGTTTTCGAAGAAGATCATGACATCATAGAAAAGATGACATGACCTGTACTTGACTTTGTTTTGAGTGAGGGAGGTCTGTGCAAGGTCACTAGCCTCACTTTCTCCTCCTGAGTCTTCTGGATCTTGTGACCAGATATTCATCAGGATGATTGGAGATAGCCCATGATGCAATGGGAGACCTAGGATTTTTCAGGTATTCGCTTAAGAGGGAGGTAACACCCATTGAGTGAATAGACCTCTTTAAGAAGTAGTCAGGGAATGACCCTTTTAATGAGCAAAAGAAAAAAAAAACTAAGTCACTGGGAAAGAAAGAGAAAGAGTTACTATTGATAATCACTCTAAGTCAGCCATTAAGTGGAGCTTGGGCAGGGACCTATGGAAGGAAGGAAGGAAGGAAAAAAGGAAGGAAGGAAGGAAGGAAGGGACATCTAGCCAGTAAACCCCAAAGGAAGGGGAGAGGGGGACAGAAGGGAGAGGATGAGCTGGGTTACTATTTTAGCTAGGTCCTCACTCAGGCAACTAAGTCTACTCACAGGTTGTGTTCCTCCTTTTTTGAAGAAGACCATGACATCAGAGAAATGATGACATGACTTGCATTTGACTTTGCTTTGAGTGAGGGAGGGCTGTGCCAAGTCACCAGCCTCACTTTCTTCTCCTCAGCCATCCAAGGCAAATGTGGTATAAATTGGAAAGAGCACCTGGAATGGCAAGAACTAATGACTTTTGAAATAAAAGTTGGTTTAACTTAGTGTAATCTGAGCGTGTCTAGATTTCCCCAGATCCCCTAAGTTGGAGACACTCTTTGGTGTCTACCATATGGTTGGGCATCAGCGTCTTTGATTTTTGCAAGTATGAAAGCCTGGTTTAACCAGCTCTAGTTTTACACCCATATACATGGTTTTTTTGGTAAACACTTCACTAATAGGCCATTTTCATTGCAAGCCTTTTGTGTCATCTTTAGTTTGATCAACTTCCCCAGCTCAAGACATGCTGAACATTCTTTAGTGACAAATTTAAGCAAACCATCAAAGAGAAAAGAAAGAACAAAAACAAAAAAGCAACATGTAGCCTAATTATGGAAAGTAAAAAAAAAAAAAAGTTATATAAAAACGTAGTATTTTCTAACCATTTTAATTATTAGGTCTACCTAGAAAGCAAAGTTTTTACATGCAACAGTGAAAACTAAATACAACTAAAACACCTCTTGTTCAAACTTGATTATCCACAGCCTGCAACATCATTGATTAGAAAACTGCCCATCACTCAGTGTCTGCTGCTGTCCTCTGTTGTGAGTTACTGAATGGCCTGCTGGGGATAGCAATTCCTATAGCTAAAAGGCCCATCACTCATCATATCACAGAAAGTGTATGCTCAGGATGTTGGCAGTGGCAGAATGAATATTGTTAATAACAATGGCATTTTATATTGGCATAGAGCTCTACTCACGATACATATAAAAGTCTGTGTCAAAATTTTCTTAAATTTATGACTCCTCAAATAAAGGATGAGTTGTTGATGTTTATTTTCATGCTACATGTAAGAAAATGTCTTCTAAAGAAATTTACTATTAAAAATGTTTACAGAGAGAATGTTTAAAGGAATAAGTTATTTTTATTCCTTAAGCCTCCATGGCAGGAACCACTCAAGTGATGGTGCTGTATCCATGTAATATCATTGTAAATTATTCTTATCTATTTATCAGGATTACAAGAGCATTGATTTAGAACTAGAAGGGACCTCAGCAGTTATCTCATCATAAAATAACAGCTTTAGAGTTGTAAAAGCCATAGAGGATGTGTAATCCAACCCATTCATTTTAGAGATGAGGAAATAAGGTCCAGAGTGTTAAGTGCTTGCCAAGGTCACACAAATAGCAAGTGGCAAAGTTAAGATCAGAAGTCAGGTATTCTGACTCTCAATCTAACTCTCTTTCCTTTGTATCATTCAGTTTCCCCAATGGGTATATGTGAGTGCCTTTATTTGGTAAGACTTTTTTCTCCCTTAATTTGAACTGTAACTATATAGTTTAGCAAGATTATATGATTTGCATACTTTAAATATTTATATTTTCTTTTCCTCTAATTATTTCAAGTGTAGGAGTCTCATTTTCTCTAGTTTTCAGGCATCCTTACCACCACCAACACCACCACCAACACCAGTGCCACCATCACCACCACTATCATCATCCCTATTAATTAATTAATTCAACAGTTATTTTGGGGGGCCTGCAATTTCCAAAGTATTATAATCTAGATGTTAGGAGCATGTAACCATCCCAATTTTATCCACAGAGAAACTGGATGAAGGAAAGTAAGATCATGAGGGGAAAAGATATCCCTTTTTGCAAAGTCATAAAGTAGTGTGAGCTTTTATGAAAACATGATCATATGATCACAGATCAAGAACTAGAAAGGTAGCATTAATGGTTATCTAGTTCAATTCCAACTTTTTGAGAGTCTAGCAAATGGGAATCCAGAAATGTTAAATGAGTGGGATCCACTGTCCCCAGGCATGAAGTAGCAGAGCAAGGATTTTCATTTAGGTATTCTCACTCCCAGTTCAGTGTTCATTCTACTGCACTAGAAATCATGAATATGCTAACTTGGTCAGAGGACAGGAAGATACAAGGGACATACTGCTGAAGAGAGTTGTTATCAGGTAATGATTTTCTCTTTATTCTCCTATTAGTCATTTGTGAAAGCAAATGAAGTAAGGTTTTGAGACTGGTGATACGAACTTGATATTTGCCTCCTTATGATAATGTAGTTTCTTGTTACCTATCATGAGTTTCTCAAAAAGCATACTTGCAAGATCATGTGAACATATCCCTGTAGTGCTGAAAATGTACCCTCTCCTTTCCACTCTCGTATGTTAGTATTGTTTCCATGGAAATTGCCAATTAGGGTCTGAGACCCAAGAGAATTGTCTCATCTTTTTATCATCTGAAGAAGAAAGGGTCAATGTCTATAACTCATTGTGCATGTTTGGAAAAAAAAAAACTGTAAAACTATCATTTTTTTTTAAATTAAATTTTATTTTTTCAGAGGTCAACCTTCCTCCCTATTATCTTCTCCCTCCCAAACTCAGAAAACAAAGAAAAACAATCCCCCGACTAAATAGTCAACCAAAAATAAATTCACATACCGACCATATTCCAAATGATTATTTCGGTTTGCACCCTTTGTCCAGCATTACGTATCATTTCTTTATCAAGAAATGGTTAGCCTGTTTCTGTATGAGTCCTTTGGAATTGCAGTTGGTCACTGTGATGATCAGAGTTCACAAATATTTCAAAATTGATTATCTTTACAATATTTTCATTATTGTGCAAATTGTTTTCTTGATTCTGATTACTTCCTCTGCATCAGTTCATTCAAGTCTTCCCAGATTTCTCTGAAATCATCCCCTTTATAGTTTCTTATAGTACAACTGTATTCCATCACCTTCATGCAAATTCAATCAGCCATTCCCCGATTGATATGTACTCCCTCAGTGCCTTTAGAAACAGATAAAAGAGTTCAGATTGCTACTGACTGTATTTCTTTATCTTTTACTCAAGAGTGCAGCACTTATTATCTATGCTATCAAAGTGTTGGACCAAGGGAAGGAGAGAGTACTCATGCTAAGAAAATGATGTGGTTTTCATTAGGTTTCCATATGTCCATAGTAAGGTCAAATTAAGTAGCAGATCTTTCAATTCAGTTTCCAAGCCAGTCATTCAACTAAATCACATCTTAATCCTTTGCCTCTATGTCTTCTGCACCCTAATATTAATTTCCAAGGAATCCTTTTTTCTTTATTTGCCTCCTACTTTTCTATTTCTTATTTAGTGTTTTCTTTGTCAGTATCTCTTCTTCCTATGCTCTTTTCCTTGTCTTATTTTTTTTCTCTTTCTCTCTCATCTCCTATGAATTATTTCAGTGGGGAGTTGATGCAGGCCCCTCTTATTTTCCCCAAAGAATTTTCTTTTACTCTAGAGTTATAGATAAGTTATACTGGGTTTCAAATATTAATTTATTCATGTGGTACTTTTATAAAAACAGCAAAAAGGAGTATTTCAAGATTAGCATTATGACACAACTAGCCAGGGCATGATACAACAAACTAACTACCTTCATCATCTTGCTTAGAATACAGATCCCTTTAGTGTAGAGAGAGTGTCATTCCTTATACTGTATACAGAACTCAGGGCCCTGAAGAGATTGCTTCATTTATTTCATTTGCTAAAACTTTGTCCTCATGAACTGCTTGAAAAATGGGATGATTATTATATTACTTCAACAATTATCCAGAGATATTAAGGGCTGTAACTCTTGAAATCTCAAGGGGATGAGTAGGGATGATCCAGCTGCTCACATAAGATAAGAAGCCTTTTTAGAGAAAATTATTTTTTAAGTGAGACAATGGAAGCCAGTGAAAAATTGCTTAAGTCCAAAAGATGATGTGAATAATATACTGAGAACACAACATCAGCGATGGGAACAAATAAATATAACCTCTTCACAAGATAGTGAGGAGAGTGGACTGATGGAAGCAAACAATTTATACTGGGGAAGAGCTGGAGATAAAGTTGGAAAAGTAGATTGGGGCCAGACTATGGAAGGCAAATTAGATTGTACTTGGACCTGTAAGCACTGAGAAACTTAAACCTTTCTCTAGGCATTAACTTTCGCCCTATGGATCTCAAAATTTTAGTGAACTTATGGCACCATGGCCATGACAAATCTGAC
This sequence comes from Notamacropus eugenii, assembly GCF_028372415.1. Classification (NCBI taxonomy): domain Eukaryota; kingdom Metazoa; phylum Chordata; class Mammalia; order Diprotodontia; family Macropodidae; genus Notamacropus; species Notamacropus eugenii. The sequence continues at coordinate 196,698,866 of NC_092875.1, read as the reverse complement.
ATAAGTTCAGAAGTGCAACTGCAGTGAACCATACACTGGAGTTTTATTTTTGAGTAGGAAGGGTCACTATATACCATTTAACCGAGAGAACAAGCAGCAATTCCTTTAGCTCCTTCCCTTATCTTCCCAATTTTCTGGCCCTCACACAAATGGGAAACTTGTTCTAACCTCCAGTAGATTCCATAGCTTTCAGAAATGAAGATTTTTTTTGTATATTTTACTCTCTATATTTTATATTTTCAGCCTGAGAATAGCTACTATATTACTGCTGCTGTTTGTATTTTATTCTTGAAGACAACAATGACATCAGGAAGGTGACGCCATGATTTATAAGTGAATTGGATTTGAGTGAGGAAAGGCTGCACAAAGTCATCAGCCTCACTTTCTCCTGAGCCATCTGGGTCCAGTGGTCAGATATGGATCAGGGAAACTGGAAATGATCCAGGATTAAATGGGGAACCTGGGCCTTTCCAAATTAAGGGTTTTAACAGGTCTCAGTTGGATTGAGGCAGTGCCCATTCAGTGATTAAGGCTTAATACAATGAGGCAAAAAAAGGCCACTTTAAAAAAAATAGATTTGGGAGGAGAAGATGGCCAGGGTTTCTGGAATAAATAGAAACAATTGGTATTTGCATTCATTCTGAGCTTATCAGTTCCCAGAGTAACAATTAATATTTGATCTAGGGTCAGGGCAATTTGGCGTTAAGGTTGGTCTCTAAGAGAAACAAACTAAAATGAAAAAAAAGTTTCAGAGATTAAAAATTCAGCAGCCAGTAGGGGTGTGATACCCTATATGGAGAGCGAAGAAAGAAAGAAGGGAGGGAAGGAAGGAAGGAAGGAAGGAAGGAAGGAAGGAAGGAAGGAAGGAAGGAAGGAAGGAAGGAAGGAAGGAAAGAGGGAAGAGAAAAATAAAGAAAGAAAGAGTAGGCAGGAAAAAGAGTAAGGAAAGGAAGGAAAGTGAAACACCAGAAAACTGCAGGACCAGGAAGTGACACCCTGCTTCCAGTTTGTTCATGCAAGGATGAGGAGCATTTTTTCTTACTAAATTGGAGAAGAGACTCTTAATTACGTAGCTTTATGACAGCTCTCTTTGCCCTACCAACAGAGTCCTCAAAAATGTGCCAAGTGGCCAGGAAGAAGGTAGATAGGTATTGATTTTGTAAGGAATAGCAAGTCACTTATATTCTTGACTTCTTTTGCCACTTTGAAATCAGCTTTCTCTCTCTCTCTCTCTCTGTCTCTGTCTCTCTCTGTCTCTTCTCTATCATCTCTCTCTCTGTATATGTATGTATATGTATATATATACATATACATACATATACATATGTATATATATATATATATATATATAATATATATAATCACACACATACACACACACCAAGATATACATGAAGGAAAGCACTGATCCTCAAATATGACCAAGGCTTTCTATGAACCCTATCATAAATTATCAGTATATTACAAAAAGGATCAACTAAGAAAGTTGAAAAGGCCACTCTCTTCCTCATAGTCTACTTATAAATTCCAGACCCTAAATACATCCTCAGAAAAAGTCTTCCTGGTGTTTTATCCACAAGTCAATGACTTTTTCCTCCTGCTTTGTAAGAACATTCATCTTTGAACCTATTGTACATATAACAGCAATTAGCAATCATGGTGACAGTTCTAACTATAGAGAATCTTTTTTTTTTGTTTCTTCTTGGAAATAGGTGGACACCTCTTAACTATTTTGAATGCCATTTCAATGCTCACCCTCCAAACAGCTGAAAAACATCTTCAAGAAAGTCTTAAGACAGCACAAATAAATATTGCTTTTTGTAGCAAGAATCCAATGTTATTTTGACTTTGAAAAAAAATCTAATTAAAGGGGAATAAAGTTTACATTTTAACAACTCAAGTCCAAATCAATCCAAACAAAATGTTTGAGGCAAAAGCAATCTAATAAATAAATGGCACAGCATGGATTATGGGAATCTCAGAAATGCATTGTAGAAAGATATGACAGGATATCAGAGGCATTTCTGTTCTTATATCTGAAGTGGATGGTAAATAAATGAGCCTGACTATGAAATCCATTTTATGACCAAGCCTCTAGAGAGTAATTCCTGATGTGTACTCAAGATTAGAGCATCTGAAAGAAAAGCAAGTTCCTTCCAGGAAAGCAATGACAGACAGTCATGGCATATAATCAACCCAACAATCATTTGTCACATGCCTGTTGTGGGTCAGGCATCGTACTAGGTGAAAGGGCTACAAAGACCAATATGAAATAGTTTCTGTTTGCAAGGAGTTTCTGGTCTATAGAGGGATAGAGCATGAATATATATATATATATATATATATATATATGGTTTGGGGTTTTTTTTTTTGGAAAGTGGATGGCATGAGGAGCTGTGAAAATCAAGAAAGGTCTCATATACGAGATGGCACTTGAACTAATCTTGAAGGAAACTAGTGGGAGAGGTGAAAAGGGAGGCCTATAGGCATTGAGTAGAGGCAGTAAAAAGGTATGCAGACTGGGAATGGAAGTTCCTGTATTAGGAAGAGGAAGGAAACTAGTTTGACTGGAAAATAGAACATATTTAGAATTGAAAAGTATACAAAGCTGGCCAGGTAAATTTGGATCAGGTTGTCAAGAACATTAAGTGCCAAATGGGTTTCATATTTATTCCTAGATACGACAGACAGCCACTCAAGTTTGAACTGAAATGTGACAGAGTCATATCTGAGCTTTAAACAAACTACTTGAGCACTATGGAGGACAGATAGGAGAGAGGAGATTTTGGAAACATAAAGATCATTTAGTTTGTATTTGATAAATTGGTCCACTATAGGCACATTTTGAAAGCTGACCTGTGATTAATGTATGAAGATTAAATTAGGGCAGATTTTCTCAAATGCAATGATAATTTTTTGGTCATTATGGCTATATTTGACTTACTGAAAATGAGAGTTCATGTTATGGGGTGAAGAGTTATGGCTTGACATTTGTACAATCTGGTTCTAAAACTCTATTTGACTACTTACTAGCAGGGTGACTGAGCAATTTACACAACCTCTTTGGTCCTCAGTTTCCTCATAGATGAAAGGCTTGAGTTGTATTATAAAGTCTCTAAGGATTCTCCCAGATTTAAGTTTTATGAACTATAGATTAACATCCATTTTCCTGCTGCAGTTCTCCTGCCTGCTTTTATGCATCCTCCCATCTAGATCTCTGTCCCCTGACATAAAACCATGCTATGTGGTAAGAACCTACTCTATTTACCTGACACCAGCCACAAAGCCATGCTGTCTTTCTTCGATGCTAATCCTATTTCTCTCCATCCAGCTAAGCCCTCTCTCCATTCCTCCTCTCAATCTGAGAATTATAATTGAATCAAGAAATCAATCTTTCTCCTTGAAAGAAGGCATCTCAAGATTGCTTATGGCTCCATTCACCATCACTGTTCAAGGTACCTTCCCAGTACCTCTTCATGCACTTTGTTCTCTTTAGTAGAATGTAAGCTTTTTGAGAGCAAAACTACCTTCTTTTTGTATTGTAATCCACAGTATTTTACACTGTGTAATCTCCTAAAGTGATTTTTCAATAACTCATTATAGCATGATTTTTGCTTGCTTAAGTAGCATACTCTTTTCAAATTGGTCAAGACCTATGATTTCACGTGTTGAGCATGTCTCTTGAAGAAAATATCTCTTATCAGTATTGATCTGCAAGTCTTATCAAGCTTTTAGTTTTAATTTTTTCTAGAATGTTGAGAGGTTGACAGTTTTGTGCAGCGTCACACAGCCAGTATGTGTCAGAGGCTGAATGTGTTCCCAGCCTCTTCTTAATTTCAAAGCAGCCCTCTATCCATTATGCCAGCTTACTTCTCATGAAATGTGCACTTACATAAAGGAAATTCAACTTGTGCAATGGTTAAGAGTTTTGGTAAGTAATTCCATCTCATTCTTTGTGGAAGAGAGGCCGAAAAAAAGTCAAGAAGTTCTTCTGCTCCTCACTTCTTTCAAGCCAATCATGACTGCTAAATCTTTTTCTAAATTACTCCTGAAGAATTCCAGTTCCTTTTTGAGATTCACTGTGATTGTGCTAGAGGCAAATTTAAACAGAAAGTCATTTACTTCATGGTTGCATAAAGATATCGAGTTCAGATGGATTTGATATGTCAATAGAAGAAGGCTGTACTGAATGCAAAATCAAATTACCCCTTTCCCTGTTGGGACTTCAACATCTGCCTCAGTATAGATTGATTAGAGCTAGGCAGGTCATCAAAGGCCTTTTGTCTGTGTTTGACTGGGAGAAACAGCTGACAAGTGGCCATCAGATTACCACAGTGGGGCAGCTGCTGTGATAGGTGTTTGACAGCTGACTTCATTAGAGTCCCTAAGATGCATGCAGGAATGGATTTGTCCTTTAATTGAGCTGGGCCAAGAAGCAGCCCACAGAAGAAATGGGAATTAAAGTGGTTGGAGAATGATAAAGTAACGCAAAGGGAAGACAGGTGAATCTTCATGTATGATATTACAGAGTGCACTGGTATACCTTTGAATGGAAATGCTGTTGGTAGCTTATGAGTGTTCAAATGACTTTGTTCATGAGGACAATTGTCATTGTCTGTTGGAATGATTAAAGGAGATGTTTATTAATAGAAATTATCAATTAAAAGAAGTCAGTTACTAAAAGGATATCTTTTGCTTTAGCAGAAAAGACCCATGATGCAAACACATTGATTCATCGAAGCTAGAAGTCATCTTTTCCTTCCTCAGATTTTTCATAGTACTTTGAACCCCTCATTTGCCTTTGCTTTGTACCTTAGCCATTGGTCCAAATGTCATATTCTTTAAATTGAATTATAAGCTCCTTGAGGACAGAGAGTACATAATTTTTAAAATTTCTGTGTCTTGAATGCCTGTCACAGTGTTATGTATATATTGTTGAGTTATTTTTCAGTTCTGTCTAACTCTTTGTGACCTCACTGGAGTTTTCTTTGCAAAGATACAAGAGTAGTTTGCCATTTCCTTCTCAAGCTCATTTTACAGATGAGGAAACTGAGACAAACAGAGTTAAGCAACTTGTCCACCATCTCATAGCTAGTAATTGTTCGAGGCCAGATTTGAACTCAGGAAAATGAGTCTTCCCAACTCCAAACCCAACAATCTATCCACTGTGCCACCTAATTACCACTGGTATGCACATAGTAGGAACTTAATGAATATTTCTCAGATTAAATTATAGAGCAGAACGATATGAGGAAAGATGAGGTTTGGAAACATCAGTATTAAAGGGTAAATGAGGGTTATAAGTAAAGGGCAAAGCAGGGTTGTGGTATTTCATGATATGCCAGAAGGGTTTCCTGGAAGAGAAGGGATTAGAGTTCACTAAATTAGATGGTTCATACTAAATTTCATCTTTCATAAGTAATCAGTTCAGGAACTTATGCTAATTCATTTGAGTGATGTGCAGATGACAAAAATGATTAAAGCATCTGAACTTAATAAAATACTTATCAAAGTATTATTTGCATTATTTCACATTAAGGCAAAGACAATCCCCAAACTGACCAGTATGGATAATATTATGCTACAGATTTCTCTTTTGGAGAAATAACTTTTAATTGAGGCATCAGCGCTAAAATAAAAGAGCTTCTGTCAATTTTCTTCATTGATCTGTGCTACTTGTGTCTAGGACAATCACCAATATGAATCTCACATATATAAAGTAAATAATTTTTTAAAATTTAGTTTGACTATCGGAAATTTTTTTTCTTTATTTACATTCATATAACTATCTACTTTACTGATAATAGCTAAAGTTCATTTTTTTTTAGTTGGTACTGGGATAACTAGATAAACCAACAAATACCTTATTTTACTCTATCTTTATATCCTTTACAGGAGTTTGCTGGTAAATGTTTAACAATTGGCTACATGACATAGTCTTAAAATTTAATATCCATTACTGATTTTCTCTATCATTTTATTAAGTTTAAAAAGTCAATAAAACAATAACTCAAGTACTGATTTTTATTGTTTGTTGATTTCTGAAGTGTAAGTGCTCACACTGAAAATTTAACAACCAGCTCTCCTAAATCAGTTTGAGATGGATCTAGCATGCTTCTGTTACTTTTCCATCAAATTAAAAAAAAAAAAGACTATAAAAAGGAAATGAGTCATTTTAAAATTACAATTCCTTTTCCACATTTAAAGTAATGTTAAGTAGCAATTGACTAGTAGCTGGCAGCCAAGAGAAAAGTAAGAGATTTGGACAATTAATTGAATGAATAATTAGCTCATCAATAATTGAGAACTGGTTGCAATAAGCTCTAACTTCAAGTGAGAACTAGAAAAGATATTAGATGTCATCTAATGTAACTATTTTCTTACATGCATTAGGAAACTGAGACCTGGGAAGGTTAAATGATTGACTCAGGGTCAAACAGATAATTGATTACAAACCTTAGCTTTTTAACTCTGATTCATTTTTTTTTTTTTTTGCAATATCATGCTAAACTCAGAATATAGATTTAAACTGGAAGAGGCCTCACAGATTACCTGGTTCAACCTCATTTTAGAGAGAAGAAAAGAGAAACAGGAATGTTACATAACTTGCCCCTAATTCACATTGGTAGTAAATGTTAGAATTGAGGTTTAAAACCTGGAGTCCTGACTCCAAATCCAAAATTCTTTTTGTGGTACCATTCTCCCTTTCAATTTTCTTTGACAGTAGCTGTAAAATGTGGTGTTAATTACTAAAAAAATACAGGAGAAACTAATAAAATGAAATGAATATGTTGGCACTTTAAAATACTTTGCTATATAGTTCTTGGTTCACATGCATGTGTTGGACCAACCAATATGTCAATGACTAGGTACATGATAGTTTGATTGAGTAATCCTCAGGAACAGCATATTCCAAGTCCATTTGTCTGAGAAATGGTGTGATATGAAAGGCTGAGGTCTTTATGTTATTCAGGTCTGTGCAGTGCACTTACAGTAAAATGAGTTTATGTGATGCCTTTTGTTTGGTGTAATGAACTGACATGATATAAATGGAATAAACCCTGAGAAGTAAATGTGGCTCATCCAGTGGTTTGTGCTAATGTCACAAAAATCAACAGTGACATAAACACTACAATTACATAGTGATGACTGGCCAAAGGAAAACTAGGGTGTGGGAAAACACTGATGCTAGCTTCATTTTGAGGAGAGTTATAATATTCAACTAAACATATCAGTGTCTCTAAGTAGTGTCTGAGTCAGACCTGCCTAAAACAAAAACCAATGTGAAAACCACAATCCTAGCATTTACTTAGGATTCTTTTGGAATTAGAATGTAAGAGTTGGAAGGGATCTTAGAGAGCATATAAGGTCACCTGAGTCACTGTCATATAATAGGGAGAGCACTATACTTAGCAATAGAAAACCTCGGTTTGGGTCTGTGCTCTTCCACTTCTCAGATTTGTGGCCTTAAATAAGTTATTTAATTTCTCTAGGACTTCTTGTCCTCAGTTTTAAGGTAGAGGATTTTAATGCATTTATGATACCTTAGAGGGTTATTGTGAAGAAAACACTTTATAAACTGGAAAATAGTCTATATGCTTGAGCTGCTATTTAGTTTAACACTTTCATTTTCCAGATGAAGATACTGAGGTCTGATGAAGTTAAGTGATTTGCCAAAAGTCATAGAGATAATGACCACTTCCTTTAGAAAGGACAAATTATGACCTGGCTTCATAAGGCAACTTGTTAAAGTTCTCCTCTGGACCTCTGTTACAAGTCAATATTCTGCGTAATTACAGCTCTCTTCCATTTGATGGGGTTAATATAAATTAATCAGATAGATACCATTTATTTATGTGAGATTATTCTCAGAATAGTAATTGCACTAATATGGGGAGAAAATGGACACAGAGAGGAAAAAAAGAGATACACACACACACACACACACGCAGAGAGAGACAGAGACAGACAAACAGGCTGACTGACAGAGAGAGAATGCAGTGGTGCAAACTGACCACAATGTTTTTCTTTCTTTGTGTCTCTCCTGTGAAATAGCCTATAAATTGGCATCTCTGCCTCTGATTTCTCCCCTCTCCAACCTATCCTTCACACAACTGCCAGAATAATCTTCCTAATTCGTGCAATTGTTGAAAAAACTCTCACATGCTCTGTGGTCCAGAAAAACTCAACTGAACTAGTGATTCTTTCATGTTCCTCTGCCCCTCTCTGTGCCTTTATGGAGGCCATTCTCCTCTATGTGAAACACACTTAATACTCATCTCCACCTCTTAGAATCTTTCTTTGCCTTCAAAACCTAACTCAGACCCTGCTTCTTCTGTGATACCTTCTTTGATCTTTCATTTGAAAGTAATTTTCTTCCCCCATCAAATTTTCGCAAGAACACTTCCTGGCTCTCTCTTTTTCCCCTAACATATTCTATCTCATGTCATGTTTATTAATATGCAAGCCTTATTCTGAATGTTAGACTCTAAATTAATTCATGGAAGGGACTATGGCTATCATCATTGTATCCTTAGTGACAAGCACAGAACTTTGTATATAAACAGGATCTTAATAAATGTTTGTGGTTGTTATTGTATGGCACATCCTTATAGGGTCAGCAAAGATGAAATTAGCAGTGCTAATTAGACAAGAAATTAGACAAGATTCTAGTATGCCTTCCTGCCTCTCCTATTTACCAATGGAATCAAAGTTGATCCAGGATTTTTGGAGAACTTAAATCCCAATATTGCTAGGAATATAAGCTTATTCTTACCTTCAAACTATCCAAATTCATTAAGACCAAATAAAACAGATCCAAATCCAAGATTCCATTGTCTGAGTTTTTCATAGTCACTTCCATTTCATATAAGTAGGGGAACTTCTGGATTTTGGTTCTCCAGTTAGGTTGTATCAGGGTAATCTGTTACTGAAGCTGATTGTGCTGAACCAGTTTGCCTGTTATGTGTGGTGGCAACCACAAGACATTGAGGTAACTGGGAATCTGATTCAAGTTTTTAGATATTCCAGTCCCTTAGTCTTGAGGAGGTGAAAGTGACCTCTATTATTTTGACAGGTGCTTGATTTCATAAGGAGGAAGAAGGTGTACACTTGAACTGTGCAGATAACATTTCCCCCCTGCACTTCCTGCACCTGTCGTAACACCACTGACTCTCCTAAATATTTTATTTCACACAGAATTAGGCAGTAAAAATAACACTAAGGTAAAGCACAAACTTTAATTTTTAGCATTACATAATTCTGTTCATTGTATAGGACCAAAGGATAACAGTTTCTGATTCCTCAGACCAGGGCTATTTTCTGAATTTTAGATATCAAAAGTAAATGCCATCTGCAGGCTCTGTCTTTCCCACACCAACTTGTTCAAATCAAGTACTGAACCAGACAATTGGATGACTATTAAAATGGTTCAGGCCTGAGAATATGCAAATAAGAGACTCTCCATTTTTGTTTAGCTGGAAAGACATCTGTGCCCTATGCACAATCTTCATGATGAGCTAGTTGGCTGAGTGGTGGCTTTTTGACATGAGATTTGCCGTTTGTTGACAAATTCCCATAGCATGAGCCTATTTCAGCACCTTTAATTGGGCTTTAATTTTTAATTTTTAATTATTGTTTTATTTTTTTCCAGTTATCAGGAAAGCTGGAAATTTCCATGTGTAAAAGAATATATATGGCAGTAATATGTGTGATGGAAAAAGCTCAAAACAAGGGAATGTCCATTAATCAGAAAATAGCTGAATAAATTGTGATTCATGAATATAATGGAATATTACTTTGCTTTAAGAAACAAAGTAAATGACTGGTCCAAAGAGACATTAAAGTGTTTATATGAACTGATATAATATGAGGCATATAGAACCAAAATTAGGGCTTTTTACTCTGTACAAGATTTGTGTTGTGTGCCCTTACACATATATTTCAATAAAACCATAATCATTAATATTAATAATCATTATTATTGTTTGAAAATGAGCCAGAGATCCTGACTTCACTTCTGTTAAGAACATCAGTCACCTACCTACTCACAGGGATTGGCCCATTAAGAAAAAGAAAGAATATTAGAAAGAATATAAGGATGGGTAGTTCAGGTACAAAATAAGTTCAGAAAAGGAAGAAAACAAACAAATTTGGGGTTGAAGTGGTTGTACTATGGTAGAGAGAGACGAGGAGGATAGAGAGAGGGTGGAAAGACAGACGGGGTGGGGAAGAGAGAGAGAGGTTGAATACAGAAATGAATTACTTTTACTTTTCCCAGAAACAGCTAATAATTCACCCTTTTCCATTCCTTTATGATTGTGAAAATTTATGATTAATTTGATCCTGTTGAGATAGTACAGAGCCCCTCTTTATGCTTCACATTGCCATCCTGATTTGCCAGTGAATAAAGCATGCTATATTCTGATTTGATGTGAACTGTATCCTGAGAGGGAGCAACAATTTGGCATGGTGGATAGAATGCTGTATCTTTAGTTGGGAAGACTCATGTTCATAAGTTCAAATTTGGCCTCAGACTCTTACTAGATATATAACCCTGGCTAAATTACTTTACCGTTTGCCTCAGTTTTCCCATCTATAAAAGAGGCTGGAGAAGGAAATGTCAAACCACTCCAGTATCTTTGCCAAGAAAATCCCAAATGGGGTCATGGAGAGTTAGACATGACTGAAAAATGACTTAACAATAACACCAAGAATGAAGAAGGACTGGAGTTGTATGTTTGACTGACACTCTAAGTCATCAGCAAATTATTAGAAGTCTTACTGGAGGCAAAGGAGAGTAAAGAGAGAATTATGTCATGAACTTCCCAAATCTAAAACCTGTGAGGTCCCATGAATGGGAATCTCAGCTCTCTGTACTTCCCCACCTCCAGATTCTGTTAGAACTGTAGGAATGGTTTTCAGCTTCAAGGTACACCAAGATGTCAAATGATAGATCTGCTTTCAGGGCAGGGGACCTCCTAGGGATGTGAATGCAGGGTGGGGACTCCTAGACACTTAAGACATTTCTTAGAATTAATCATTTAGTAACCTCCCAACCTCTCCCTTATGGGCTGCTCTTATTTCTTTAATATACAAAGATGGTGCCAGAATGTCACCATTCACAAAACTTTTGCTTCTTTTCTTTTTTCCCCCTCCCTGCTAGGAGTTTTGAATTTTTCAGTGGTAATCTAATCATGCTCTTGTACCCTGTCTTTCTTGTAAACACAATGAATTGTTGGCTTTAGCTACCCAGTGAACAAAGAAAGGTGAAAATTGTAATGTTGTTGTTCAGTTGTGTCTGACACTTTGTGACCCCATTTGAGGTTTCTTTGGCCAAGATACTGGAATAGTTTGCCATTTACTTCTCTAGATCATTTTACAGATGAGGAAACTGAGGTAAATGAGAGTAAGTGACTTGGCCAGGATTATCTGAGATCAGATTAGAGCTCAGGAAGCTAATGTTTCCTGACGGCAAGCCTGACACTCTATCCACCGTGTCATCTATCTGCTCTGTACATGTTAATAAAAATTGTATTACTTCATGAGATAAGTAGGTGTGTGGTATATGAACTATTCAAGGTGAAGTACATTGAAATCTGCCTCCATTATGTCATGTATCTAAAGGATGTAGCCTGTGCAGAAGATGGATCTGAGGCAAGTGGAGTGAGTAGTCCATCAAACATCAGATAGCATATCTGTACTGTCAAAAGGAAAACTATTCCAGCATTTGAATAATGTGCTGCTCCTACTGACACCATTTATTCATTTGCTATTAAGACCACACATGAAATAAGAGATCCAGCAAAAGACCTGGTAGATAATGAAGCTAACTTCCATCATTCATTGCTTTGCTGGCTTCCTGCATCCACCATTTCATTTTTTCAGTCTTGCTGAAAATCCTCCAGATTTTCTTTAGGATTTCATTCCCATCTATGTATTGTTTTGGTTTTAAATCCTAATGTCCTTAATTTACTGGCAGCCAGATGTGCAATTTCCTTGCAAGAACTTGGTGAATTTCAGTTGATTTTGTAATATTTCATGATGCCAAGTAATAAAGACAGCACACGTGAGGAAAGTTTTTCTTGCATGGGTAATAAGAGTTTTCTTCTCCACTAGTAAGGAGAACAGAGAATCTGTTCAACTTGTTGGATAGGAGGAGATGGTTAAGTAACCATCTTTTACAAGTAAAAGACTAATATCCTAACTGCCAAAAGTTTAGGAAGTTTGGTTGAACTTCATTAAGAATTTGCCCCAGATGTTGGCCCACAATCTGACATAAAATGGAGCAGTTGATAAAATTTTGGGTCTGGAATCAGGAAGACCTGAGCTAAAATTTAGCCTCAAACACTTACTTACTAGCTGCATGACCTTGGACTGTCAATTTAACTCTTGTCTGCCTCAGTTTCTTCAACTGTAAAATGGGGAGAATAATAGCACCTACCTCTCATGAGTTTTGTGAGGGTCAAATGTGGTAATATTTGTAAAGTTCTTATCATAGTGCCTGGTTCATAGTAGGTATTATATACATGCTAGGCTTTTTTTTTGGTCTTTTTAAATGAAAAATATAAATAGTATTTCACATTTTAGGAATTTATAAAAATTTTGACTCATACTTTACTATCTTGAGTTTAGTCTTGGAAAACATTAAAATATACTTTGATATAAATTGTGTCTTATTTCCAGTGATGACTTTTTTCCTTTTCTGTCATATTAGCCAACCAGATAGATTCATGAGGTGGTACCTCAAAGTTGTTTTAATTTGCATTTCTCTAATCCATGGTGATTTAGAACATTTTTTCATATGACTATAAATAGTTTTGATTTCTTACCGTCTGTTCATTGATATATCACTCTATTTCTTATCCAGTACCAGTTTTGTTTTGTTTCGTTTTTTAATAGTATAGACTTCAAGAGCTTAGGATCACTTACATGCCCTGATGAGGAATTAAAATAAGACTTTAATTTCAAATGAGGTAGTTTCCAATTTAGAAAAAAGTAAAATTAGATAATTAAGTGTATAATTAAATCAAATATCATGTTAAAAACACTGATATAGAAAAAGGTTACATGGCACTAGAGGTGACAAAAAGGGAAGATGTCTGAAGATGAACAGGGTGTAATGACATTAGTAGATCTAATAAAATAGCTGGATTTTTTCCTGTGTACTTGTGTCTTGTGAAGTGTCCTTTTCCTAATATATAAAGTGGCAAATAAAGAAACAACTCCTTCTCTGACTACCCTTCAAGGGAAAGAGAGAGGAAGTAAAGGTATATATCTAGAAATCAGCTAAAAGAAGAAGCATTATAATTCTAATCAAATGATAGACTTTCAGTTTGCTTTTGACTTAGGGTAAGACAGCAGTGTACTAAATGCCAATTAATGGCGTCTCAGAAGATTGGATCATCTCATCAGAATACTTTGGAAGCCTTGCCTAAATAAATTAAGCTTCATGGCCTCCTGCGAAGATGTTTCAGTATAGTCAACAGGCATCACAATCAGAAGTTTTGTATAGCATTTAGACACAGGTTAGTAAAAAGAACCATAAAGCAGAGTAGTCTATGCATCTCATTTCAACCAGTAAGAGAGGACAAGGAGAACTGACCTGTTGCCCAGAGAAAATATGATACATTTGTGCTTTTGTCAGTATTTAGGAGCATCTAGGTCTGTAGAAAATGTGGTCTGCCTCCATTCAGGAAGAGGAACTCAGGGTGCTGGAGGAAGCTATCTCTGCTCTCCAGGTTATTAGGTATAAGGATGTTTTATTGAATCAATGGACAAATTGCTCAGAGAAGTGAACAAAGAATAAAGAGGATATGAAGAAATAGAAGGAAATATAACATGTACAAAGAGGGTCCAGAGCAGTACAATGTGTGACACAGAAATGGAAGGGGAAGAAGACCATTAGGTGCGAATCTCTTCTTATAAATTAGGGATTTCAACCATCTCAGTGAACTCTAAGGTCTGCCTTTCTCACTCCATAATATTATTATACTTTCTGCTGTAACAATACAAGGATTACTGGGTCTTTCAAACTATTTATCACAAATAAAGTAAAGACTTTATATGTTGTCTCCCCCAATTCCATTGGGAGTTCTTTGACCACAGTACCTGTCTTAGTTTTCTATAGCTATTCCCAAAGCTTAGTACAGCGTTCGGTATATAGGAAGTGCTTAATACATGTTTCCCCATCTCAGTCTATTTGTGTAGTATTTCCAGTCCTCAGAATATAATCTTGAGGGTATTGATGTCTTTAATTTTGACTTTGTCTCTCCAGAGCAAGAGTATACATCAAATTCCAATAAACATTAATTTCCTTTCATTTTAATGATCACAACTAATGTTCTAACTTGAATTAATACAATTCTAGTGTTCAAAATGAGGTGTGTAAGAGATACAATGTAATTTGCTTTGGTGTGCATATATATCCATGGTTTTATGATAATTTCTGGGTACCATGGTTTTGACTGTATGTAGACAAGTTAGAGGGTATCCATAGCCTGTTAGCCAGGACAACTGAAAGGGTGCAGACTAAAGATCAACTGAAGGAATAGGGATGGATAGCACAGAGAAGAGAAGTATGTTAAGGTGATATGTGATGATGTCATGATAGCAAGCTTCACGTGTTTGAAAGGCTACTATTTGTAGCAATAGATAGAAATGGCAGACTCTGATGAAAAACTTAACGTAAGGAAAAAGCTTCCTAGCTGTTATAGCTGTCCAAGAGATGACCAGATCATATATTGTGTAGAGAATTGGTTCAGGAAGCCCTGAGTTCAGATTTGGCTTGAGGCACTTACTAGCTATGTGACTGTGGAGAAGTCATTTAACTGCTGTCTGCCTCAGTTTCCTCAACTGTAAAGTGAAGATATTAATAACACCTATCTCAGTGAATTGTTGTGAAGATTAAATTAGATAATATTTTTTAAGTATTTAGCACAGTTCCTGGCACATAGTAGGCTCTTGATAAATCCTTATTACATTTCATTCCAAAAGTGAAGTGGGCTGCCTCAAGGGGTAAAGACATGCCTCCTCTCCCCACAACCACAAGATATAGTCAAACAAAGGATATACAATATCTTGTCAGAGGTGTTGAACATTCATGATGAGATCTAGCAAGGAGTAGATGGCTTCCCTGATACCTTTTAGTTCTCAGCTGTATGAGAAATTATTGTCTTACTATCTTTGAACACTGACTTTACCCCTAAGTTTCCTGGCACCTAAGCCAAGAAGGAAGTAATAGAAACTTTAACTCAAGGATAATTTCAATTGGTGCTTATAAAAGGCCAATTAAGTCAACTGTATGTTCAGTTGACCTGTCAGTCAGTCAACAAGTATTTCTTAAGTACATGTTATGTGCCAGGCACTATACAAAGGACTAGAGACATAAAGACTGGCAAAAACAAAACAAACAAAAAAAAGACTGCTCAAGGAGCTTACATTCTAATAGAAAAGACAGCCTGTAAAAACTGCCCGTAAAGGATACATACATACAGTGCAAATGAAAGGTAATCTCTGAGAGAAAGCAATGGTGGGGGATTGGGAAGGAGGGGGTTGGGAGAGAGGGGGAAGCCTCCTCCAGAAAGTGGAATTTGAGCTGAATATTAAAAGAAACTAGGGAAGCCAGGAAACACGGGTAAAGAAGGAAAACATTCTAGGAATATGAAATGGTTGAAAATGGAATGTTGTGTGCAAAGAACAGCCAAAAAGCCAGTCCCTGGATTATAGAGAATGTAGAATTATAAGTGGGTTGTAAAGATGGGAAGAGCAAAGGTTCTGCAGGACTTTGAATGCCAATAAACTCCCTGCAGTTTATTAGGGTGGGGAATATGCTTATACCTGAACTTTAGGAAAATCAATCTGGCATCTACAATTAAACCCATACACGCAGAAAAAATTGCTACTTGAACATCTGAATCTCATATCAACCCTGTACTTGAAAGCCTAACATTAAATTATAACTTATTGAGCTGGGCAGTATGCGTTAGTGGAATAAAGCAATAGACTTAGAATTAGATCTGGATGAAAATCCTGACTTAGACACTTAGTTATGGGACTAATGGCAAGTCACCTAACTTTTCGGGTCCCCCCTTTTTTTCCTAATTAAAATGTAGGGGTTAGACTCAATGACCTCTACGGTGCTTTCCAGTTCTAAATCTATGATTGTTTGAAACAATGCAGTCATTTCAGCAGGCAATGGGGGAGAAAAAGCACTGAGGTAATCTAGTCAGGTTACTTTGTTTTCTGGTAATCTGGTTTAAGACCAATAGAAAGTAAAAAAATCAGGAAGAATGAATAGTCTACAAATCTGTTAGATTATCTCTTTCAAATGTCAGCTGTCCTAATTGAATTTTTTTTAGCAGATGGTAGATTAAATCAATTCATGGGTAGATTCCATATTGAATTCTTTAGATATGAATGTTCTTGATTAAAATGAAAATCATATGCCTTAGAGATCAAAAAGGAATAGAGAAAAGTTATCTTTCTGTAATAACAGCTTCAGAACTAGACTTGTATTCTCATTCAGATTAGCCCCTCTCATCATGGATCTGGTCAACACTGGAGCTTACATCCTGGGGATTGAGGGGGAAGAGAGAGAGAAAAAAAGAGGAGAGAGGGAGAAAAAAGAAGAAGGAGAGAGAGAGATAGGAAGAGAGAGAGATAGGGAGACAGACACAAAGAGACAGATATAGATGAAGAGACACACACAGAGACAGAGAGAGAAAGAGAAAGTAGAGAAACTGAGGTCAATGTAGATACACACAAACAGACATAGAGAAGGAGAGACAAAGAAAAATAGAACATTACCCATGAAACACTTTCACACATTCTTGAGTGAGATCTCTGGTTTCTGCATAATATATCATAGAAAAAAAATATAGCTTTGACAAGATTTAGGAGACATATTACACACTGGTTGATATGCAGACTTGTGCTAATACATGTTTAATAACTGACTTTCTGAAAAAAAGTACAAAAACACAATTTTAAGAAGTCTAGACAAATAACAAAATGATAAACCAAACCTTGATTTGTAGTATATTTACCAATTTCTCAGTCGCAAATGCTCATGCTGAAAATGTAACTATTGGTTTCCAAGCTGGTTTGATCTGGCTCCAGCATATCCCTGCTTTTACTTAAAGGAGCCTCAAAATGATTCCCCAAAGGAAATTGAGATTGCAAATATAACTGCATTCCCATGGGCTCAGTGGGATGAATTAGCTATAAAATATTCCTCTAAGTTGCCAGATAAATTGACTTGTTGGATGGGGTTATTTAAAATTGCCCACTTAAATGTTGAAGAATGTCTATCAAATGTGACATTTTTAGATTCAATGTAATTGATGCAGAGCTGTCCATTCTGCCAAAAACTAGCCAACAGGTCCAAATTCTTATGACCACTACTAGTCAGAAGCAATAAAATAATGACATCATCTTGGAATAGAGCATTTGTCTATTCTTTTCTCAGACACAGAGAACATGCATCGAATTAACTTAATGACTACACATTTATTTGAAACTAGAAAATAAGAAAAAAATGTAGTTTAGGATAAAGATCTGTGAGACAGAATTTCAAAGTGTGATTTCATATGCCAAGAGAAAATTTCCACCAACTTCAATTTTAACATTAGTGTAACAGTGGAAGCTCCTAAAAATAGACTGACATCTCCACTGATGTACAGTTTGGTCAATTAATGGCTTCTGTCTATTGAGTCAAAGACTAGTGATAGATTGATGACTGCTGCAAAGAGCCTCAAGTTCTTAACTGTTTTCTCAATGAGATGGAACAGGGCATAGCAGTGATCAGTGGTGGAATAATTGTGCCGGAAACCTGCCTATTGCTCATGAAAAGTTATTAGCTTGGAAAACCCATTTACTGCTGGGATTTGGAAACTATGGAGCAAAGTTCTTCTAATAACCTCAGAGCACTCCTTTGGAAAGTCTTACTTTTTTTTTTTTTTTTTTTGCTTCATTTCCCCTAGAAAATATAATTCTGCATGCATCGGGAGGCTAAAACATTTCCTCAAATGACAGATATGTACTAATATCAGTAATTATTTTCTTGTCTCCTTGAGGGAATTTAAAAGACAACCATATCCTCTCTGTAACTGATATCCTTACATCACTCTTGGATATGGAATATCACACTCAATAGGTCACCAGTCTAATCTTCATTATTTGTTTGTTTCTTTGTAAGATATCTGTCTTCCTATCTGTGAAGGAAAGTGATTTCTTTAAAAGCATAAGAGGGAGGGGGAAAGTAAACTCTGTTAAACTGGTTTAAATTCTTAGAAAAGAAAACTAGCTTTCCCCATAAAACCTTCAATTAATGAATGCTTATTATTTTACAATTATAAATACAGAGTCATCTAGGACTGCAAAGGCTGTCTATTCTAAGGTCCTTGGTTTAATTTACATATCAGAAACTAAGGCAAGATGGATTAAGTGACTTGCCCTGAATCTTCAGGCAGTAAGGGTCTGTGGTGTAATTTGAACCCAGCTCCTCTGACTTGCAACTCATTGCCTTTTCCTCTGTACCATGTTATTTCTCTTTACCATTGAAGCCTTACTCTGAGGTTGTAGCACCAATGTGATATCCACAATATCTTCTGTGGATATGCAGATGTATTCCCAGGGTAAATTTGCAAAATATAAACTCTTCCTCAAAGACAAAACCAAAATATTTATTCAGATACCAGAAAGTCAATTCCACCATGGTAACAATGAAGTTTCTACATATTACTAATAGAGGGAGGATCACACCCTAAGCCTTCCCTCCATTAGGACTCTATACAAACAATCTCCTTTAGGCAAAATGCCCCTCTCTCACCCAGGCTAGCTGCTCTGCTCTGCCTGCTGCCTCTCTCTCAGCTCCACCTCATTCTCTCTTTCTGCTACACCCTTCCTGCTCCAACCTTCAGCAAACTCCTCTCACCATGGGCTTCATATGACTCAAAGCATGGGCTGGGCTGAAACTCAAAGCAGGTCACATGGGCCTTTCATATTAAGGGGCAGGGAAGATCTTCAAATTCCCTTAACATTATGGATGACTCATGGAGTTGAGCTATCCCTGTGCTCTTGGAAGCTATGTCAGCAGACGCAATGTCTAGCAGGTCATACCAATATGGAAAAAAGTTTTCTGCATAACTTTAGTGGTGAACTGTATCTCTATTGTCAGAAAAATAGTCCATTTAAGTTTTGAAAGATTAGTCACATGTTAAGGAGTTTATTTGCCCACAGAAATTCTTAAAAGAAATTACTAAATTGGGAAGGTATTATATAGTCCACATAGGTGGAAGGTATGACCACATGGTTAAAATAGATATTCTAGAAGTATAGAAGATGTTCCCCTAATAATTATACTTCCAAACCTCTGTAAAATTTATAATGCCCTTTTGCATGTATTATCTTATTTGATTCTCAGCTCTGAGGTAGATATTCTCTCCACTTACAGAAAAGTGAGATAAAAGAAAGGTGAAATTATTTGCCCATGGGCATATACTAGGAAGTGGCAGTGTCAGTATTTGCTCTCAAGTCAAATGCAGTTTGTACCACTCCATGCCCTCTCTCTTTCTTAGAATAAACATAGTTCAAAGTATTTTGCTTAAAATGGAATGCTCTGACCATTTCTGAATGTAGTTCAGTGCTAAAAGAATGAAGGATTTGTTTTTCCTTTTTCCCCTAGACATAGAGTTTTTACAAGAAAATTAGAAGGGCATGGAACATATAACTTATCAAACTTAGGAAAGGAAAAAAAATTATGAATAAAGAGATAGAAAACTTAGGTGAAAAATGGATGATTTCAATTGCATTAAATTAAAATGTCTTTGTACAAACAAAGTAAATGTAGCCAAGAACAGCAGCTAGGTGGTGCAGTGAATACAGCATCAGTGCAGGAGTCAGGAGGATCTGAGTTCAAATCTCACCTCAGACACTTGATACTCACTGGCTGTGTGACCTTGGGCAAGTCACTTAACCCCAACTGCCTCATCCTGGGTCATCTCCAGTCATCCTGATGAATATCTGGTCACTAGATTGAGATGGCTCTGGAGGAGAAGTGAGGCTGG
Source organism: Notamacropus eugenii (assembly GCF_028372415.1). Taxonomy (NCBI): domain Eukaryota; kingdom Metazoa; phylum Chordata; class Mammalia; order Diprotodontia; family Macropodidae; genus Notamacropus; species Notamacropus eugenii. Next base: position 196,678,800 of record NC_092875.1, on the reverse strand, counting down.
TGACCTGCACAGCCCTCCCTCACTCAAAAAAACAAAGTCAAGTGCAAGTCATGTCATCTGTTGACATGGTCTTTTTTGGCAAGGAAGGATGAACACACACAGCCAAGAATAAAAGTTTTGTCCTGATCTCAGATTCTTCCACATTCAAATGAGGTATGATGTTTTCTAGTTTATTCTACTATGATCCTGCAGTCATAATGAAGGTGCCAATGTTTATAAATATTCAATTTAATTATTTAGTAAGTGTCCAGTATTTGCAAGGCATAGTGTTGGATTCTAGAGTTACAAAATGAAACACAACCTGGACCTTATTGTCAAATAATGTTCAGTCATATAGTGGAGAATGTATGCATCTGGAGTCCTTAAGGATCACCTCTGTCTGAGTGGTGGGCCCCACCCAGAGGTTTGTTACATTGATTTGCAAAAACTTACTGTTAAAATTTCAGTATCAGCATTTATACTTCAGAAATTTACTAACTACTAATCAGGGATTTGTTTATTGTTTTGTTGATTATCTGATTTTAATAATAGAGATTATTAAATGCTAATAATGCAGATTAGACTTAAAAGAGTGTATTCTAAACATTTTCCTTTTCTGGAAAGCTGGTTGTTAAACATTTACCAGCCTACTCTGAGACCCCACCCAAATTGCCATACCAACAATGAGCAGGGATTGTTGCCTACACAATTACAAGCAAACAAACAACAACAACAAAATAGTTTTGAGGAGTTAGGTTGAATTCCATGAACCAGAAAGCACTCCATATGGTTTGGTTCTTGAAGTCACAGATTCAGTCAGTTTTGATTCTACATCTGATGACGTTGTATATAGGAGGAACAATTAGGTGCTTGACCTAGCTGAAAAAATTTACAGCTACCTATAGTTGTTATTTAACCCCTGGGCAACAAGAGATATCCAGTCCATTCTCCTGATATGGAGAACCAACACAGTAGGCATAACTAGGGAAGTAGCCACTGGTTGTGTGAAGTTGCAGCAAGAAATGATTGTTGATTATATTCAAAGAACAGGAAAAGAATAAGAGGGTGAGAAAGAAAGGGGAGAAGAAATACTAGAAGCAAATGACAGTGATCTATTCAAAGTTGTTATGGTAAATGTTTAACAATCATCTCTTCCAAAATTCAGGGCACACTTTTAAGTTTCATTTGTAATATTAACATTTTGTGTACCATTTTCTTAATTCTAGATAACTGGCCAAATAATAAACCGAGACCTGCTTTGTACTGTACTTTGCTTATTGCTATTACTGCTTACACTGAAAATTTGACAATTTACTGGTGAAAACCAGTTAGAGCTGGCCCCAATACACTTTTAGAAACTGATGCAGCTGTGAGAAAATCAATCTGTGGGGGGTTTAAGTATGAATCCTTGCCAATGTAGGGCAGCAGTTGGTGAGATACTATAGACCAGAGGTGTCAAACTTCTGTCCTTCCTGCAGAACTCCTCAACTGAAAGAAGTAGATTAAAATGTAGTTGGGAAATGTTTAACAAAATAAATTTTCAAAAAATATAATACAACATAGGTAATGTAAATTTGTGGTTTTTTACCTTGTCAACATGACTCCTGAAGGGATCCATTTCTGTTTGTTTTTGTTATCCCTGCTGTAGACTATGTTATAGGCCCTGATGCCCTGCCCACAGAGGAATTCGAGAATTTGTGAAGCAATGGGGAAAGAGCATTACCAAACTATTTGAATGACAGTTATGAGCTCCAGCTAATGTCTGCCAGCAAAAAAGAGAAAAATAGGAATTCATACAACAAGGCAAAATACCAAAAGATATGGAGCTTGGCTAATGACAGATAGCAATGAAAGTAAGGTAGTCTTAAAACTCCCATAAGGCCTTTATTGTTCCAAATATATACATGCACATATATACATATGAGTGTATACATAGACACACACACACACACACACACACATATATATATATACATATAGGTATGTATATATGAATATAAGTGAATGGGTGTATATGATAAGTATTAGAATTTACAGTGGAGTTAATTCCCAATCTCTTATGATTTTAGAAAGATTAGTCTGTGTAGGCATGTTCAGGGGAGGATTGAATAAGTTAGAATACTTATGGCAGTATTATCTACTGATTAGAAAGCTCAGAGATACAAAGACTTCCCTAGAGCAAAGTATGTGAACTAATTACCTATTTTTTTTTTTAGGTAAAGCAAGAATTAACAATGTGGGTGATGCATAAAGTAACCTTTCCTGTAGTCCACTGAACAAGAGTCATTCATGTTATAGAGGTACCCTAGCACTGGATGTATAGGAAATTCATTGACTTTTCACTAATGTGGGTCCAAGAACTTCAATTGCATGAGTACTTGGAGGGCTGAGCTCCAGATAGGAGACCACCCTCTGGGACATCAGTGGGGGAGATGATCATGAAGGTTTAGAAAGAGTACTCAGATTCACTGGGGAGGCCATTTGGGGCAGCTCTGTGTCTCTGATTTCATTGTGAGTCTTAGAAATTTTGCTTATTGGTTCTGGCAGATTTACTCCTTAAATTAAGCATTGATGGTATGGCTAAGATACACTGTTTAAGAACCCCTATGAACAACTGGTGCCTTGGTCCATAGTCACTGGATGGAGTAAAAAGGATAATAGTTTTCCAATAGGGGAAAAGGAGTTTAATATTCTCTTGGCTCAAAGGAATAGACACAGGAAGCCATACCTCTGAATTTTTGTTGCAAGATATCTCAGCAGAGTCAGCAACCGAAGAAAGTCTTGGCATGCCTTTCCATGTTCCTCTCCATATGTTATTGATATCTTTTTTTGTTTTTATATCATTTTCATTTCAAAATATTCCTCTTCTCCACCCACCAGTTAAAACAAGTGTTAGCATAAAATAAATAAATAAATAGATAAATACAGAAATAATAAGCAAGTAAATTATTAAATAAAAGCACAATGTAAGTCGAAAGATAAATGAATTTATAAATTAAAATTAGACAAATAAATTAATGAATAGGTAAATAAATAGGTGAAGGGAAAAAGACATATAAACTAAACCTGACAGTATATGAAGCGCTCAACACCCATAGACCCCCAACTGTCCAAAGAAATAAATCTGAGGAAGATTTTAGATACAGAAATGACTGTTGGACTGTAGCCAAGATAGTGGAGTAAAGGCAGGGACTCACCTGAGTTCTACCCCAAACCCCTCCAAATACCTTTTAAAAGTGACTCTAAACAAATTCTAGAGCAGCAGAACCCACAGAAAGATGGAGTGAAACAAATGTTAAGCCCAAGACAACTTGGAAGAGCAGCAGGAAAGGTCTGTTGCACCAGGGTAAGAAAGGAGCTCAGCCCAGTGCAGGCCATACCAGCACAGACTGGACCCCAGCAAACCAGGAGCAGGACTTGGGAGTGAAAGAATCAGCAGAGGCAGTTGCTCCTTCTGGAATGTTCAGCCAGCAGATAGCAAAGGGGTCAAACAAGTGGTCAGAAGATTACAGGAATCTTTTTCACTAGGACTGGGGTAAGACTCCATTCTTTGCCCATATTTGGATCTAGATTGTAGGCTTGGGTTGTAGTCCTAGGATAGGGAAGAACACTAGCACAGCTGAGTTTTTGGCCACAGTGGAGGGAGCTTGTGGTCACTCAAAGAGCAGAACCCAGGCCAGAGGAGCAGTAAGCACCTCTCTTTAAAGCATACCATCTTGGAAGAATTACAGGTCCCTAGAAGAATCTCTGAAAATAATGCGCAAACCCTCTGAAGCTTGGGACAGTGCACCCTTCTTCCTGGAAGCAGAGTCCTACCTCAACAAAAAATCAAAAAGTCAATTAGTAGGTTAGGGAAATGAGCAAACAGCAGGGAAAAAAAAACATTCTGACTATTGAAAGTTATTATGGTGACAAGGAAGATCAAAACACACACTCAAAAGAAAACAGCAAAATAAAAGCTCCTCTATCCAAAGCCTTCAATAAAAATATGAATTTGTCTCAAGCCATGGAAGAGCTAAAGGATTTCAAAAACCAAGTAAGAGAATTAGAGGAAAAATTGGGAAGAGAAATAAGAGTGATGCAGGAAAATCATGAGAAACGGGTCAACAGCTTAATGAAGGAGACACAAAAAAATAATGAAGAAAATAAAACAGACTAGGCTATGGTAAAAGAGCTCCAAAAAGCCAGTGAGGAGAAGAATGCCTTTAAAAGCAGAACTAGCCAAATAGAAAAGAAGGTCCAAAAACTCACTGAAAAAATAATTCTTTAAAAATTAGATGAGAGCAAATGGAAGCCAATGACTTTATAAGAAATTAAGAAACAATAAAACTGAAATAATGAAAAAAATAGAAGACAATGTGAAATATCTCATCGGAAACAAAAAAAAAACTAACCTTGAAAATAGATACAAAAAAGATAATTTAAAAGTTATTAGATTACTTGAAGGCCGTGATAAAAATAAAAGAGAGCTTAGACATGATCTTTCAAGAAATTATCAGGGAAAACTGCTCTGATATTCTAGAACCAAAAGAAATGGAAAGAATCCACTGATCACCTGCTGAAAGAGATCTCAAAATGAAATCTTCCAGGAATATTATAGCCAAATTCCAGAGTTCCTAGGTCAAGGAAAAAATATTGCAAGCAGCCAGAAAAAAACAATTCAAGTATGGTGGAACCACAATCAGGATAACACAAGATCTAGCAGCTTCTACCTTAAAGAACCAGAGGGCTTAGAATATGATATTCCATTGGGCAAAGCAGCTAGATTTGAAACCAACAATCACCTACCTAGCAAACCTGAATGTAATTCTTTAGAGGAAAATAAAATGGATATTCAATAAGACAGAGGAATTTCAAGCATTCTTGAGAAAAGACCAGAGCTGAATAGAAAATTTGACTATAAGATTCAAGAGAAGCATAAAATTGTAAAGAAGAAAGAGAATTCATAAGGGATTTAATAAGGTTAAATTGTTTGCCTTCCTCCATGAGAAGATGACATTTGTAACTCAAAAGACCTTTCTCATTATCATTGTAGCTAGAAGGAGTAAATAAACAGAGGGCATAGGTGTGAATTGAATATGAAGGGATGATATCTAAATAATAAAATTAAGTGGTGAGAGGAATGGTCTGAGAGAAAGAGAAAGGGATAGGTACAATGGAATAAATTATCTCACATAAAAGAAGCAAGAAAATGTTTTCACAATGGGGGGAGTTATGGGGGAGTGAGGGAACATTACTCTCATCAGAATTGGGTGAAAGAGGTAATAACTTACACACTCAATTGTGTATAGAAATCTATCTTGCACTGCAAGAAAGTAGACGGGAAGGGGATAAGAGAAGGGGTAGTGATAGAAGGCAGGGCAGATTAGGTGTAGTCAGAAGCAAAATGCTTTTGAGAAGGGATGGGGTAAAAGAAGAGAGAGAATAGAATAAATGGGGGAATAAGATGGAGGGAAATCCAGTTAACAGTAGTAATTATGAAAAAAATAATTGAGGCAAGTTTCTCTAATAAAAGCCTCATTTCTCAAATATGGAGAACTGCATTAAATTTATGAAAATGAGAGCCATTTCCCAATTGATAAATGATCAAAATACATGATCTTTTTTTCTGATGAAGTAATCAAAGCTATCTATAGCCATATGAAAAAATACCCTAACTCGTTATTGGTTAGAGAAATGAAAATTAAATTGTCTAAAAAGACAGCACAGGTGGATGACAGATGTTGGAGGGCATTTGGGGAAAATGAGACATTAATGCTCTGTTATTGGGGTTGGGAACTGATTCAACCATTCAGTAGAGCAATTTGGAACTATGCCTAAAGGGCAATTAAACCATGTATACACTTTGACCAGCAATACTACTACTAGGTTTGTATCTCAAGTGCAATTTTGTAAAAAAGGAAAAGGACCTATATGTACAAAAATATTTATAGCAGCTCTTTTCTGGGGAAAAAGAATTAGAAATTGGGGTGATGTCCATAGATTGGGGAATGAGTGAACAAATTATCATATGTGATTGTGATAGAATATTACTGTACAATAGGAAACGATGAAAAGGATGCTCTCAGAGAAAAAGAAAACTTGGAAAGATTTATATGAGCTGATGCAATGTGAAATGCACTGCACACAAAGTAACAGCAATATTGTAGTACGATCAGCTATGAATGATTTAGCTATTTTCATCCATATAATAACCCTGGAAAAATCTAGGACTTAAAATGAAAAATGCTATCCATCCCCAGACAAAGAACTGATGGTTTCTGAATGCAGACTGAAATATACTTACTTTTTCTTGAGTAATTGTGTGTTTTTTTTTCTATCACACCATAACTATTATAGAAGTGTGTTGCATGACTACATATGTATAACCTGTATTGAATTGTTTGCCTTTTCAATGGGGAGGGATGTGGGGAGGTAGGAAGAGAGAAAATTTGGAACTCAAAGTTTTAAAAATGAATGTTAAAAATTGTTTTTACATGTAACTGGGGAAAAATAAAATACTAAATAAATTAAAAGTAAGAAACCGGTAATATTAAGTTAAAGATAGTTCTATACACCAGTGAAATAATGTGTCCAATACTCCAATAAAAATTGAATAATTTTTTTAATATTTACTTAAAAAAAAGAAATGATTATTCCTGGAAACTGTTTAGATGTGTCAAATGAGGGAGAAAGAAGAGTTAGCTATAGGTACTCAGGGTTACAGGTCTGTGATATTAAGAGGATCACAGTGCTATCAGCAAAAGTAAAGTAGTTTTGTGTGCTTCTGGGAAAGATGATAAATTGGTTTTGGAAATGCTGAATTTGGGGCAAAGGAACTACACAAAGGTGGATTTATCCATGTCAATTGAAGATATTGAGATTGTAATGAAAGGAAATATGTGAAAATTGTATAGAAAGAGATGAAGAGATCCTAATATTTTATATACCTCTATCACCCTAACTGTAAGAAAGAGTAAGTAAGATAAGAAAGCACACATTACACACACACACACACACACACACACACACACACACACACACACACACAGAGAGAGACACAGGGAGAATTCTTTTGTTTTATTTCAGTTCTATAATTAGAAAATTATGGGGATGATGTGAGGGTATGTGAGATAGAGGGTACTAGCATTACCCTTGATAATATCTACCTACCAGGCCCAAATGAATTTCATCAGTCAGTTAAACAATCAGTGAGAATTTATTAAGCACCTACTGTGTTTGAGTCACTGTTCTATGTGATGGAATACAAGAACAAATATAAAATATGTCCAGTTTAGTTGCTCTAAAGCAGCTTCCATTCTGATAAGAGAAATCAACATAGACACATACAGGTAGATAGATAGATAGATAGATGGATAGATAGACAGACAGACAGACAGACAGACAGACAGACAGACAGACAGACAGACAGACAGATAGATAGATAGATAGATAGATAGATAGATAGACACATACATACATACATACATACATAGTCATAAAATATAAGGCAATTTGAAGGAAGGTAGAGCTGCTACCAAATGGATAAGGGTCAGGGAGATTTAAGGAACAATTTGCACTTGAACTGAGCTTTAAAAGAAAGACAGCAATTCTAAGAGGAAGAGGTGAAAGATACTGTAATAGATCTTTATGACAGCCAATGTAAAAACACAGTGACAAAAATGTGCTATGTAGGGAACAACAAGTAGGCAAGTAGGTTTGGTTGAAGTGGAGAGGAGTAAATGTGCCATAAGTCTGGGAAGAGAGACTGGAGCCAGATGGTGAAATACTTCTCACATACAACAAAATATTCGTAGCAGCAGGTTTTATGGAGCAAAACAACTAGCAATTAGCAGGTCTCCATTTATCAGAGAAAAAATGAGCAAATTGTTGTATATTAATATAAATAAATATTATTCTGCTATTAGAATAATGTGTATTACGAATTCAGAGAAACATAGAAATACTTTTTATCAACTAATACAGAGTGCAATAATCAGAAAACGTAAAACAAACACAATGGCAAGAATGTAACTAAAAGGAATGCCAAAATAAAGCCCAGAGCTTTATTTAGTCTAACTGTAATGGACTGTGTGATGTAGAACATTGTTTTTACTTTCAGATGTGTTCACTCTGACTGTTGATTCTGCTTAATCAAATTGGTTGGGGGTTGGGGTGGTGTGATGAGATATATCCAGAAATGACTATAATGTTTTTGAAAAGACAGGAGAACAAACAAGAAGAGGAAAAAAGACCAGTAAGAAGAGGAGGAGAACAGGGAAAAGGAGAATATCACCAAGATCTTCATCAATAAGCTACATTAAGAGAGGCATAATATCTAGGTCTAGGGATATTATTGTCTTTCTGTACTTGGATCTGATATGACCACATCTAGAGTTTGATGCTGTGTCAAATTTTAGGAAGGCTATTAATGTGCTGGAGAGTTCAGCAGAAGATAGACAGAATGCTGAAAGACTTTTAGCTTGAGATCCTTTTCAGGAGGTTTTATGAAAAAAACAATAAAATTCTTAAACTTTTGGTCAATTTGATTAATAAAAGAAAGAAGAAAACCAAATTACCAATATCAAAAATGAAAGGGGTGAATTCACCTCCAATGAAGAGGAAATGAAAACAATAATTAGAAATCGCTTTGCCCAACTTTCTGCCCATAAATCTGACAATCTAAATAAGATGGATGAGTATTTGAAAAATATAAATTGCCCAGATTAACAGAATATGAAGTTGAATATTTATACAACCCCATCTCAGAAAAAGAAATTTAACAAGCCATCAATGAACTCTCTAGGAAAAAATCTCCAGCACCAGATGGATTTACAAGTGAATTCTATCAAACATTTAAAGAACAGTTAATTCCAATATTATATAGACTATTTTTGAAACTTGGGGAAGAAGGAGTCCTCCCAAATTCTTTTTATGATACAGATATGGTTTTGATATCTAAACCAGGAAGAGCCAAAACAGAGAAAGAAAATTATAGAACAATTTCTCTAATGAATATGGATGCAAAAGTTTTAAATAAGATTTTAGCAAAAAGAAAACAGCAACTTATCATGAGAATAATACATTACGATCAGGTAGGATTCATACCAGGAATGCAGGGCTGGTTCAATATTAGGAAAACTATTAGCATTATTGATCATATCAACAACAAAACTAACAGAAACCACATGATTATCTCAATAGATGCAGAAAAAACTTTTGACAAAATACAACACCCATTCCTATTTAAAAAACTGGAGAGCAGACAAATAAAGGGAATTTTCCATAAAATAATAAGCAGTATCTACCTAACACCTTCAGCAAGCATTATATGCAATGGAGATAAGCTAGATGCATTTCCATTAAGATCATGGGTGAATCAAGGACGTCCATTATCACCAATATTATTCAATATGGTACTAGTAATGTTAGCTATGGCAATTCGAGAAGACAAGCAAATTAAAGGCAAAGAAGAAACTAAGTTATCACTCTTTGCAGGTGATATGATGATATACTTAGAGAATCCCAGAGATTCAAATAAAAAACTACTTGAAATAATAAACAACTTTGGCAAAGTTGCAGGTTACAAAATGAACCCACACAAATCTTCTGCAGTTCTATATATTAGTAACAAAGCCCAACAGCAAGAGATAGAAAGAGAAATCCTATTTAAACCTAGTGTAGACACTGTAAAATATTTGGTATCCTAACTGCCAAACCAAATCCAGGGACTATATGAACACAGTTACAAGACACTTTTTGCACCAATAAAGTCAGATCTAAGTAAATGGAAAAATGTCAGTTGCTTGTGGGTAGGCTAAGCCAATATAATGAAAATGACAATTCTGCCTAAATTAATTTACTTATTTAGTGCCATACCAATCAAACTGTCAGATAATTATTTTCTAGACCTGGAAAAAATAATATCAGAATTCATCTGGAAGAACAAAAGGTCCAGAATATCAAGGAGGCTAATGAAAATAAATGCTAGGGAAGATGGCCTAGCTCTACCAGATCTCAAATTGTATGATAAAGCAGCAATTATCAGAACCACTTGGTACTGGCTAAGAAACAGAAGGGTAGACAAGTGGAATAGGCTATGTACTCAAAACACAGTAGGCAACGAATATGGCACTCTCCTGTTTGATAAACCCAAGGACCCCAGCTTCTGGGATAAGGACTCACTGTTCAACAAAAATTGCTGGGAAAATGGGTATCACTGTGGTGGAAACTAGGCATAGATCAATGCCTGACACCATACACAAGAATAAAGTTCAAATGGGTACATGATCTAGGTATAAAGATTGATACTATGGACAAATTGGTGGAGCAAGGAATAGTGTATTTATTAGATTTATGGAGAAGGGAAGAAATTTTGACTAAAGAAGAGAGAGAAAGCATTATGAAATGTGAGGTGGATAATATTGATTACATTAAACTGAAAAGTTTTTGCACAACCAAACCCAATGCAACCAAGATTGAAAGCGATGCAGAAAACTGGGAAAGAAATTTTGTAAGTAGTGTCTGTGATAAAGGCCTCATTTCTAAAATATTTAGAGAACTGAATCAAATGTACAAGAATACAAGTCATTCCCCAATTGACAAATGGTCAAAGATATGAACAGGCAGTTTTCAGAGGAAGAAATTAAAGTTACCTATAGTCATATGAAAAAATGGTCTAAATCACTATTGATTAGAGAGATGCAAATCAAAACAACTCTGAGATACCACATCATACCTATCAGATTGGTTAACATGACAGAACAGGAAGATGATAAATGTTGGAGAGGATGTGGAAGAGTTGGAACACTAATTCATTGTTGGTGAAACTGTGAGCTGAACTAACCATCCTGGAGAGTTATTTAGAGAGATGCCCAAAGGGCTACACAAATAGGCGTACCCCTTGACCCAGTAATATAACTTCTAGGACCATGTTCCCAATAGACCATAAAAATGGGAAAGGGTCCCACATGTACAAAAATATTTATAGCAGCACTCTTTGTGGTGGCCAAAAACTGGAAATCAAGGGGATGCCCATCAATTGAGGAATGGCTGAACAAATTATGTATATGAATGTTATGGAATACTATTGTGCTATAAGAAATGATGAATAGGAAGACTTCAGAGAGGTCTGGAAAGACTTACATGATCTGATATGGAGCGAAAGGAGAGGAACCAGGAGAACGTTGTGCACAACAACGACCACAGTGTATGAGAGTTTCTTCTGGTAGACTTGGTACTTCATTGCAATGCAAGGACTTTAAAAAATTCCCAATGGTCTTTTAAGGCAAAATGGCTTTCACATCCAGAGAAAGAACTAAGGAATTCAATTGCAGAATGTAGCAAATCATTTTCTTTTGTATTATGTTTTGGTTTGTTATATGATTTCTCCCATTCATTTTAACTCTCCTACACAGCATGACTATAGAGAAAATATATTTAATAGGAATGTATGTGTAGAACCTATATAAAATTGTATGCCATCTCAGGGAGGGAGGGGGAAGGTAGGGGAGAGGGAGAAGAAAAAACTCTAAGTTATATGGTAGTAATTGCAGAACACTAAAAATACATAAAATTAATAAAATTTATAAAAGGATACCATGTTTTCACCACCTATAGACATATGTCACCCCTCCATACATATATTAATTTTTCAGATAGTTCCTTTCCAGATACTACCATAGAAACATTATCTCAAAGTGAATATACTTCTGCAAAGGGGATTCTTATTTTACAATGAAGAAATTGCAGAGTTGAGCTTGAACCTTTGACTCTAATAATAGTCACCACACATTCCATTATATGGTACTGCCTTTACTCTGCAGTGTAAATTCAGTTGAAGGTATTTTCTTCCAGGAGTAGAATGTTTTGACCAGTATTGGGTGAAAATTATGTCCTTATTCCATGTCCTAACACCAACCACATAATTTCAGTCTTCCAGATTGGAACCTTTGAGATCTGGGATGCAAGAAATTAATCTTCAGTTTCCAAATTCCAATTGACATCTTCTCAGAGCCTTTTCTTCTTGCTTTCAGTTTCCATGGGCTCAAATGTCCTAGCAGAGTAGTCCAGTGCCTCTTTTCAAGAGTGATTATCATTAAAGATTCATTAAGGATCTAGAATTTTTCAATGTGGGGATGCCCTTCGCTGACAGATTGCAGCACAGTTCTAACTTAGTATATATGGCTCAGAGAATTTCCTGGGGATCAGAGAGATTGCATGACCTCCATAGTCATGCAGCTTTTAAGTGAGATAAGCATGTTTTCCTTACGCCAATTATAACACCATCCATTATATAGAACTGCCTAATGCTTGACACATATTAGGCCCTTCACAAATTGTCTTTAGGAGATAGTGTACAGTACAACAGTGGACGGGGTAGAAAGAGTTGAAGGAGTACAGAGGTAGAAAAAGATGGTGAATTTAGACTCTCCAGAGAGAGATTCAAATCTGTTACTACATTTGTGATCTCAGAAGTCACCTAGACTCCCTGGGTCTTATTTTTCTCTTCTGTAAAATGAGTAGGGTTTAGTTAGGCTTCTAAAGTGCCTCACAGGTCTTGAGCTGAGATCCATTTGGAACATACTTTACAAGTTCCACCAGGTAATATGGCACATAGAATAACATATGAAGGCAAAAAACTGATGTCCTTTATTCCTTTAGTCCTTTGAAAATACTGTTCTGTATTCCCACTCTTAGTAATTACAAGAGGTTTTCATTTAAACAGGTTGGAATAACAATGGCCATCATAAACTATAATGAATCCTGGCTAGGGACATGACTTTTAAAAGGCAGAGTACTACATATTTTATCAGAAGAATCTGTACTTTCATAGAAAGACCCCAAAAGGAAAGAGCAGATTAAGTGTATCTGGCATGATACTGGAATCCTCCCATCACATTCAGGCAGGTTACATAAAGGTAGTTTACTCTAGACAATCTTGCTAAATCTTATTTGGAACCTTTAGAAGGACATTTCTTTAATCTCCTAGGGTTTTTTATACAGAGTGAGGGGAAGTGGAAGAGGTAGGGAAGAAATAATTGATTATAATACCTGTGAAATAAGATGATTGAAAGGAAATGATCATTATTTACTGATTAGTTATACACCATAGGGCCTATAGAGTTCTCAGGGAGGACTATCACCTCTGATGTGAGGGCTTGATATGCCCTTTCAGAGCTGCTCATCCGTCTTTGTTGTCTACCTGTCACCCAATTTTTACCTGTGGCTCTAAGAAGCTGCAACATATCTGGGCAGAAGGCCTAAACCAGGTTAAGAATGCTCTATGGGCCTCAAACCCATCAGTGAGTTAGGGAGAGATCTACCCCAAGTATATGAAGACCTCCTCCATGAAGAATGGGTGGATGAGAACAATTTGTTTCAATAGTCATGAAGGCAAAAGTAGCAGGTGCTGAGAAGTGCTTAGAACTTGGTCAGACATTGAAGATGCCAAGGTCATCCACTGCCTCCCAAGCCATTACCAGTCATCTTGTTTTTTATCTTGCTATTGGACCTCAATGACTCTGGAAGAAGAAGTGAAGCTGACAACTTTGTGCAACTCTGCCTCACTTACATCTAATTCATGCACAAGTCAAGATATCACCCCATGATGTCATTGGTCCTCTTTGAAAATGAAGGGTGAAAAAATAAATATATTTTTTAAAAATGAAAATTTATATTTCAAGTTCAAATTTTGAACTGAAATTTTCCTGACTAATTGATCTCCTAATTGATCTACTACATCACCTAGATTCCTTAGCACTATCCATTATATCTTCCCACTGGCTACTTTCTCAACTCCTTGTCCAGACCTACACATTCTTAGGACAGATCCTAAAACCCTCATTAACAAAACTTGTAACCAAGCTTCTGCTACAAGACTTTTTATTTTTCCGAAATTCATAGTCCATGACAGCATGCAAGGAGAAACAAAGCAGATGAGGAGAAAGATCACATGATGAAAGTACTTGAAATGTTGGTTAATAAGGCATCCCTTAGAACACTATCATATGATTTTTCCATTCTGTTGACACGGAAAGTGAAGAGATTATCCAATTTTATCATATACATCTTCAGGTCAAAATAAGGAAACGACAGAGAAAATAGAATGTCTCCCTTGACTTGATTGAAGCCTTCTCTCTTGGTCATCCCTGCCATCTCACAGAATGTTTTTATAATCAATCACTCCGTAGTTTTTGTAGCGGTCAGTTAAATGCAATGGAAAGAAAGAACCACAAATAAGAAGATTATTAGCAGAGTTTGAGATAGCATGTTTAAAGGTATAATATATTTCTGGAAGAGTCCTAAAAAAATAGCCCAAGTTTTTAAGTCAATTAAATGTTTGTTAAGCATTTGCTGCCTACAAGATACTATACTAAGTACTAGAGATACAAACTCTGACTAAATGGTCCCTGTGCTCAAGATGCCTACCTTTTACTTGAGAAGCTACAAAGCAAAGTAAATACAAGTAATCTGAGGAGGGAAAGTCCTAAAAACTGAGAGTGGCACCTGATAGGAATCTTACTAAAGGCAATGATCCTCCAGGGCAGAGGTGAGGAGGAAAGAGCATGCTTGAGCATTCTAAGCTTGGGGAGTGACTTTTGCAAATGCAAAACTAAGTAATGGAATGTGGAGTTCTGAAAACAGCATCATAATAGGAGGGATTTGAAATTAGGGGCGAAATATAGATAGGAACTGCATTATGTTATACTAAGCCCTAAATAACACTTTATCCTATAGACAAAGGAACCAAAGCTTTTAACTGGGGAAGTGACCCAGTTACCTTAGGAAGATTATTTCCCCCAAATGTGTGGAGGATTTATTAGGGATATGAGAGACTGGAAGCAGGGAAAGCATTTAGGCTACTATAAGCAATCATGTGGTTAGATAATGAGCACCTGAATCAGAGTGATTGTTGAATGAGTGGAAAAAGGCAGTGATGCAAAAGATTTGCAGTTATATTAGATGGGACCCGTGAAGGTAGCATAGAAAACATAGGTAATTGGATATAGGGAATGAGAGAAAGGAAAAACCAAGTTACAAATATTAAAATTACAAATCTAGGTTACTGGGTGGTTGATTGTGCATTCAGTGAAAGTAAAGATGTGTAGTGGAAGTAGGAGAGGGAACAGGGAATTTTCTTTTAATATGTCAAATTTGTGACAATTGGTACATCTAGGCAGAGTTTAAGGTATTTAGGTATGTAGATTTATTGCCTATGCCTAGAGGTCATATTTGAATCCTGGAAAACTTCTAGGGAGAGAATATAGAGTAAAATAAAGAGCCTAGGGCAGGGCTGAAAGGGATACTCACATTTAGAATGAAGATAGATGATAACCAAGAAAAGGAGACCTACAATGGTATGAAACAAACCAGGAAATAGTATGATCATGGAAACCAAGGGAGGAGAGAGTCTCCATTGGGAAGATTGTTGACAATAACATTGAAAACTGAAATGAGATCAAGGAGAATGATTTCTGAGAGAAAGTCATTGGATTTAGGTAGGCAACATTGTAGTAGGAAGAGCTTTTCTTCTGAAGGCTGAGGATTTGGGTTCAAATCCTGTCTTTGATGCGTGCTCCCTGTGTGACTCTGGGTAATTCCCATTTTCACCACAGTCCTTACTTTTTTTCACCTGTAAAATGATGAGGTTGTCTTTAGTGACTTCTCAAGTTTCTTCTCGCTCATATCTATGGTTTGATTCTATCATGCTCTTAAGGGACCATTTTGAAGAAAACAATAGAACATTGGGAAGTGAAGGGGAATAAGAATTTATAAGCATCTATTCTGTGCCAGGCACTGTACTAAGCATTTTTACAAATATTAACTCATTTGTTCCTCACAACAACCCTTTCAGACAGTTGTTATTATTTCCATTTTATAATTAAAGAAACTGAGACAATCAGAGATCAAGGGATTTGCCCAAAGTCACACAGCTAGTAAGCATCTGAGATCACATTTGAATTCAAGTCATCCTGATTTCAAGACCAAAGCTCCATCCATTGCATCACCAGCTGCATTAACATTAGAAGCCATTTTTCAAAAACCTGATTAAGGGAGAAATATAATTTTTTTTCTAGGTGTTTGACAGTAAAAGCAGGGATATGTGAAAGATTTGTCTGCATGATTCTATACTTTTAAGAATAGGTGAGACCTGAATATGTTTATAAGTAGGTGGGAAGGAGTCACTGCATAGTGAAAATGACAAAGAAGAGGTAACTCGTGGAGGACAAGGTAGAATAAGAGTTCTGAGGCACAAGTAAAAGACAGACTTATCAAAGAGTAGCCCTCTCTATAGCCCTCTCTATTCCCTAGAAATGAGAGTAAATAAGAAAAAGATGAATGAAAAGGTAAGGGGAGAAATTGTGAAGAGGAAAAGGTCAAAGAGGAATCTCATGGAAGCCTCAATTTTCTCAGTAAAGTAGATTTTGGGCAAAGGGAATAGGAATGGCCTTGTCGGAATCACTGAACCAGGTCCTTGCAGATACTAATGTGAATGAGACATTACCTTTCATCTCAAGGCACTTAAAAATTATAGAGAACGGAAGAACAGAAATTTTCTGTGCCTGAGAAGTCACTTCATAGATGCAACATAGAAGTCACACTATTCCAACAACTTAACGAGAAATTGTGGAATATAAGCCAAAAATGATTGGGCAAATAATTAGCATAGGTAGATGAAAATTCAGAACAAATGAATCATCAGCTCAAAAATATCATATTCACAAGTCACAGGCAAGAAATGGTTCATGCCCAAAAGGGGTTTCTCACAATTCATGACAGACTGTCATCTTCCATTAACAGGAAAGTTAGGCCAAAGAAGCTGTAAAATTAACAAGAATTTAAATTATGGGCTCTTGAGCAAAAGTTTCAAAGACTCCTCTTGCTCTTTTGTTAACTGAAAAATAAACATATCTCTGAAGGAGAAAGGCCATCTCCTATTGTAATATGCTCCTCTATCCCAAACACATGAGGGTTGCATAGTTGTATTAATATCCACACCTCTCCATGAAAACTTTCTGTGCCTTTACTTAACTTTTTACTTTACATGAGCTGGTGTGCCAACCTCCTGCCTAGCAGCTGGGAATATTTCAAAGTAAGTTGTGACCCAAAATAACAGTAACTGAAAGTCAAGATCATGGGGTGTGTGTGTGTGTGTGTGTGTGTGTGTGTGTGTGTGTGTGTGTGTGTGTGTGTGTGTGTGTGTGTGTGTGTGTGTTTCCCTGCAAATAATAACCATAATATTTTAACCTACTTAAAGGCAGATCTCAGTGGAGAGCAAAAGGGAAAAGAGTGAGACACTCAATCTGCCCTGCAATTTTTCATCAGCTGTTGTGGAAATGATAGCTCATGCTTAAAGGTCGCTTCCATATCACCATAACACATGGCTTACCAAATTGGATTTCCAAATGGATGTAACCATCTGGGCTCTATGTGGTACAAGTGATCAGAACAACATAGAAAAAACTTGCAGTTGGCCAGATTTCTTGCTAACCACCATTGGGAAAAGTAAACTTTGCTTTGACCAAAAGGAGTAGGATAACATTTACATCTCTATGGAAGCAATGTTATCACGTTACAAGAAAGAATCCTGGACAAATAAGAAGAATAGGGTGTAAGTCTCAGCTCTGATGCTTAAACCAAAGACAAAATATTTTGTTGCCAACTGATTGATTGAAAAAAATGAGTAAAAAGTGAAAAACTAAATCGGGCAACCCCTTTGAGTTTCAGTTTTCCCTCCTGGCTCTTCTTCTTCTGATGTTCAGACTATACCTTGGAGTCCAACTTACCCTGGAATTTCCTTCAGTACTTGACATTTTCTCACCCTGAAACATGCCTTGATTTTGTTGACCTTCTATTCCCAATGGTAAATTTATGCTGGGGTTGGGGCTGGGGTGCCTTCATTTTACAGAGGCAGCTAAGTAGCAGAGTGGATACAACCCTGGGTCTAGAGAAAGAACTGAATTCAAATCTAGCCTCAGATATCTACTAGCTCTGTGAATCTGAACAAATCACTCTGTTTGTCTCAGTTTCTTCATTTGTAAAATGAGGATAAAAATAGTACCTACTTCCAAGGGTTTTTATAAGGGTCAACTGAGATAATAATTGTAAATGCATAGCATAGTGCCTGGGATATGTTGTGTAAATATTAATTATTATTAGAGGGTCCCAGTCTAGTTAAACTTTATTCCCCTCTGTCTCTGCTTCTCACTTGCAGGGCTTCAACACTATGATCCCACATGGGTATTTTATTCTCCATATAGTCTTTAGTTCCCTTTTGTGTATTCCCTTTCCCTATTAGAATGAATCCTTCTTGAAGGCAGAGACTATCTTCCTTTTCACTTACATTTATGTCAGTAATACTTAATGCCAAGCACATAGTAAATACTTAATACATGCTTTGTTGCCTTGCCTTTCTTAATTTTTCAAATTGTATAACTAACCTCAAAGTAAAAAGTTCTCCATATTTTGGGGCTATCGTTTTTAATATGGTTGATGGCTACATGTTACTACGAATATGGCTAACACACATGAAAGCTGGAAGGAATAAAGCATATAAGCTAATTTTCTGGCAGACATAGTGTTGTTCATTCTGAGGAAAACCAGAAAGGAAATGTTATATGTATATATGTATATGTGTGTGCATATGTATGTGTATATATGTATGCATATATATATATATATATATTATATGTGTGTGTCTGTATGTGTGTGTGTACATATACATGCAGGAAAAAGTTGCTAAAATTTTTGAGACCTAGGAAACCAGCTACATGGAACTTGTGGTAGAGGATACGGCTCAGAAATGGATAGCAGGGGAGGGGGGGAGGGATAGAGAGGGAGAAAAAGGGTGGGGTAGAGAGAGAAAGGAGAGAGAGAGAGAAAGGGAGGGAGAGAAGACAGAACAGAGAGAGAGAGAGAGACAGAGAGACGCAGATAAAGAGAAGATGATATTTCACTTGTTTTTCTTGAGTTTCCGAGATTGTATCAAAGTGTCCAGTCTATTTGTAGTCTTAAGAACATACCCAGTAGGGCCAATGGAAATTTAGAATATTTGTTTTATGAATACATACAATCCTAAAAGTCATTCCTGCCTCACAGGGCATTTATCAAGAAATCACTTAGTAACGTTCAAATGCTAAATCAATATCAGTTATTGTTATTATTGTTAAGAACGCATAGTCTTATAATTTGATAGACCTTAATAGTCTTTGAATACATTTGTCTCCTTCTGCAGATGAGTAAATGGGGCCCAGAGAGATTATATAATTTGCTTGTGCATTTTACTAGCCAGCGATACTGGAATGGCTTGCCGTTTCCTTCTCTAGCTCACTTTTCTGAGGAGGAAACTGATTCAAACAGGGTTGAGTGACTTGTCCAGGGTCACACAGCTAGTGTCTGAGATCAGATTTTGAGCTCAGGTCCTCTTGACTCTAAGTCTGGTGCTCTATCCACCGTGCCACCTAGCTGCCCCATCAGACATGCTGTAACCTCTCTGGGCCCATTTCCTCATCATATCAAAGTCTACTATGAAATATGGGCAGCTAAGTGGTGCAGTGATTAGAGCACAAGACCTGGAGTCAGGAGGACCTAAGTTAAAATCTGACCTCAGAGCCTAGCTGTGTGACCCTGGACAAGTCACTTAACCATGTCCACCTTAGTTTCCTCCTCATAAAATGAGCTGGAAAAGGGAATAGAAACCACTCCATTATTTTTCCAAGAAAACCTAAAAATGGTCACAAAGAGTTGGAAAAATCTGAAATAACTGAATATCAAGAGCAACAACACTACACCGTATATACACAGGTTCTCTCTCCAAAGGATCTACAATCTCATTAGTTTGAGAATTCAGATCCCACCAATGCTCACTCTATGGAAGACTTATTCATGTCCTCCTATAAGTCTAATGTAAAAGGTATATTAAATATACTAGAGGCCTTCATCACTGCTTCCTCCTGTTGTGAGGAGAGTAGACGAGCCCTCTGATTCTTGCCATCACCAAATGATCAGCCCATCTTCTCCCTCTATGAGAGAATTAATTACTTGATGACATCTTTCATTCTTCTTTTGTGTTCCTTCTCAGTTATATGTTACTGATGGGACCACTTCTCATGTGCCTCTCCATTGTTATCTATGTAATATTCATTTTAAATTCTTTGCATTCTGTGTCTCTTTGCCATATAGTAACACTAGCAGAATGTTGATATTCAGTAGATGGGTTTTGGTTTCCATGGGAAACATAAGTCATTAAACAAGCTTTACAATTTCCCTAAAGTTATCCTGCCTGCACTACATATAGCTCCTGTTCAACTGTGGGCTCTACTGGTTGCGTCTGTCTGTACTCACTGTCTAACAATCAACATCGAGGGATACATTCTATAACTTCTAATGTTCTAATCAGGGCAAAACACAGTCTTTGACCATTTGGTCTTTCCTGTAAAGCCAAATTTGTTTTAGTAGTTACATATCTCCAAAGGAGGCTCAAGAATGTTGCGGGGTCTGATGCAACCATCACAATGCCATTTTCAAGCAGGAACATACACACACATATATGTGCTCATATACACATAAATACTATATGTAAACACACACATACATCCCTAATTTCCTCATATAAAATTATATCTATACATATGTATATACGTACAAATGTATATATACAGTTTACACATATATATCTCTGTTCTCTCATATAGAAGTGTTTATGTGTATATAAACACATTTACATATGTTTATGTACATATACAAATATACATTATTTGTACACATACATTCACATATATACACATGTGTATATACACACACAGATGCACAAACATATTTAATAAATTATGTCACTAGGGATATAAAATGAGAAATATCATGATCTCTGCCCTCACGGACTATAGAATCTAACAGGGGATCACTCTAGAATGTTTCTTTTGCTTCTCTCTCAAGAATTCTGTCCTTAAGAGTAGAGTTGTTAGAGGGAAGTAGGAGCCAGACATCATGAGTACCTCCTGCCAACCACTTATCTACAATGGACTCAGATGCTGAGCACATTTTGGTCATGTCTTTATTGCTGGCTTCAGTAGCAAGAATGAAGCAGAACCCGCAAAGCCTAATATCACCTATCAAAAGCCTGAGAAAATCTAGCCAAGGTAGTAGCAGCAGATAGCAAGTGTTGTAGAGGAATTTAGGTGATACAGTGGAACACTGTTGGACCTTGAGTCACGAAGAAAGAAATGAAGGAAAGATGTATTTATTAGGAGCCTGCTATGTGGCAGACGTTGTGCTGAGTGCTTTACAAACGTTATGTCATTTGATTCTTACAACAACCCTGGGAGTAATGCTATTATGAATCCCATTTTACCATTGAGGAAACTGAAGCAGATGACGGTTAAGTGACTTGTTCAGGATCTCAGGGTAAATAAGTTTGTGAGTCTGGATTTAGACTCAATTCTTCCTACCTCCAGAACAAATGCTCTGTCCACTGCACTATCTAGCCAACTAGGGAAATCTTGAGGTCAAATCTTGCCCCAGATACCTAATAACTATGTGAACCTGGGCAAGTCACTTAACCATTGTCTACTTCAGTTCTCTCAACAGTGAAATGGGGACGATAACATCTACCAACTGAGTAGGTTGCGTAATATTTGTAGAACTCTTTGTAAACTTTAAAATGACTCTAAATGCAGGTTTTTATGTCTTTGTTGTTGGTGGTGGTAGAGGTGGTTATTGTTGCTATTCTCTTATCCCAATGAGATAAAGTAGTTCTTGGAGGATTTCCAGAATTAGGATGACTTCAGGATAAGGGTGGTGCATGTTTGGAAATGAATTAGTCTCATTGAAACCTTCAAAAAGAGGAGGAAAAAAAGAAAAAAAAATCAATGGAAGACCAAGTTAATTTAGTATAAAACCATAATTAGAAGTGAAGTGATAGAAAAAGCTTGGGAGCACCACGACTTTGTTTCTTTGATTGTCACAAACTACGTGTAAGGGAGGGAATTTCCACTATGGAGACAAGTAAGATAAGATAAAATGTTGAGAATAGGTGAACGGTTGTGTAATGGTCTCATTAAAATTCAAGGTTGTGATACTGATTCTTAGTATAAAGGACACAAGTTATGTCTACTCATTCAAATGAAGTGATTTGCTTCAGGGGGTGGGTGGTGGAGCAGAATCTGAAAGAGGATCATATGTATACCAATTACACTAGTAGCAAATGATTTAATGTCTAGAAAATAACAGAGTGATCTGAGAAGTTCAAGGAGAAAGGGCTTACTTTGAGATGAAGGAATTAGAAAAGATAAAATAGAGAAAGTGGTACTCGAGTGAACTTTTGAAGGTAAAGAAGTTCAATAGTCATAAATGGAGTGGAGGAAACTCAGTTCTGTTAGCAAACAGCAAAAAAGAAATAAACAAAGGAACTATATATATTTTTTTATTTGCTATCTATCTATCTATCTATCTATTTATTTATTTATTTAACTTTTAACATTCATTTTCACAAAATTTTGGGTTCCAAATTTTCTCCCTTTTTGTCCCCTCCCCCTACCCCAAAACACCAAGCATTCTAATTGCCCCTATTACCAATCTGCTCTCCCTTCTATCATCCCTCTCTGCCCTTGTCTCCATCTTTTCTTTTGTCCTGTAGAGCCAAATAACTTTCTATACCGCTTTACCTTTATTTCTTATTTCCTTGTGGCCAGAACAGTACTCGACAGTTGTTCCTAAAACTTTGAGTTCCAACTTCTCTTCCTCCCTCCCTCCCCACCCCTTCCCTTTGGAAGGCAAACAATTAAATATAGGCCAAATCTGTGTAGTTTTGCAAATGACTTCCATAATAGTCGTGTTGTATAAGATTAACTATATTTCCCTCCATCCTATCCTGTCCCCCATTACTTCTATTCTCTCTTTTGATCCTGTCCCTCCCCATGAGTGTCAACCTCAAATTGCTCCCTCCTCCCCATGTCCTCCCTTCCATCATCCCCCCCACCCTGCTTATCCCCTTCTCCCCCACTTTCCTGTATTGTAAGATAGGTTTTCATACCAAAATGAGTGTGCATTTTATTCCTTCCTTTAGTGGAATGTGATGAGAGTAAACTTCATGTTTTTCTCTCACCTCCCCTCTTTATCCCTCCACTAATAAGTCTTTTGCTTGCCTCTTTTATGAGAGATAATTTGCCCCATTCCATTTCCTCCTTTCTCCTCCCAATATATTCCTCTCTCACTGCTTTTTTTTATTATTTTAAGATATGTTCCCATCCTCTTCAATTCACTCTGTGCACTCTGTCTCTATGTGTGTGTGCATGTGCGTGTGCATGTGTGTGTGTGTGTGTGTGTGTAATCTCACCCAGTAGCCAGATACTGAATAGTTTCAAGAGTTGCAAATATTGTCTTTCCATGTAGGAATGTAACAAGTTCAATTTTAGTAAGTCCCTTAGGACTTCTCTTTGCTGTTTACCTTTTCATGTTTCTCTTCATTCTTGTGTTTGAAAGTCAAATTTTTTTTTCAGCTCTGGTCTTTTCATCAAGAATGCTTGAAAGTCCTCTATTTCATTGAAAGACCAATTTTTCCCCTGAAGTATTATACTCAGTTTTGCTGGGTAGGTGATTCTTGGTTTTAGTCCTAGTTCCTTTGACTTCTGGAATATCCTATTCCATGCCCTTTAATCCCTTAATGTAGAAGCTGCTAGATCTTGTGTTATCCTGATTGTATTTCCACAATGCTTGAATTGTTTCTTTCTAGCTGCTTGTAGCATTATCTCCTTGATCTGGGAACTCTGGAATTTGGCCACAGTTTTCCTAGGAGTTTCTCTTTTTGGATCTCTTTCAGGCGGTGATCTGTGGATTCCTTGAATACTTATTTTGCCCCCTGGTTCTAGAATCTCAAGGCAGTTTTCCTTGATAATTTCATGAAAGATGATGTCTAGGCTCTTTTTTTGATCATGGCTTTCAGGTAGGCTCATAATTTTTAAGTTGTCTCTCCTGGATCTATTTTCCAGGTCAGTTGTTTTTCCAATGAGATATTTCACATGATCTTCCATTTTTTCATTCTTTTGGTTTTGTTTTGTGGTTTCTTGGTTTCTCATAAAGTCATTAGCCTCCATCTGTTCCATTCTAATTTTGAAAGAACTATTTTCTTCAGTGAGCTTTTAAACCTCCTTTTCCATTTGGATATTCTGCTTTTTAAAGCATTCTTTTCCTCATTGGCTTTTTGAACCTCTTTTGCCAGTTGAGTTAGCCTATTTTTCAAGGTGTTATTTTCTTCAGCATTTTTTTGGGTCTCCTTTAGCAGGGTGCTGACCTCCTTTTCATGCTTTACTTGCGTCTCTCTCATTTCTCTTCCCAGTTTTTCCTCCACCTCTCTAACTTGATTTTCAAAATCCTTTTTGAACTCTTCCATGGCCTGAGCCCATTGGGTAGGCTGGGCTACAGAAGCCTTGACTTCTGTGTTTATCCCTAATGGTAAGCATTGTTCTTCCTTACCAGAAAGGAAAGGAGGAAATACCTATTCACCAAGAAATTAACCTTCTATAGTCTTATTTTTTTTTCCCTTTTCTGTGCATTTTCCCAGCCAGTGACTTGACTTCTGAATATTCTCTTCACACCCACTTTGCCTCCAGATCCACCCAGCCAGCACTTGGGGTCTGAGATTCAAATGCTGCTTCCCAGCCTCAGGGCTTTGGGCGGGGGCGGGGCTGCTAGTCAGTGTGAGATTAAGTTTAGGTGCTCAGGTGGGGGCAGGCCCACCTCACCAGGCTCAATTCCCTCAGAGGGTTTATGCAGAGACCTTCAACAATGGATCTGAGCTCCTGCCTGCTTGGGGAGCCCTGGTCTGCTCCCGCCTCTGCTGCTGCCTCCCGAGGGGGCCTGAGTTATGGGGGCACCCCATTCCCTTCTTGGCAAGCCAAGAAGATTCTCTCACCAACCTTTGGGGCCTGTGGGTGGAGGGACATGCGTGGCCACTGGAGTTTCTGTCCCTGAAGCCTGCTGGGATCTGCTTCTCTTGGTGCCATGCGGCCAAGGCAGGGCTGGGCTTGGCTCCAGGTCCGCAGCATGAAGGTCCTTTTGTGAGAGGCTTTCAGGGCTCTCTGAAACAGAAATCTCATCTGCTCTGTTGTTCTGTGGCTTCTGCTGCTCCAGAATTTGTTGGGAGTTCTTCTTTACAGGAAATTTATGGGCTGTGGGTTTGGAGCTAGCGTATGTGTGTCTTTCTACTCTGCCATCTTGGCTCTGCTCCCTATGTTTTTGATAAAGAGAGAAAATAAGGAAGAACCATGAAATAATCCAATTTGTCAAGAGTAATATTACCTAGCATTTATCTAGTACTTCAAATTTTGCAAAGTACTTAATAAATATTACCTTATTCGATCCTTACAACATGCTGAAGAGGGAGGTGCTATTATCATCCTCAGTTCATGGATGAGGAAACTGTCTCACTGTCTCAGAGTAGTTAAATGATTTCTTCAAGGACATCTACTTAGTAAAAGTCTGAGGCCAGATTTAAACTCAGATCTTCCTGATTCCGAATACAACCCACTATCTACTGTACCATGTAGCTACCTACAAAATAAATAAAGCATTGTATTATGAAATAAAGCTAGAAAGGTAGCCTGGAGTCAAATTGTAGAGGACATTAAAAGGTTGGATAGGAGATTTGTATTCCATTGTGTGTATAATACCCATCATGACCTGTTAGGCAAGTTGTTTTATTGTCCAGAGAAATGAAAAGTGGTTTGCCTAATGGCACAGAATATATCAATGGTACCACTTGACCTCAGGCTAAACTGACTCCAAGGTCATCTTGCTACCCATTATGCAATATCACCTTCTACTATCAGAGGTAGAATTCACCAGATTAATCAAATATTTTTATATGAAAATAACAGAAGGGGAAAGGGCCAGGAATAACTCCAGGTTTTACCATAGTAACTACAAGATGGTATCAATAGCATCAAAAGGAAATTTAGAAAAGGGGGAAGTTTTGGAGGAGACACTAGTTCCATTTGGAATATATTGAAATTGCCACATCAGTGAGATATGAGAGTGGAGATACCCAACAGATAGTTGCAGAGGCAAAACTAGAGTATATGAAAGGGGTGGGTCTAGGGATATAGATTTTGAAATCACCTGTAAAAGGAAAATAATTGATGTCATAAATTTTGATGAGATAGCTTTGTGAGAGAGTTTATTGAAAAAAGAGAATTTAGACTATGTAACTAGCTTCTGGGGCAAGAAACCCTAGAGAGAAAAAGGTTCCCTATAATGCCTAAGAGGAAACACAAGGAGAAAATGGACCATGCTGGCAAGCATGGTAGCAATACATTTTCCTAAAATGCATCCTTTGTGGAGTTAATAGTCAATTTTTTTTATGAATCTCAGGTTGACACACACTGTAATTTCCTCCATTTGTGGAGAATTGGAAGTTTGCTATGACAACTGGTAGGGAACATAAGGTTATAAAGCATATTCCACACAAAGCAGCACACAAGCAATCTGAGATTATGGTCGTGTAATTCACCCGCCTGTATGTAGTCAGCCATTTTTATTGTGGCCATTTGGAAACCTTCCTTTCTTCTGATTTTTAGTGTCATATTCAAGCTTGCAAATGAAATAAACATATTACTAATGAGGTATCCACATCAGAATGAAATGGTTGCTTGACCAGTAATGCAGCATTACAGACTGTTTGCAAGATTTATGAGTCCACAAAAATGTAAACAACTTCTTCCACACAAAGGCAGAATTTGCAACTGGAATGTATACCATTTTTAAGTGGGAGAGATTTCATAAAAATGGAGTAGAAATGTTACCCTGATTTTCAAAAGGAGAAGAGGTCATATTGGTAACTTTATAGGCTGGAAGACTTGACTTCAATCCAAGGGAAATTTATTTTGAAGGAATGTTTCATAAATATCCAAAGACAGATAATGAGGTCAGAAAGGGCTAGTCATCATAGGCTCATCAAGAACAGGTCACACACTATCTAATCTCATTTTATTTTTTTATTTTTGACAGTATTAATAGAGTGGTAGATTAGAGCAATAGCTAACCTACAATTTAGGAAAGCATTTTACAAAATGACTCATATTGTCCTTGTGGATGTAGTTAGGAATGGAGAGGTTGTTTGGTAGGATAAATAAAAATAAAAATCTTGGCTATTCAATAAAGCTTAGATGGGTCCAGAAATAGGTAAATTATTATACCCATTTTAGTTTAATACAACTTTAGAGAGAGATGTCAGGTGACATACCCAAGAATTCTGTGGTTAACTTTAAGTTATTATGTTTTTGTCAAAGAATGAAGGGATAAATGAAAAGCTCATCAATTTTATAGGTGATAGAAGAGGAATAAGCAAGTGAATAAGCATTAATTAAATACCTACTATACGCCAAGAACTGTGGTAATCTCTTCACAAATATGATGTCGGTTATTATCAGTACCATCAAGTAAGGGAAGCTGATATTATACTCATTTTAAAAATAAGGAAACTGAGTTAAACAGAATATAACTAACTTGGGCAGGATCACACAACTAGTCTTCTTGGTTTCAGGACTTGTACTCTATACATCATGCCACCTATCTGCCTAGTCATAAAATTGTAGCTTTCAGATGAGGTATAGGGAGCAGAGTCTAGTTGGTGAAGTACCATGACTCAGCTACACTCTCCTAACATTCCCCCCCTCAAACTATTTTGAAAATACCTCAAATCAAATTTTGGAGAGAGAGAGAGAGCCAATGAAAAGTCAAAGGGAGACATTTTTTCCTAGCCTGACAACATAAAAAGTTTAAAGGAAAGGTGTGTAAAACTATGCTGGGCACAGGCCCAGACCATGGCAGAAGCAACAGTGGTATGGCTAGGAAGCATCTGTAATAGCAGTAGCAGCAGCTTTGGGAACTCTTAGACCAGAGGTAGAAAGAGGAACAGACATCTGGTCAGAAAGAGATTAAAGTGGAACCTTTGCTAACACTGAGTGCATCCATTATTTATGAAAAAATAGAAGACAATGTGAAATATCTCATTGGAAAAATGACTGACTTGAAAAATAGACCCAAGAGTGATCACTTAAAAATTTTTGGTCTATCTGAAAGCCATGATCAAAAACAGAGCTTAGATATCATCTTTCAAGTAATTATTAAGGAAAACTGCCCTGATATACTAGAACCAAAGGGTAAAAAAGAAGTGAAAAGAATCCATTGGTCACCTCCTGAAAGATATCACAGAAGGAAAACTCCTAGGAATATTATAGCCAAATTCCAGAGTTCCCAGGTCAAGAAGAAAATATTATAAACAGCCATAAAGAAACAATTCAAGTATTGTGGAAACACAATAAGGAAAACACAAGATTTAGCACGTTCTACATTAAGGGATTGAAGGGCTTGGAATATGAGATCCCAGAGGTCAGAGCTAGGATTAAAACCAAAAATTACCTACCCAGCAAAACTGAATATAATACTTCAGGGGAAAAATGGAATTTCAATTAAATAGAGGATTTCTAAACATTCTTGTTGAAAAGATCAGAGCTGAATAAAAACTGTGACTTTTAAATACAGGAATCAAGAGAAACATGAAAAGGTAAACAGGAAAGAGAAACCACTAGGGACTCTTTTAAGGTGAACTGTTTACATTCCTACGTGGAAAGATCACATTTGTAATTCATGAGACTTTTCTCAGTATTAGGGTATTTAGAGGGAATACAAATATGCACACATACACACATATACGTACACACAGAGAGAGACAGAGAAAGACAGAAATAGAGGGCACAGGATGAGTTGAATGTGAAGGAATATCTAAAAAAATAAAATTAAGGGTTGAGAGAGGAGTATATTGGGAGAAGGCAAAAAGGAGAAATAGAATGGAGTAAATTATCTCTCACCTAAAAGAGGCAAGAAAAAGCTTTTTCAATGCAGGGGAAGAGGAGGGAGGTGAGAGGGAAAGAATGAACCTTACTCTCATTGAATTTAGCTTAAGGAGAGAATAATGTGCACTCAATTTGTGATGAAAATCTATCTTATACTATATATAGGAAAATAGAAGGAAAAAGGATAAGAGGAGAGCAAGGGGGATGATAGAAGGGAGGACAAATGGAAGGAGGGCATGATTAGAAGTAAATACTTTTGAAGAGGGAGAGGGTCAAAAAAGAGAACAGAATAAATGGAGGCAGGATAGGATGAAGGGAAATATAGTTACTCTTTCACATCATCACCCTTATGGAAGTGTTTTGCATCACTACACATGTATAATATATATATATATATATATATATATATATATATATATATATATATATATATATATATATATATATATATATATATATGTACACATATGAAAATTATGAAAAGGTAATTAACAACTTGGTCAAGGAAGCACAAAAAATACTGAAGAAAGTTGAAAATAAAACAAAACAAAATAAGCCCCATGGTAAAAGAGGCACAAAAAAATCGCTAAATAAATGAACTCCTTTAAAATCAGGATAGGCTAAATGGAAAAGAGGTGGCACAAAAAAAAAAATTACTGAAAAAAAGTCCTTAAAAAGCAGAATTGGACAATGGAAAAAGAGGTATAAAAACTCATTAACAAGAATGATTTCTCAAAAAGTAGAATTAGATAAATGAAAAGTTATGATTCTGTGAGACTTCAAGAAACAATAAATCAGGTTAAAATAATATGAAAATATGGAAGAAACTATGAAATATATAAATGGAAAAAAATGGATGTGGAAAATAGTTTAAGGAGAGATAATCTAAGAATGATTGGATTATTTAAAATTTCTGATTTTAAAAGTCTAGACATTATATTTCAAGAAATTATCAAAGAAAACTATCCTGATGTTACATATAGAGAGTAAAATGGAAATTGAAAGAATCAAGCTCCTTTTTAAATACTACCAACAAACCCAGGAGGAAGAGAAAGATAAACTCCATTTAAAATAATGCCAATGTAAAATACTTGGGAGTCTACCTGTCAAGACAAACCCAGGGATTATGTGAATACAGTTGCAAAACACTTTTCACAGCAATAAAGATGGATCTATATGATTGGAGAAATATTAATTGCTTATGGCCAGGCTGAGCCAATATAATAAAAATAACAATTCTACCCCAATTAATTTATTTATTCAGGGCCATGCCAATCAAACTGCCAAATATTTTTTTTTAAATAGAGCTAGAGAAAACAGTAACAAATTTTATCAGAAAGAACAAAAGGTCAAGGGAATCAATGAAAAAAAAGGGAAGGAAAACAGTCCAACAGTTCCAGATTTCAAACTGAATTACAAAAAAATGATGATACAGTAGAAAGAGTGTTGGATTTAGATTCAGAAAAAAACTTACCTTCCAGTGTACAAACCTGACCTCAGACACTTACTAGTTATGTGAACCTGGGAAGTTACTTAATCCTGTTTACCTCAGTTTCCTCTTGTGTGTATGTGTATGTATGTGTGTATGTGTGTGTGTATGTGTGTGTGTGTGTTCATCCTTTGTTGCTGAAGAAGACCATCAGAGAAATAATGATATGACTTGCACTTGACTTTGTTTTGAGTGAGGGAGGGCTGTGCAGGTCATCAGCCTCACTTCTCCTCCAGAGCCAACTGAATCCAGTGACCAGATATTCATCAGGATGATTGGAGATGACCCAGGATGAGGCAATTGGGGTTAAGTGACTTGCTCAAGGTCACACAGCTAGTGAGTGTCAAGTGTCTGAGGTGAGATTTGAACTCAGGTCCTCCTGACTCCTGCACTGGTGCTCTATCCAATGCACCACCTAGCTGCCCCCCTCCTATGTAAAATGAATTGATGAAGGAAATGGAAAAATGCTAAATGATCTCTTCCAAGACAACCTCAAATGGGGTCACAAAGAGCCAGATATGAATGAAAATGAGCGAAAAAGACAATCATCAAAACAATCTGATACCAGAGAGGAAACAGAAAAAATGATCGTAGATATCTACTGGTTAATAAATCCAAAAGATCCAAGCTTTGGGGGCAAAAATTCATCATCTAAAAAAAAATGCTGGGAAAACTGCAAAGCAGTTCGACAGAAATTAGTCATAGACTAACATCAAAATAGATAAATTACTTAGACGTAAAGAATTGAAAATGTACTTGTCAGATGTATGGATAGGGAAAGAGTCTATGACCAAATAAGTAATGGAGGCCATTACAGGATATGAGATGGATAATTTAATGGGATGAAATTAAAAAGTCTTTTATTTTATTTTTTTTACAAATAACTATTGAACCGAGGAAAAAGTTTTACCACAAGTATTCCTCAAATATATAGGGAACTTAGCCAAATTTTTGAAAATAAGAGTCATTCTCCAATTTATAAATGGTCAAAGAACATAAACAGACAGTTTTCAAAAGAAGAAATCAAAGGTATCAATAGTCACAAGAAAAAAATGCTCTACCACTACTGATTAGAGTATTGAAATTCAAAATAACTCTGAGATACTACCTCACATCTATCAAACTGGCTACCCTGAGAGAAAAGAAAATTATAATTGCTACAGGTGATGAGGAAAAATTGGGACACTAATGCTCTATTGGTGCCATTATGAAGTAGTCCACCAAGTTGTAGCATATGACTGTGATATGGTATTATTATTGTATAAAAAATGATGACAGGAGGTGGTTTCAGAAAAGAAAAACATGGGAAGACCTATGTGAACTAATATAAAGAGAAGTGAAAAGAATTAGGAGATCGTTATGCACAGTACCAGCAATGTTGTAATGATGATCAGTTGTGAGAGACTTAGCTGCTCCAAGCAGTGCAATGATCTGACAATTCTAAGTCACTCATTATAAAAAAACAAAACAAAAGAAATCAACAACAAAAATCTATTCTCCACCTCCGGAGAGAGAAAGCTGGGAACTCTGAGTAGAGATTAAAGTGTGATCTTTTCACTTTTTTTGACTTTTATAGCACTGTAGCTAATATGGCAATAGTTATCCCTTCCATACTGCAACTTTCCCCATAATGGTTTCCACATATCACAAACTGGCATAAGAAATTAAATGGGAATTTGAGGGGAGTTTTGTGGAAGCCACAGATGACACAGAAAAAGTTGAGATAGTAATTGCAGAGCACTCAGCATAGTATTTTGCATATAGTAAATGTTGTATAAATGTTTGATGGTAGTAGTAGTAGTAGTAGTAGTAGTAGTAGTAGTAGTAGTAGTAGTAGTGGTAATAGTAGTAGTAGTAGTAACATGAACCCTTTGGTAGTCTGGTAAAGCCTATGGACTAATTCATAGAACACACACACATACCACCTAGTTATCCCTAATAGACAGAGATAATTCCAGTCTGCTGCCTCCTCTCTGAGAAATTCAAATTAGCTAGACTCATGATCCCTTCTGTTCTGCACCAGGCAGAAATCAAATTCCTCCTTGGAAAGGAGTGAGCAAGATTTCTGAAATAGCTATCAACACCTGTCTATGAGCCTCATTTAGACAAGCCTGTGTGGACATATATATAAGCTACATGAGCGACAAGCACACATATTCATTTCTTACAATTGGAAAAGGGAATCCCCTTCTATAAAGGGAGTTGAGCCACTGCATGTTGGTTATATTGTAGAGGGATATAACATATACAAATGCAAGTTGAATGAAATATTCCAACTCTGAGATTCCAAAATTCTTGTTCTGAGATTCTATACTACTCTAAAGTCCAGGATTCACTCAGGAATGAAGAATATTATGGAGTATTAAGTTTTACCTTTTATGTGAACATCAACAAATAACAGAGGAAACTGAATACAACCCCTTACCAAATCATATAGAGGTAAGTGGAAGTTAACTTCATTTCACTTGTCTCCTGTTGCCTAATGTTTTGTTGACTTCAGGCCAATGAATGCTTGCTGATGATTAAAACCATAACATCAAATATTTGACACAGTGTACATTTATCTACCCACCAAATATCAATTGATACAACTTTGGCCAGAGGTGAATAAAATGTTAATTTTCAAGGGAAAATAATGAGTTAATTGCGATGTAGTCGGTCCTCAGGTGATGATGTCTCTACCGCAATTATCTTTGTTGGGTGCAGGCTTCTAATACCCAATTTAAGTAATACACGGATTATTTAGCTAAGTCTTTGGAGCCTAAAGTAGCCTTTATCAGCCTATGTAGGAGAGATATGTGTTTAAAAGAGATTTCATTATGAACACCTGCAAGGAAAAAAAAATTTTCATATGTTTCCAAGTAAGGATTTGAGAAGTGTTGGATGTTGATTAAATTCCTTCTTCTGAAGAACTTGAATCATTTTCCCATTTGATTTCTTGGACATGCATTGGCCATGGACATCAAGTTGTTGGGGTTTTTTTGTTTTGTTTTGTTTTTGTTAGTGTTTTTTCCTGTCATTTCATTGTTGTTTAGTTGTTTTGGTCATGTCCAATTCTTCATGACTATATTTGGGTTTTTTTGGTAAAGATACTGGGGTGATTTGCTATTTCCTCCTCCAGCTCATTTTACAGATGAGGAAAAACTGGGGCAAATAGAATTAAGTGACTTGGCTAAGGTCACACACCAAGTAAATGTCTGAATCCAGATTTGAACTCAGAAAGGTAAGTCTTCATGACTCCAGGTCCAGCTGGCACTTTATCCACTGGGCTACCTAGGTACCTAGGTACCGTTTCTATCATTACTACAATAAAATCTACTTCTATGACTATGACAAGCTCAAATTTATGTAACTCTTTAAGATTTGTAAAATGTTTTAAATACATTATCTCATCTGATCTGTATACCCTTTTATGAGATCAGTATTATTATTATATACATATTACAAACTAGGATACTGAGATTCAGAATGGTGGATTTGCCCAATTTCATCTGTCCAGTAAGTGGCTGAGGCAGGATTTGAACCCAAGTTGTTCCTTTCTGACTACAGACTCAGTATTCTACCTCTTACAAGTATGCCTACTGCTAGAAGTAATTAGATTTTATTTTTCTCTTTTCAGGATTTTTGGTGCTTAATGACTGTCCCAGAGAGGTAACATTACATAATGATCAGAGTTGGTCTCAAAGTTAGGAAGACCTAGGTTCGATTCAAACCTCTCATATATGTTGCCTATGTGACTCTTGACAAATTACCCTCTCAGTGCCCCAGGAAACTCTAAAACTGCTGTTCTTTTCCATCAGATATTATCCATGGACTCAAAACCATTACAGGAATTGGTTGAGGATGCCTAAAAGATTAGTAAAGGAGAGGTGAGCTGGTGATCTGAGTGTTGTTGAGCTGAGTACATATATAGAAGCTATTACAGGTTACAGTGAAATCCCAGGTTCAATCATTAAAAAAAAAAAAAATTCTATCATTCAGCAAACATTGATGTACTTCCTTGTGCTACCTTTTGCATTTTTTGGTATTTGCTTACATGTATTATCTTTCCCTGTTACAATCTGAACTTCTCCGAGGCAAGAACCGTCTTTTTATTTATATCCCTAGCAATTGACACAGCTCTTGACACAGGGTAAGTGTTCATTTCTCTTGTTGTTGTTTTTCTTTCCTTAATTAACTAATTCATTAATTCTTGTTAATTAGATTAGACCTCCTGAGAGAAAGGATTATATTTTATTCAGGAAGCACACATAATGATTTGATTGGATTATCTTAGAGTATCTTAGAGTCAAGGTGCCTTTTTATCCAGTAACTAGAGATTGTGGAGGGTAGATAAGGTGATGGGAGGACTTCTTTAATAAGTAAGGAGTTCAGTCATGAATAAATCATTCAGGGATGTGTGGGAAGGAGGTGGGCAGCACCTTTCAGCAACCTGTTCCTTATCTTCCAGGGGAGAGAGTCCTAACCTCTATCACCATGACTCTACCTTGTCAAAGCACTTTGCAGAGCTGACAGCTGCCAAGGCAACAACTAATAGAGAACAGATTTTTTAAAAAGGTTTAAGGATTTTTCCTTTCTCACTTCTAGGATTAGAGTTCTCCATCTTTGGTCTGTTTCATGAGCTCTTTTCCTGGTAAAAGTGAAAAACACAGTCAGGACACAGTTCCTTCTTTAACCTCTAAATGATTTACCTCAGTGATGGCAAACTCAACTAGATGGGGGTGGGGGGAATCACTAAACCATACATAGAAATTCCAGCAGGCCACATATTGATTTATTTAGTTTGTTAAATATTTCCTAATTACATTTTAATCTGGTTTGGGCAATCATTGGGATTATTGTGCACCCCAGTTGGCTTGTAAACACGTATGTGACAAACCTGATTTAGATAATTCATATCAAAATAAGGCAAACTTTCATAGGATCATGTATTCTGAGCTGGAAATCACCATAGAAATCATGTAGTCCAACCACCACAGATAGGGAAACTAAGATATGAACAAAGAGATAAAGGGACCTGCCAAACGCAGGAGAAGTTATCAAGTATGATGAGGGGGATGCTAGGATGTTTAATCTGAGTTACAGCCAGCTGCCTTGTTTGATTCTCAGAACTACCAATTCATCAGAATGAAAGTAAAAATTGATTCTAATCTCAGGTTATGAAACCTCTTTA
Organism: Notamacropus eugenii; assembly: GCF_028372415.1. Taxonomy (NCBI): domain Eukaryota; kingdom Metazoa; phylum Chordata; class Mammalia; order Diprotodontia; family Macropodidae; genus Notamacropus; species Notamacropus eugenii. The sequence continues at coordinate 196,643,330 of NC_092875.1, read as the reverse complement.
TATTGATGCAATGTAAGACATTTGACTTGGAACATTTAGTTCTCTGTCATCCTGAGCTGTTCTAGTCAACAAACCACAGCCTCAGCAGCTTCTAAGCTAGAAGTCTGTCATTTCTATTGTATTTTGAAAAAAAGTTCTAGGATTGAGCAGTAAAACTCTAGGCAACTTAATTCATTGAGGCCTAGAGTAGCAAGTCTAAAAAAGATCTTGATAAATAGTTCGACTTTCCATGCTAAACTTGCACACTAGATTAGCACACTCTGAATTTCCATGTTATGCATGAACCTGAAAGGAAGAATACTTTTTTCCCCCAAAGAATATTAACCATTGAATAAGGCAGAATTTTGTGTCCAGTTCCTATAAAGTGGTATTCCCCTCTTTTTGACCTTTTAAAATCCTTCAAGTGCATTTTAAGCGAAAGTACAATTTATTCTCAAGTGGTAATACAGTAATAAATAAAACTACTTCTGAACAAGGTTCTGTCTAGTCCCACATGCAAGGAATCACAATCTGCCAACTTCTCTGTAATAGTCTATGATTCAGACTTTAGGAGATCAAAGTTGAAAATATACAAATGGTTTTCACAGCTAATTTGGGGTAAAGAAATTAAGAAGTAAATCCTTCTGGTTAGGGTTGAGTCAGCCTAAGAAAGTAAGGTCTGAAGACCTGAAATACAATTTTTTGGTCTTTTAGTCATATGGGCACTTTTCCTTTTGGATGTACCATGAATGTAATATCACTCTTTTCCAGAAGCAAGTCAACATGGAGGTATATAAAGGACTTCTTAGTTATTCTTATGGGATCTAAAGTGTGTCATCAGACAAGAATCCCTTTAGTTCCTTCTATGAGCACAAGGCATGCAGTGTGCTAGTGCTGCCAGGCCTCTGAGGCCTAAGACAGGATGATGGCAAAGGAAGAACTCTCACTTGTGGTTCTATAGCAGTTTTCTTTTTCCATCCAAAGTTCTTTTCCAAGCAAAACTAGGAGCATTGGATATAAATGCTGGGCTTAGGCAGATTATGTCCTAGATATGTTCACCTGCTCTGCAGCTTAGCAGAAGAAACTGAAGATCTTAAGTTACTTTACACAGAGCCATAGGCAGGCAAAACCCTGAAGTAGGCAGAGTTTGCTTCTATTAGACCTTCTTTCCTTCATTTTTTATCTGCCTCCTTTTTTTTTAACCTTCTGTTATACCATGCACCATCACTCCTACCTATTCTTATGCTAGCATCTGCCTGCTAACATCTTTTCCCTTACATTGTACCCAGAATTTTTCCCATAAATTACTTCTCTCTCTATTCCTCTTAGAATTCCAATTTCTTTAATAAGGAAGTTATTATTTACATGTTAAAGTAAAAGCAAGGTGATACAATATATTCATACTGTGGCAAAAATGACATGTTTTCAGGATTTAAAAAATATGATAATTTCATTAAATACATTTCTAATTTTTGGCATTATTAGCATTGGGACAAAATGAACCAAAGACTGTCTTTAGTGTCAGAGACATTTTGGAGCAGGGATGTCTTTTTAGTACCTTCAAAGTCATACTGGGTAGTTAGCATAACATAAAGATGGTCATGCCCAATGAGTTTTCCATCCCAGGAAAAAAAAAATTCAAGGCAGGATTTTGTATTAGAAAGAGGACTCTACACCGGGAATCAAAAGACTTGTGTACTAATTCTAACTCAACTAATAACTCTTAGGTCATTGGGAAAAATATATTTCTGGATCTCAATGAAGTTGCTAGATTAGTTCAATTCCTGGGTTCCTTTGAATTCTAGTGCTCTATTCCATTAGACTCCATGCTAGTAGTCTGGTAGTGGAAAATATATTTCTTAGAGCTAGTATGAAACTTAGCGATCATCTTCTAGCCCAATCTCTTCATTTAAGATGAGGGCATGGCAGTGAAGGAATTTGCACCAAGGTCAAATGCCTAATAAAGGAGAGATAGGAGACCAGAAGAACCCAGATTTCTTGACTCTCAGCTTTTCTTTCTTGTAGCCTTGTATATAGTAGGGACTTAGCAAATATTCATTAAAACTAATTAATGGGCAAGAATCAATTCTTTGTTGCTACCAGTAGGTGGTTGTTACTGTTGCTCGTTCCTTTCAGTCATGTTGAACTCTTCATGATCTTATTTGGGATTTTCTTGGCAAAGATACTGGAGTGGTTTGGCCATTTACTTCTTCAGCTCTTTTTGCCCATGAGGAACTGAGGCAAACAGGGTCAACTGGTTTGCTCAGGCTCATGTAGCTAATAAGTGTCCGAAGCCTGATTTGAACTCATGAAGATGAGTCTTCCTGACTCCAGGTATGGCACTCTATCCACTGTGCCACCTTGCTGCCCCTGTAACTGCCATATCATGCCACTATACTTATGAGATTTTGTAAATATGGTATTACATTATTTCATAGAGAGTAACTAGTTTAAAATTAAGCATCAATCTTTGTTATGGAAATTCCAATAGAGTTTCACTTCATGAGAATCTAAATCATATTGTGTGTGTGAGAGAGAGAGAGAGAGAGAGACAGACAGAGAGAGGGAGAGGGGGAGAAGGACAGAGAGAGAGACAGACAGACAGACAGACAGACACAGACACAGAGACACAGAGACACAGAGACAGACAGAGGTTTTGTTTTTTTTTCCCCTGACAAAGGTGATATGCATATACATTGAGGAATAAATGGTTTAGTTTTTAAAAGACGACATATTGACCTATTTATTTCTTTTTCCTTATCTTTGCCATCCATTCTGACCACTGATTTTTCTTTTAAATGCATTTCTGTGTTTTTTCCTATCTGTCTCTATCCATCTGTCCATATATGTGTGTATGTGCATTTGTGCAATTTGTATATATCATCTACATACAATTAGCATTAATAGTGGAGTGGTGATGGTGAGTCTTTCTAGAAACTCCCTCCAACAATGAGATATATCATCTTCATAATGCATAATAATTATTAAATTATTAAGTATTATAATCTATATACATATTTATAATATAATCTTATTAATAATATAATGTATTAGCTAAATACCATATAATAATAACAAGATAAGATAACATTTGTACAGTCTCAACCTGGTTTCATTAATGTAGGGCACTCCCATTTAGGACTCTATCATACACACGAGTGCAGATTGGTAATTGTTCTACAGTTTAGCCCCTAGAATTGCCTGGGGCATTGAGCAGTCAAGAGAATTACCCAAATTTACATAGCCAGTTTGTGTCAGAATTTGGACATGAACCCAGGTCATCCTGATTTCAAAGTCAGCCATTTTTATTCTTTACATACCAAGCTGCCTCTCATGTTTATGTATTCAGAGTATTTCTTATAATCTTTGTCCATAAGAGTGAAATTATTCACTTCAGAGCAAACCTGAGGCAGTTCAGAATGCTTGCATTTATCAAAGATGCTTTCCAATATCCCAATTGTTAAAGCCATCACCTCTAAAGCCAGGAGTGACATGACTTGAGATAATTGAATAGCACTTTTCTGACTATACTGACCAGCAAGGACTGTTTCAGAGCCAAAATTATTGCTGACATCAAGGATTCATTTTAAAATGACTATTGCTTTGTCTAATTGCTAAATTGTCACCCTTTTAATTGTTCCATTTATGCACATGGACGTCATCCTGCATCGTAAAAGAGGTTTTAAAAGGTCTGTCACCAGACTGTCTGTTACATTTTGCTCTTTTGAATAAGACAAAAGTTCCCAAAGAGTTGTCAGCATCACAAAATAATGATTAAGTAACTATTTTTAAGTCTTCCTTTAAAAAAAGCAGCAAAATGAAGAATATTCAAATCAAAGACCCTACCGTACCAGCAATAAAAACAAAAAGGTATCTTGTCCCCATCCCCTGAAACTCACTCCCCTACGCTGGTTAATATCTCTACCTTATATCTGGATATTGGATACTTCAGTGCTGCTAAGTGCCAATTGTCAATCTGAACATCCTCCTTTATCATAAAAACCAAGACGTTCTCGGTGTGCTGGCACTTGTGTCAGGCCCCTAAACATTTGTTTCATCTTTTGTATAGGAATATAAATTCTGGTAAAAAAAAAAAAAAAAAAAGCTCTTCAATATTACAATAAAAACACACACCGGAGGGGGAAAAAAAGACCTATCTCCATTGAGTTTAACAAGCAGCAGGGCCCAAATTACCTCTTATTAGCATTTATTTTACAAAAGAGGCAGGGTATAATTTGGTGATAGATTCAGATTTGGAGAGGAACTATAATCAGCCTCCTGAAGTGCTCTGCCTGAAGTACATGGCTGCTATTTTTTGTAATTATATTTCTTCTCCCCCTTCCTTGTCTATGTCGTCTTTCAATTCTATCTCCTATGCCTCTCTCTCCCTCCCCCTTCGTCTCCTTCCTTCTGTACCCCCCACTCTCCTCCTCCCTTTTCTTTTCTCTCCTTTTCTCTCTTGGCCTCTTTGAATAATGCAGTTGCTTTCAATAGCCGAGGCAGTCCTGAAGATTAGGGAGCCTGTTTGTGGAGATGGGGGCCAGCTGAATAGGAGCAGGAGGCCCTACTCCCCTGGAAAACAAGGCTCTGGGAACTAGGCCAACTGTGAAGGGAGTGTGCTACAAGTAACTGAATAGGCAAGCAGCAGGCCGGCCCATATGTCAGACTGTGCCACAAAGACTCCTCTGCACATCTACCATGACAAACAGGATTACCGAAGACAATTAATCTGGCACGCTTTATCAAAATCAAGCACTGACCCCCAACCTCTCCCCTCAGTGTGCAGCAGATGCCACGCTCCAATTCAATAGAGCTCAAGTGTTTCCTTTCTCACTTCTGAAAGGAATCCAAGGCCTGAATAGGGCTGGCGTGGACTAATTGCCACCACTGTCTGATGGTGACAGTCCTAATCAAATAAGATGAGCTCACCTTTTCTCTAGGTTTTAATGGAGAGACTGTCTACAGCTTCCTGTCAGCTACAGAGAAAAAAGAAATGCATCAATTTTACTTTTGCCTTCTTGTCTGGTGAAAGTCACTGGTTGGGAGAAAGGAAGATGGAGCCACTTGGTCTGTTCTGGGTACCATGTTTTCAATAGGATGCTGACAAAATGAAGGATATCTACAGAAAGATGGGTGAATAAGATAATAAGGGGGAGGGAAGCTGGAGGCAGATAAAAAGGTTTCAGAAAAAAAAGATTTATAAAAAAAAAACAAAACTGGAGATGTGTAGCCTGAAAATAAAAAGAGTCAGGGGAGAAACAATAGCTGTCTTCAATGATTTGAATGACTGTTATGTGGAAGAAAGATTAGACTTGTCCCACTTGGCCCCAGACGTCCAAACTTTAGGAGCAGTTAGTTAAAGTTGTTAAGAGGAAGATAGAAGAAAGAAATTTTTAAAAAGGAAACTTCCTAACAATTAGAGCTATACAAAAGTTGAATTAGCTTCTGTAATAGGTAATGAGTTCCTTACTATAGGTGATCATTAAGCAGAGGCTCCTATAAACATTCAATAGAATATAACTCTCTGCACTACATAACACCTTTTAAAAACACCCACTGGATACAGAACCACCTTGATTACAATGTTGGAGGTGGATATAATATTCGGGTGAAATTTTAATTTGATGAACTATGAATACCTTCGATACTCTATGATTCTGAGATTATTTATTGTCTGAGTGTTTGTGGCCTGTCCTATAACAATAATCAAAGGTTTGAAATTTTTCTTGCTTTCCATGGATTACATGAGCTCTCTCTGGACGTTTAATTTTGGAGCAAAGCTTGGGAGATAGGAGCGAAAGGTTTTTCCATAAAAAGCAATGTTTTCTTAAACCAACATTTTCTGATTTTATTTCATTATTAATAGTGCAAACATATGTCACCAAATGCCAAGAGTTAGACTTTTGGAGGCCCATTTCAAATTTGCGATCGCATTATACATTGGCACTTGCTACCCAATCTTTCCCCTGAGAAACATAGAATTTGACTCACTTTGTCCCATAACTAGGGTCTTTTATGAGGATATCAGGGTAAAGTTTGTGCCAACGTCTCTATAGCTAGGGGTAAAGGGACCTGCCATTCTAATGTAAGCACCTAGGTTAATAATTATAGGACAGACTTCATTTTATTCCATAGAAAGAAATAATGCAACCAGAAAGTTCAGAGAAAGCATAAATAGACAGGATAAGTCTCCTTTATTCCCCAGTGAGTTCTACTTTTCCACAGGAACCAGTGGTCTACCATAGTTATTGTGCTACCCCAAATTTTGGGAGATTCATTGAAGAAAGGAATTTTTCACTTGGAGTTGACAGAGAAGAAAAGCTGCTTCCCATCAGACCTTTAAAGTCTTCCTAACTCAGGACAGTTGTGGAAAGAAAGGCCATGGTTCACTCATCTTTATCACTATTCATTCCCTTATTGCTCATCCAGTTATAGGGCCAAGTGGTTACTTTTCATCTTTCTTGAGGACTGTGTTCAAGAAGTCTCCTAAAAACCTCCCATTTCTCTCTAGCTGGCCACATCTATGACATTTTGCTACTCTGGTTCTTCCTCACTTGACTAAAAAGCTTCTACCACTGTCTCTCCATTACTTATCCTGCTCACAAGATCAAGAGTGTATGAACGCACTCCTATATGCTTAGCTTTTCTGGTACTATGTAATGCCCCCCTCTCAACTTCAACTCATCTCTAGTTCTATGATCTGCCTCTAGTAGATATGTCTGTTTCCTTTAATAGGCTGGAGTCCAAGGATATTGTTAATTTCTCTAATGGGCTTGGCCCAATCAGTCATCCCCAATGACTAAGCCATTGTGTTCACAAAAAAGACATCTTTAATAAAAGAACAAATACTTCATCCTTTAACCTCATTAAATTGACCAGGCCACTCATTCCTATCTTATCATGTGAATTTCCTTGATCATTATGTTATTATACAGGAAGATGTATTTAGGCTAGTTTTGGTTATATTCTTTGTTTTAACACTTATTGTGTCAAATGTTCCCCAATGAGATACAATTAACATAAATTCCAGATTTATAAGAGACTTATGCAGTTTCTATAAGTAAATTGGCATCTCAAAATTTTTGAGGAAGGAATTTCCTTTTCTTCTCATCAGCCTAAAACCATCATGGTGTTGACCATAAAGCACATGAGCTGATAGGCCAGAAGAAGGAGAGCAGACAGAGTTTCTCTACATCTGATTCTTCTTACTTGAATTGGCTTTTAAGGGGGAGGAGGGTAACATGGGTAGCCTGATTCCCTGAGGTAGCAGTGATCTTTCAATCCTCCAATGTGCTTAGGCACCTAGCACCTGATTTAAATGTGCCTTTTGCCTTTCCCTCCCACACTGTGTATTACATTAGACTTTTTTTTAGTATTGCTCCATTCCAGTAAACTATAAGCACCTTGAAGGTAAGGATTATGTCATTTTTCATCTTTATATCTAGAAAGCAGAATTGAATAGGAAGAGGAAAGCCAGTTGCATTACTTTTAGGAAATGAAAACTGATTTTTTATTGTTTATATTAGATGTATTATGGAAGAAAAGTTTTTAAACTGTAAATTTTTAAGAAAAGAGAAAGGACTCATAGTGAAGTAGGTTGGAATGAAACAAATGTTCCCCAATGAGATACAACTGACACAAATTTTAGGTTTGTAAGAGACTCATGCAGTATCTGTAGTTAAATTGGCATCTCAAAATTTGTGAAGAAGGAACTTTCTTTTCTTCTCTTCAGCCTAAGACATCATGGCGCTACTTCTAGTCCCAATCTCTGGCTTACAAACTGTATGACAGACATTTAATGATAATATTCAGTTTTCTGAGTAACAACTTCCTTGTAATGGCAGATATATGGCATAGTGTATGGAGAAGTGGACCTACAGCTACAAAAACCTGAGTTCACATCCACCCTCAGACACTTCCTAGCTAAGTGACCCTAGGCAAGTCACTTAATCTCTCCACGCTTCAGTTTCCCCACTTGCAAAGCAGGATAATAATATCTGCTTTCCAGAGCTGTTGTGTGAAGGAAATGACATAGCATTTGTAAAGAGCTCTCTAAAGTTTAAAGAGCTACATATTCACTTTTATCTCCATCATTATATTTTTATTCTTATTCTAATATTCTGGCATCCTATAAGAAAGGAAAGAAGTCTCTGAATTTCCCAGAAGTAAAACATCAACACATTTGTTTTAATTTATTTATTTTTAGTTTACAACATTTACTTCCATAAGATTTTGAGTTCCACATTTTCTCCCCATCTCTCCTCCCACCCCAATAAGCATATAAATTGATATAGGTTGAACATGTACATTAGTATTACACCTATTTTCATATTAGTCATATTGTATAAAAGATTTAGCACCAATGGGAGAAACCAAGAGAAAGAAGAAATACACAAAAAGAAAAAGTAAAATAAAAGAGAGAGAAAAGAATATGCTTCAGACTACATTCATATTCCATAGTTCTTTTTCTGGATGTGGAGATCATTTTCCATCATGAGTCTTTTGGAGTTATCTTAGATCCTTGCATTGCCAAAAAGAGATGTCTATCAAATTAATCATCATATACTGTGACTATTACTGCATACAATATTCTCCTGGTTCTACTAACTTCACTCAGCTAAAGTTCATGTAAGTCTTTTCAGGTTTTTCTGAAGTCCACCTGCTCATCATTTCTGATAGCACTATAGTATTCCATTACATTCATATGCCACAACTTGTTTGATCATTCCCAACTGATTGATATCCCCTTAATTTCCATTTCTTGGCCACCATAAAAAGAGCTGCTATAAATATATTTGTACATATGCATCTTTTTCCAATTTCTGTGATCTCTTTGGAACACAGACCTAGAAGTGGTATTGCTGGGTTAAAGGGTATGCACAGTTTTATGGCCCTGTGGGCATAGTTCCAAATTGCTCTCCAGAATGGTTAGATCAGTTCACAACTCCACCAATATATTAGTGTTCCAATTTTCCCACATCTCCAGCATTTATAGCTTTCCTGTTTTGTCATGTTAGTCAATCTGATGGGTGTGGTGTATTTCAGAGTTGTTTAATTTGCATTTCTCTAATGAAATTGTGGTTTAGAGCATTTTCTTATATTACTATACAAAGCTTTAATTTCTTCCTCTGAAAACTGCCTGTTCATTTGACCATTTATCCTTTGACCATTTATCAATTGGGGAATGACTTGTATTCTTATAAATATGACTCAGTTCTCCATATATTTTAGAAATGAGGCCTTTATCAAAGATACTAGTTGTAAAAATTTCTTTCCCAGTTTTCTACTTCCCTTCTAATCTTGATTATATTGATTTTGTTTGTGCAAAAATTTTTCAACTTCATGTAATCAAAATTATCTATTTTGCACTTCATAATGTTCTCTATCTCTTGTTTGGTCATAAATTCTTTCATTTTCCATAAATCTGACAGACAAACTCTTCCTGGCTCTCCCAGTTTTCTCATAGTGTTGGCCTTTATGTCTAATTGTGCCTATTTTGACTTTATTTTGCTATACAGTGTAAGATGTTGGTCTATGCCTACTTTCTGCCATAATATTTTCCAGTTTTCCCAGCAATTTTTGTCAAATAATAAGTTCTTATCCCAGAAGCTGGGGTTTTGGGTTTATCAAACAGTAGATTACTATAGTCATTGATTACCGTGTCTTGTGTACCTAAGATCCACCACTCTATTTCTTAGCCAGTACCAAGTAATTTTGATGATTGCTGCTTTATAATACAAATTAAGATCTGGTATGGCTAGACCACCTTCCCTAGCATTTCTTTTCATTAATTCCCTTGATATTATGGATCATTTGTTCTTCCAGATGAATTTTGTTATTATTTTTTTCTAGCTCTATAAAATAAGTTTTGGGTAGTTTGATTGGTATGGCACTGAATAAATGCATTAATTTAGGTAGAATTGTTATTTTTGTTATATTAGCTTGGGCCTACCCATGAATAGCTGATATTTTTGCAGTTATTTAGATCTGATTTTATTTGTGTGAAAAGCGTTTTGTAATTTTGTTCATATAATTTCTGGGTTCATTTGGGCAGGCAAATATATATGTTTTTAAAAGAAAACGGAATACAAAAAACAATTCTCTTTTGTATTCATTCACAGTAAACTTACATAAACATCTCAAATATTCAGACTTGTGATCTCATTGATAAAGCTGTTCCCTTCATTGTGGCAGATCATGGCCCATCTGTGCCTTCCTATCCTGTACAGCTTTGTACCATGTCCTCCTACAAGTTTACTGCAAAAATTTTTCTCTCCAATTGGCTGGACACTTTTCTCACTTTGTTTTGAATTTAGGGGATTCCAATAAAGTGTCCATGCAGTATTAGTTATTTCCCACTCTTGCTACTTAACTATTACATCTTCTCTTTGACTCATAACTTTCTTGGATGAGACTCAAGGTTCCTTTCATTCCTTGTGATGCCAACTCATCAAGATCACCATTCTCTTGTCCTTTGCACTTTGGGAGATTCTCAATTTCAACTGTTCATATTCTTTATTGATCCATGATTTATAGCCATGTAATAACACTGAAAAATAAAAACAATACTGTCATTACCAAGATGGATCTATGTTTTGTGGGATAGCTTTGTCTCATTCAAAGAATTTTAGAATTTGTCAAAAGAAAACAGTACACTCTCCTCCTTATCATTAATTCTGGGTCCAACTCATTCTCCATTTGCTGTTTCTGTCCAAGTTATTTAAATGCACGTACATGATAATTAAGTGCTGACTATGCTCCTGGTATAATGTTCAGAAGTGCTCAGGAAATAAATATAAGCAAGACAGACAGTCTCTGATCTAAAGGAGCTCATGTACTAATAAGGCAAGACAATACATATCTAGGAGCAGTGGCCAGGGAACACTGTTTTGATAAGGAAAGTCACAAGAATATTGACTGGAGCCTTAGGGAATTGGTTGACAAACCCCCTTTCAAGAATGGTAGCATTATCTGAATCTATTCTTAGAGCTATCGTTGGAAAGAGAGAAGGATATCTTCATGGTAGTATGGTATGGAGATGATCAGGAAATAGAAAAACGGGTCAGATTCTGAGCTGGACTTGTCAGATGTTTACTAAGGAATCTCAGAGTCCTAGGGTGGTAGAGGTAATCATCAGTCAGAGATGGAGTTTGGAGCACAGGAGCATAACAACTTGAGGATGGCTGGCAAGGAGTTATCTTTTTCAATGAATCCTATTTGATTTTGACATTTTCAAAGAAGAAACTTTGTTGGAGCAAAGCCTAAGTTGCAGTGTTTTGTTCTACAAAAATCCTTTTTTTGAATAGTCAAGAAACAAAAGAACAAAGAGATTTGTTATTCTTCACATCTTTCAATCAATTTTGTGATAACAAAGATGTGTCTTGTAAGGATATGCTTCATGGATGTGCAAATAAACAATAAAAGTTTATACAAATTACAAAGTAGAAATACTTATTAGTAACTCTTTTTTTAAGATTTAAATGTATTTATTTAATTTAAGCTTTCAATATTCATTTCCACAAGATTTTGAGTTCCAAATTTTCTCCCCATCTTTCCACTCCATGCTACTCTGAGATGGAATGCATTCTGCTTACCCCTTCCCCAAGTCTGCCCTCTCTTTTATCCTCTTATCCCCTTCACCTTTACTTTCTTGAAGGACAAGTTTGATTTCCATACCCCATTGCCTGTATGTCTTATTTCCCAGTTACATATAAAAACATTTTTTAACACTTGCTTTTAAAACTTTGAGTTCCAAATTCTCTCCCTTCTTCCCTCCCCACCCACCCTCATGGAGAAGGCAAACAATTCAATATAGCTTATACATATGTAGTTATGCAAAACACCTCCAAAATAGTCATATTGTGAAAGACTGAATTTCCCTCCATCCTATCCCATTCTCCCCCAATTATTCTATTTTCTCTTTTGACCCTGTCCTTTTTCTAAAGTGTTTGCTTCTGACTACCTACCCCCTTCTGCCCTCACTTCTATCATTCCCTCCCTCTTATCCCCTTTTTCCCTGCTTTCCTATAGGATAAGATACCCAATTGAGTGTATATATTATTCCCTCCTTAAGCCAAATCCATTGAGAGTAAGGTTCACTCATTCATTCTCACCTCCTCTTTCTTCCCCTCCACTGGAAAACCTGTTTCTTTCCTCTTTTATATGAGATAATTTACCCCATTCTGTCTCTCCCTTTCTCCTTCTCTCAATATATTCCTATCTCACCCCTTAATTTTATTTTTTAAATATCATCCCTTTATATTCAACTCACCCTGTGCCTTCTATCTACCTCTGTCTGCTGCTGACTCTTTCTCTGTCTCTGTCTCTCTGTCTCTCTCCTTCTCTGTCTGTCTCTCTGTCTCTGTCTCTCTCTTTCTCACTCTCTCTTTCTCTTTGTCTCTCTTTCTCTCCTCCAACTATCTTAATAAATATCATCTTTCCATGTTCAACTTTAATAAGTCTCTTATGAATTCTCTTTCCTGTTTACCTTTTCATACTTCTTTTAATGCTTGTATTTTGAAAGGCAGATTTTCTATTTAGTTCTGATCTTTTCATCAAGAATGCTTCAAAATCCTCTATTTAATTAACGTGCTTTTCTACTCCTGAAGGACTGTACTCAGTTTTTATGGGTAGATGATGCTTGGTTTTAATCCTAGCTCCTCTGATCTCTGGAATACCATATTTGAAGCCCTTCAATCCCTTCATGACAAAGCATCTAAATCTTGTGTTATCATGATTGTCTTTCCACAATACTTGAATTCTTGCTTTCTGACTGCTTGCAATATTTTTTTCCTTGACCTGGGAACTCTGGGATTTTTATACAATATCCCTAAGAGTTTTTCTTTTGGTATCTCTTTCCAGAGGCAATTGGTGGATTCTTTCAATTTCTATTTTACCCTTTGGTTCTAGAATATCAGGGCAGTTCTTGAAAGATGATATATAGACTTTTTTTTTTTCTTATCATGGCTTTCAGGTTGTCCAAAGAATTTTAAAATTTCCCTCCTCGATCTATTTTTCCAGTTGGAGAATTTTCCCATGAGACATTTTACATTGTCTTCTACTTTTTTTTTTTATTCTTTTGGGTCTGTTTTATAATTTCTTGATTTCTCATAATGTCATTAGCTTCCATTTGCTCCATTCCAATTTTGAAGGAATTATTTTCCTCAGTGAGATTTTGGACCTTCTTTTCCATTTGACCCATTCTGCTTTTCAAGGCATTCTTCTCATTGGCTTCTTGGATGTCTCTTTCCATTTAGGCTAGTCTCTTTTTTAAGGTGTTATTTTCTTCAGTACTTTTTTGGGTCTCCTTTAATGAGCAGTTGACTTTATTTTCATGATTTTCTTCCCAATTTTTCCTCTACTTCTCTTACTTGATTTTCAAAATCCTTTTTGAGCTCTTCCATGGCCTGTAATCAATTCATATTCCTCTTGGGAGTCTTTTGATGTAGGACTTTTGACTCTGTTTTCCTCCTCTGGTTGTATACCCTGATCTTCCTTGTCACCAAAGTAAGATTCTATAATCCGAGTTCTTTTATGATGTTTACTCATCATCCCTATTAAACACTTGACTTTCTAACTCTTTGTCAAGGCAGGACTCTGCTTCCAGTGGGAGTGGAATGGTGGTTGGGTGTACTCCTCCAGTATGCAGGGATTTTGTACCAGTCATTTGATCTCCCACTATCTATGGACCCAGAGCTCTTGATGTCTCTGCTGCTGCTGCCACTGCTATCGCTGCTGCTGACTAAATCTGCCACCACCCCTACCACCCTGGCACTGGTGTCTGACATAGCCAGACCACATGCTCCTCTTTCACCCAGGTCCCACAGAGTTTTACCACTGAACTTTTGGGCATTTGTGAATTGAGAAGTGTGGTAACTGCCACCACTGCCAATGATTCAGTTCCCTGAAGTCTGCTCCAGCCTATCTGTGCTGGTATTTCCCACACTGGACTGTGCTCTTCTTCCTACCTGGTATGAAAGACACTTCCTGTCAAATTTCTAGGTTGTCTTGGGACAGGGATTTGTTTCACTCTGTCATTTTGTGGGTTCTGTAACTCTAGAATTTGTTTAGAGTCATGGAAGGCTTTGGGGGAGAACTCAGGAAAGTCTCTGCTTTTATGCCACCGTTTTGGCTCTATCCCTTGTTAGTAATTCCTAATGTTGTCTTAATTATATTTTTTATTTTTTTCCCTTTGGCAATAAAAAGGTGTGATTTTTAAAATTTTTATGCTTTTAATATCTTCTTTTCCTTTAGATATTTTGAAAACTGATTTCTCAAAACTCACAAAATTGTTTTGGCTCCAGAATGGGCATCTTTTGTATATATTTGTTGGAATCCATCTGCTTTTCATTAGTTTTTTCAGCTATTTACATTTCATCTAGTGATATATTCTGGACTGGGATTTTAGAGTCTACATGCAGTGGCTCCAGTGTCTTTGATGGTAAAACAAAAATGAAAAATTTTCCAGCCTTTTTCACATTTAATGTATTTTTGTGTATGCCTCTTATTTTCACCTTTAAATATCCTTAGAATAAATTCAATTATTCACATCTTTTTATTTTTTTTACTGTGTCTTCCATTTTTTTTAAATTAAATTATTTCATTTGTTTTCAGTATTCAACAATTATTTCCATATATCTTAGATTTTTCCCCTCCCTCCCCCTCATTCCCCTTTCCATTTCCACTCCCTCCCTCAAACAGTATACAATCTTGTTTAGGTTCTATATGTATATTCCTATTAAATACATGTTTCATAGAAGAATTAAAATGAATGGGAGAAACCATAAAACAAAACAAAGCAAAATGTAATACAAAAAACATGGTCTGCTTCTATCTATGATCCAATTCTATAGTTCTTTCTCTGAATATGGAAGGCATTTTGCCTCCAGTCCATTGGAAATTTTTTAAGTCCTTGCATTGCAATGAAGTATTAAATCTACCAGAAAAATTCTTCACACACTGTGGTTGTTGCTGTGTAGAAAGTTCTCCTGGTTTTGCTCCTTTCACTCAGCATCAGTTCATAAAAATATTTCCAGCCCCCTCTGAAGTCTTCCCGTTCATTGTTTCTCATAGCACAATAGTATTACATTACATTCATATACCATAACTTGTTCAGCCATTCCCCAATTGATGGGCATCCCTTTGATTTCCAGTTTTTGTATTTGCATCTTTTTAAAGAGTTTTTTTCCTTGATGAAATCTCTTTGTTATGTCAGGTGATATTTTTTTAGGTGATATAATATTGCATTACTCTTATCCATAAAATTTTATAAATAAGATTATAGTTGAAATCAATTGTTTCCTTTGTCTTCTATAACACTTTGATTGACAAGTAGGACTAATGGTTTCTTTTTAACATAGTTTTTAGGTTCCCTTACTTTCCTTGTTATGGAAATTGATTTGTATTGGTTAAATTTCTTTATAAAATAATATAAATAGAACTGATGATCTTTCCTTCATTCAGTTTTCATTTTTTGTCACTAATAACTTATTTAAAGCAACTTAATTAAATATGTGTGAATTGCATGTGATATATTTTGGTTCCTTCTATTTCTACCACGGTATTAATTTTGAACTTTGGACAAATAAATCAGTAATCTAGTTATATGAAAATAGATGATTCAGGAAGGACTACCATATCAATAACACATAATTTCTTCTCTGTTAATATGTAATCTATTCAATTCCTGATGTTATTTGGTACTTAAAATGTTCAATGTCTTCTAAATCTTTTCCCAGAGAAATTATTCATAATATATAGGTATATAACTGATGAGTTCTGAACTCTTATTTTTAATCCACAATCTATATTTTCCACCATATTTTTCAGTGTCTTCTTCTATTTGTACTAGAGAATAGCTTTCAATATGGACACCAAAACCCTGTCTTTCTTATTATACTTAGGTCTCTTTTATATATTTGTAGTGATCTTCATTCTGGGTTGCCTTGCTTCATCCTCAGGCTTTGACCCATCATAGATCTTCTATTTCAGGGCTCTGGACTTAATTGTAAGAATTTGCCCAGTCCATACTGCTCTGTATCCATCTTTATACCATGTAACCTTATGTATTATGTATTAAGTTGATCAGTTCTATGAAAACCTACAACATCTAGAAATAACACTCAAAGAAATCACCTTCATCACATGGGATTGGAATGCTCAAGTAGGAAGTCAAAAATGGTTAGAATAAAAGACAAATTTGACCTTGGAGTAAAAAAATGAAGCAGGGAAGAGATAGAGTTTTGTCAACATACCTCACTGTTTCCAAGAAACACTCCTTTTCAACAACCCAAGGGTGACTTTATACAGACTTTATCTTCAAGAATACTAGAGTTATCAAGGAAAAGTTTCATGCAAAAATGGGCATGAGAAAAGATACAAATGGTAAGGACTTAATAAAAGCAAAAGAAATTAAGGAAAGGTTACAAGAATCCACAAAAGAACTATATAAGGAAGATCTTAACATCACCAATAACCATGATGATGTGTTTACTGATATGGAACCAGACATCATGGAGAATGAAGCCAGGTGGGCCTTAAGAAGGATTATTAACAATAAGAGTAGTGGAGGTGATAGAATTCCACCTGAGCTATTTAAAATCCTAAAAGATGGTGCAGTTAGCACTGCAGTCAATAGGCAGAGAAATTTGGAAAAACATAACAGTGACCACTGGATGGGAAAAGATTTATTTATGTCTCAATCCTAAAGAAGGACAATGCTCAGGAATGTTCAAATTACTGAACAATTATACTCATTTCACACATTATGAAGATGATACTTAAGATTTAGCAAACTAGGCTTCAGCAGTATGTGAACCAAGAATTACCAAAAGAACAGGATGATTTTGAAGAGGCAGAGGAACTAGAAACCAAATTGCCAATGTTTTCTGGATTATGGACGAAGTGAGGAAGCTCCACACAAACATCTTTTCCTTCTTTGACTCTACTAAAGCCTTTGACTATGTAGAATATAATGAAATGTGATAAGTCCTCAAAGAGATGGGAGTACCAGATCATTTTACTTGTCTCCTGCATGCAATTCAAGAAGCAACAGTTGGAACCAAACAGAATAACTCATTGGTTTAAGATTGGAAAAGGAGTACAACATAGCTGTATATTGTGACTTCATTTATTTAACTTGTGTGCAGAGTATATAATGTAAAATGTCAGGTTAGAGGAATAAAAGCCTTGTGATTCCACTCACCATTCCAATGACTTCCCAAATGAAAACACATTTTCCTGGACACCATCCTAATTCTAGTTTGAATTTTCCTTTTCCTTTTCAAAATCATTTGATATAAAGTATTTTTTCCTATTCATTTCCTTACTAAGTAGGATTTCTGGGATTTGTATAAGGTTCAAACATTTCCTCTCAATGACTAAGGGAACCTACTTTCCTCCTTTACTTTGGTTTCAGAGGAGAGGAGGCTGAGATTTAATGCAGTTTTTTTTTTTTTCCCATAGCATTAGTCCTATTCATTCCACCAAGTTTGTTTCCAAATGCCCAAATTCAGCATAGTTACTGGAAGAGTTTTCACATCAGCTACTCAGTTAATACTGAACTGTATTGTGAAGATTGTTTTTCAAGTCACCAGTGCTTGACTGGCTTCATAATCCCAGCATAGACTCTATTTCTAGACTCTCTGATTTCTGAACCTTGGGTGATTGTTTTCCTGTCATTTTGAAACTTGCAGGGTTATAGTCTCAACTTTACTTTACCTGATATGAAAAAATCGAACAAAAAAATAGTCTAAACAAAAGAATTGAGACATATCTATACGCAGGCCCCAAAGGTTTCTCTCTTTCAACGAATGCTGTCTAGCAGGAGACGAAGTCAGCCAAAGAGAAGTCAAACCAATAGAAAAGAACTGTTCTGTGCACTTAAAATATTTATTGATGCTCTTTTCATCATTTCCATAGTTATTCACAATAACCTTCCCTTCAACCACACTGAATTGAAGCCCTCCCTTGTTATTTACATATAAACACAAACACAAAGAAATCTGTTTTCCTGGTTCTGCACTTTTCATTCTAGATGAGTTAATACGAGTCTATTCCTTATTTCATACATACATGCACATACATACATACAGATATAAGTATATATGTATCTATCTATCTATATGTATACATGTATGTGTGATTTTTATGGCACAACAAAACATGTTATATTCATATATCAGACTTTTTCATTCATATATAAATATTTGTTTAGCCATTTTCCAATGGACTGACATTTTGTTTTCAATTTCTAAACAAGGTGTGGTGCTATAAATGTTTTCAGACATATAAATCTGTCATTAATCTCTTTTTGATACCTACCTAATATAACCCAGAACAAAAATTAAAGAGGTTTGTGATTTTTGTCACTCAGTCTGTTTCTCTGCTTTTTTAGGAACAGTGAGATCACACTAAACAGGGTTTTAACCTAAACAGTGGCACATAAGACTCAACATTTCAAGATTTTTATTATTGTTGTTGTGATGATAATCATAACAACGATAATAATATTAGCACAATTTCTTGATGTTAGCAACTGATTTACCCATTAATTAGAGAATGACTAGGAAATATGCAGTAGTATAAGTTGATTATTTCTGTATGATAAAGAACATTAAATATGATGAATTCAGAAAATCATGGGAAAACTTGCATAAACTGATCTGATAGAATTAAACTAAAACATGAAACAATATACAGAATTACAACAAGTAAAATGGCAAGGACAAAAATAAATTTATAATTTATTCAATACAAGGAGCACTGATTTTGAAATAGAAGATCTATATTCAAATTCTTGCTCTAGGCAAGTCACCTCGCCTCTTTGAGCCTCAGTTCCCTCATCTGTAAAATGATGGAATTGGTATAGATAGCCTGTAGTTCAACTCCTTTCTAGCTTTAGATCAATGTGACTTGAAACAGTGAACACTATGTACTTATAATGACAAAGCTTGGCCACATGTAATTCCTTTTATTCTTCGAAGAGGTTGGAAACCAAGTGTGTAAAATATTCTGTATGTTTTCAGAATCAATGTGCTAGTTTTGCTAAGCTATATCTTGTTCTGTTAAAGGGATGGTTTATGGTAAGATTGGGTAAAATTCTGAAAAAAATATTTTCAGAAAGAAAGGTGTTATAAAGATAATAGAAAATGGCCGAAGAGAAGTCAAAACAGGGGTGAATATCTCTGTTCTATGTTATTTAACACATATACCTGCGCTGAGATCACTTGTTACATGTGGTAAGGTACTTGAAGGGTAGGAGCAGTGTGAATTTCACTTGCTTTTGTACATGACTCAGCATGGTACAAGTGATTTTCTGGACCCTTTATGTCACTGAATTTAATGCTAAAAAATAATATCTAGTTCAACACTTCTTTGTTACATATGAGGAAACTAAGCTCCAGGAGTGAAACTACTTGGTCAAACACCAGGCCTCTAAGTCTAAATCCAGTATTCAAAACTCTTCAGTGACTCTTTGTTGCTTCTCAAATAAAGCACAAAAGCATGGACCTGACATCTAAAACTCCATACCACCTTTGTCAAACCAATCTCATATCACTCTCCTTCATGCACACTGTTGAAGATAAAGTAGCCAATTAGTTTTTTGCTCCCTGCATTTATCTTCCTCCATTCCAGGTCTCTGTCTTTGTACTCACTGTTTTCCATGCCTGGAACACACTCCACTCCACCCCACCCCCTTCACTTCCACCACTGGCCCAACTCAAGAAGTGCACTCCCAAATGAAACCTTTCCTGATTCCCCCATCTAACAGTGCCACTTTCTCCCTGAAATTATTCTGTTTAATTATTTATATATGTGATATATCCCTTCCAACCCAGTAGACTATAAGCTACTTGTGGACAGTTACTATTTCATATTTTTGTGTCCCTAGTACTTAACAGAGTACCTGGTTCTTAATAAATGTTTGTAGAATTGTATGGAAGCAGATTTATTTTCCTACTTACTATATAACACTCTCTTACAAATTTCAGGTACTTCGAGATAAACTCAAATTTGATTTCTATAACTGAGGAGACAATAAAAACTGTAAATATCTTAGCAGTAAATAATGTAACAAGACATGATACAGTTTAGGGATTTTAGTTACCTGGATGAAAAATGCTTTGAAGAAGAATTGTAGCCTTTTTTAAAATGAGACATGACTTTAATTTTTTTTAATCAACAGTAAAAGGTAAAATTGGGCCTTGGTCAACATATTGTTTAACCCCTAAAACCTTGACATTAGGCTTTGATACAGGATAACAACATAATTTGCTCTTCTTTTTTTTCCCTTCCACTGTTCAGCACCAGTCGTAGTGAACATTTTAATAGGTTTCCTTAACACTCAAGGAGTGTCTCCCAGTATAAAGAAGCAGCTGGTTTAAACCAAGCCACCAGAGTGAAGGGATATGTTAAAAATTCTAGGCTGACAGCTGTTCCGAGGGGCAGTTCCATTGTCTCCCTTGTATCTTTTAAGAATGCTAACTTGCAGTCCTCCTACAAAACAAAATAATGGTCAAAGCCATGAGATTTGAAATAAATGTATGATATATATGTACAAAGCTTACCAATTTCATTGATGATTTTAATAGCAAAGTGTAACTCTCCATTTATGAAAAGAAAAAACAATTCTAAATACTCAAAATATATGGATGTACTCACAGGTGCTTTATATTCTCAAGCAACATATGTTTACTTATCACAGATTTGATGGAATATTTTTGGATACTGGAAATACTTTGTATTCCTTCTTTATGATTGCTTTTTCTAGTTTTAAGATATATGAGACTTGTAGTACTCAGCACCACGTGTAAAAGGAGGATACTTGCTTTTCAAAGACAGATCTCAGGTAAGGCTAGGGCTCTGGTTTGACCATGACCTTAGAGGTCATCTAGTCCATACCCAGTCCTACCTAACTTTACTAACAAAAGGATGAAAACTCATAGGGCTGTAATGACTTCTCCAAGACTTCAGGACAAGTCAAACTAGAATTCAGATTTCTGGTCTCTTCATCTAATGTCATTTCCACTAAATTATGTTCCGTGAAAGAATATCCTGTCAAGAAGCTAGGTACTTGTTTTCTGAATTGAGAAGTGGAAGATGGAGTACTGTGTTCAGTGCACCTCTGTGTTCTTGGATTGTTTTTTGGAATCACAGAAGCACAGGAGTTAGTAGCTGCTACAGGTGCTTATAACAGAAAAAAAAAAAAAAACTAAAAGCTTAGAGCTGTAGGATGGATTATGAGTTTTGGGGGGTAGTTATTTATGAGAATCACCATCTTTTAGAGATACACAATCATTTCAGTGAAACAAGTTTCTTCACTTCCTTTCTTTCTTCCTTCATTCCTCCTCCCTTCCATTCTTTCTCTCTTTATATATGTATATATTTATGCACACATATATATATACATGTATATATATACACATATGGATGTATTCATTTAATTATTTACTTCCTCATACATTTATTTACTTTTGTTTATATATTTGTCTGTCTGTTTGTCCATTGGTTGCCTAGGACTTTGACAGTATGAGATCATTAGCAAATTTTGCTTCTGTTCAAGTGCTGTCCCACTTCATGGGAGAAAATCCAGTAAAGAATAGTTATGGAGCCTTTTTTGAATACAGAAAACCTTGTGGTAACCGCTATAGTAGGAACAATAGAATATTACTTACTCCCTTTTTATCTGTCATCTTTTGAATCTTTAAACGGTTATAACACCCAGTGAACACCACGATAAACTGCTGTTCATATAATTCACTGTCAAAAACACTGAGCATGCTTTTGTAAGATGGCAGTAGTAATGGTCTTTTTGAGTGCTGCTGCACAAAAGCTGAGCCTATCAAGATTTTTTGGCAGGCTTTGCCTTTAAGTTGTCATGTTATACATTGCTGAAATGCAATTCAGGATCCTGTATAAATCAACTAAGGAGCCTCAGAGAGTCTGAGGAGTGGGCTGCAATAGCAGCACAGGGGTCTAACTAAAAATGCAGTGTTTTAACATTGTCCAGTAGACACACCCACATATATACACATGTTATTTCTATGATCATTGAGTTGTCTTTTAGCTTCTTGACCTAAAGGATGTTTAATTTTTCCTACTCAAAGGAAAACAGATAGTTATGGAAGGTTATAGACTGATATAACTTCTAGGAAAAGAAATCAAGGGGTGAGCTTAAAATTTCTAGAGAGGATGTCTAGACAGATCCATAGGGAGGATTTTGCCAATTTTCCTTTCTCTGCAGAACATCTTTGTATAAGTAGTAAAACCACACTCAAAATTCAGCCTCAAAAGTTCGGGAGAGGGAATCAATTGCTTCTAAGAAAACACGGTGTCTTGGACAAAGCCCTTACTTAAGAATTGAAGAACTGGTTTCTAACCTTTGATATCTTCCTAACTAGCAGTGGGATTTTGGGTAGATTGTTCAGTTCCTAGATTTGACCCTTTCTGGCTGTAAAATTCTATTCTGTTGTATTCTCCCATGTGTCTAAGGGAGTCCCTTTTGGTTCCTTCCGTAGTTTCTTTCAGGGCTTGTGTCAGGGGCTGCTTCTAAATATTAAGATCCCTCCTGCTTGCCCTCTTCCTAAGGAAACTCTTGTTCTTCTTATCAGTCATATATTGTTATGGTGATGGTTGTTGTCACAGAAACTGTTGTTGTTCAGTTTTACAGTCTTGTCCAAGTGCTCATGACCTCATTTGGGATTTCCTTGGCAAAGATACTGGAGTGGTTTGTCATTTTCCTTTGCAGCTCATTTCCTAGATGAGGAACTGAGACCAACAGGCATAAGTGATTTGTCCAGGGTTACACAGCTAATGAGTGTCTGCAGCCAGATTGGAACTCAGGAAGATGACTTTTCCTTATTCTAAGTCCAGTGTTGTACTCACTGTGTCCCCAGCTGCCTTTCTGTAGACAGTGCCCCATTTTAAATTCACTGTATAGATTATGATCCCTGTCTTAATCCCAGGACAACATGAACCCTTTGAAGACAGGATTATTTTATTTGGTTGATGTTTCTTCAATGCAAGAATTACTTACATTACCTCCTCTTAATGCCTTAGCATGTAGAAAAGTTGACTTTTATCTGATGGACATATATGTTGCTTTAGTCAGGGCTTCCTGGTGAAGAGAAAACATATTGGAATGAGGAAGCAAATTATGTCAATTTAAACCATTAACCAAATAAATATAAATGATATGTGAACACTGCACAACATAAATCCTATTTAATTTTATACATGGCCCCTCACTTGACTTTGTATTGTTGCCTGATGCAGCAAATCCATTAGCTCTTCTTCTATTAGAGTGGTTGTCCTGAAATTAATTTAGCCTAAATTTGACATACATGATCCAGAATGAGGGCAATTATCACAATCACTTTATGAAAGAATACCCTTCACATGCGAAAAAGCAGAATTTAGTCAAATTGATTCATTTGACACCTGGCAAGGAAAGGAGGTGTTTCTTTTGTGTTGGTACTATAGGAATATGTATGTCTGAAATTTCATGTCTGGGACTTGCTAAATAATGCCACATTTTCCATTCTTTCCATGGTATCTTATTTTTTTATATCCTTACCCCACACGTGAGAAATAAAACTTCATGCATGACTTCTAATATCATTAAGATCTTTGTGAAAGTTCATTCCATCATAGTAGATGCATTTTAATTGCCACTTCTTCTCATAGAACTCTACAGCCCTGCTTTTATAGCTTCAAATTAAACCTTTTGTTATTAACGGCAAGATCTGTCAGTGCTTTAATAAGTTAGATATGCAAAAACAAACTTGTCGTTTTGAGATGTGCAAATTAGAAGGTAGCAAAAATGGTTTTGTAGAGAAAAATGCTGATTTTTCTCACCCTCTCTGCTGTTTACAATGGGGAGTAGGAGATGCCTGAGACTCCCATATTATCCCCCTCCTCTGTTTTCTGGCTTCTATTCATCTTGTCCATTTCCCTGACTTCAAGGACCAACCTATACACATGGCTCAGAGTTTTGGTTGGCCACCTGACCAATTCAAATTGAAGCCTAAATCTAACTACAGGACTTGTAATATTAGAGATAATAAAAAAAATTTAGTTTTTTACCCAGAATATTTTGCTTGAGCTTGCAACAGGAGTTGTGCTAAGCACTTTACAAATATTATCTTATTTGGTCCTCACAAAAACCCTCTGAGGGATTCAGTGTTATTATCCCCATTTTACAATTTAGGAAATGGATGCCAGTGGAGGTTAAGTGACTTGCCACTTGTCATATCTAAGGATGGATTTCAATTTGTTTTCTTGCCTCCAGTTCCAATGCTCTATCTATTGTACCACTTAGATGCCTATAGCTGGGTATAATTACGTATCCCATTTTATGGTCAAAGAACCTGAAGCTCCAAGAAGTAACTTAACCTAGACAATAGCCAATAAGTGTCAGAGGCAGAATAAAGGTTCCTATGGAACTAGTTGTCTTTTCACCTTTTTTTTTTTTTTAGAAAGTATTTGTCTTTTCTTTCAAGCCTATCATTCTTATCTAATTTCTTAGCATATTTGGGTATATGTAACTCAATTATTTGCAAATTAAGACACTTTAGGTTAATAATTGATGTGTCTTTCTCTTGATTCTCTGTTCATATATAATTTTTAATGTCTGCCTTTAAAAAAAATCTGAATAACCCTGTGTAATGTTAATTAGAGTTACAGGTCTTCCCTGCCCATTAGTAGACCTCAGTTGGGGCCTGTTAAGGGAACATTGATCAGAGGATGCTTGTTTTGTAGGAAGCCCCACACATTTTGTTAATTAATGAAACACTGGGTCATGAGGAGCTTGCTCTCTGGCTCTGAAAAGTGTATGTATACTCTGAGATGAGGTTTTGCTTTGGGGGACTTATTCTTTGGAAGAATGTTCATGTGATATGACCAGATGAGACTCTGGGTAGCTGTTAAGGAGCATCCCCCCCCCCCAACCCCAGCTTTGAAAACCCAGATGTTGGTGTTTCTCTGTCCAGTAACTATCATGGTCAAACAGTTGGATCTGTCTATTGATCTCTGATTTGTGTATTGCTAATGGTCAGACAGAATCCATGTCTGGTTTTCATTTCTCTGCTTGTATTTTCTGTGTTGGTATATGTAGTTTAAAAAGATTATTGATCCCCTTTCAAATTCCTTTCCTTTTAGAAAAGCAGACCTAAGAACCTGTGCTAGCAGGTCATGCTGGATGTGTCAAGGTGCTTGGTGCTATACTCTAGAGAAAACCTTTCCTCTTTCCTCCTCAGTATTCATTATGGAGTTTCAAGCTGAAACATATTCAGAAGGATGAAGACAGGATGCTCATATTTCATACTCTTATCAGTTCTTCAGAAAATATTTAATGAATACCTGCTATGCTCAAAGCACTATGCAAGTCCCCATCATTAGTCATAGGATTTATGCAAAGATGCCCTCAATGAGTTTCCAATTTAATATGGGATTTAATACACATCTTCTTTGATATCACAAAAGCCACAAAATGATTAATCAGTATCTTATCATTTGAATTTTTTATGCTTAGGTCCAAAATCACTACAATTATCTTGACGGTTCATACTGTAAACAATAAAATGAACCAAAACCAAAATCCCTTCTGTTATATTCAAAATTGATTTAAATGACAGGGAATGGGGGGTGGAGCCAAGATGGCGAAGTAGAAAGACGCACATACACATAGCTCCGAACACACAAACCACAGAACGGCTAGAGGGGACTAAGCCAGGGCGAATTCTGCACTCAGAGACCACGGAGTATTGGAGCGAGGGAGATTTCTGCTCCGGAGAGACCTGCACACCTCTTGCGGGGGGTCCTTCGCGCCGTGGACTGGGCGCCGGGACAGGGAGCGGAGTGCGGCCCTGCTGCGGCTGCGACACTGAGGGGAGGAGATCCGAGAGGGCTACGGGGACGGGATCTCCAGCGGCCACGCGGGTCCCCCCACCCACAGAGGGACCTGCAAACCTCTCGCAAAAGGTCCGTCGCGCTGCAGACGCGGAGCCCAGCCCGGAGCGGCGGCAGCGGTGGCAGCCGCGGCTCCGAGAGGCACAGATCTGAGAGAGCTCCAGAGGCGGGATCTTCAGCGGCAGCACGGGCCCCCCCACCAACAGGTGACTGACGGGGGTGGGTGAGAGAGTCTCTTTGGCGGGTTGAGAGGGGAGTGGGGTGCCCCCATGGCTCGAGCCCCCCCGGGAGGTGGGGGCTGAGAGGTGGCTGCGGACGGGGGCTCCCCAAAACGGGCAGGAGCCTGGATCCATTGTGGAAGGTCTGTGCATAAACCCCCAGAGGGAACTGTGCCTGAGAGGCTGTCCTGCCCCTGACCACCTGAACTTAATTTAGCACTGAATAGCAGCCCTGCCCCCACCAAAAATCCTAAGGTGGGAAGCAGCATTTGAATCTCAGTCCCCAAACGCTGGCTGGGAGGACCAGGAGGTGAGGTGGGTGTGAGGAGAACATTCAGAGGTCAGGCCACTGGTTGGAGAAAATGCTAAGAAAAGGGAAAAGAAATAAAACTATTGAAGGGTACTTTACTGGAGAAAAGACACTTCCTCCCTTCCTTTCTGATGGGGAGGAACAATGCTTGCCATCAGGCAAAGACACAGAAATCGAGGATTCTGTGTCCCAGCCCACCCAATGGGCTCGGGCCATGGAAGAGCTCAAAAGGAATTTTGAAAATCAAGTTAGAGAGGTGGAGGAAAGACTGGGAAGGGAAATGAGAGGGATGAGGGAGAAGCATGAAAAGCAGATCAGCTCCCTGCTAAAGGAGAACCAAAAAAATCTTGAAGAAATTGGCACCTTGAGAACTAGCCTAACTCAGCTGGCAAGGGAAGTGCAAGGGGCCAATGAGGAGAAGAATGCTTTCAAAAGCAGAATTAACCAAATGGAAAAGGAGATTCAAAAGCTCACTGAAGAAAATAGATCTTTCAAAACTGAAATGGTACGGATGGACGCTAAGGACTTTTCGAGAAAGACAGATATCTCAGAACATACCGCGCAGATTCGAAAAATGGAAGATAATGTGAAATATCTTATTGGAAAAACAACTGACCTGGAAAATAGAATCAGGAGAGACAATGTAAAAATTCTGGGACTACCTGAAAACCATGATGAAAAGAAGAGCCTAGACATCATCTTCCATGAAATTATCAAGGAAAACTGCCTTGAGATTCTAGAACCAGAAGGCAAAATAAATATTCAAGGAATCCGCAGAACACCGCATGAAAGAGATCCAAAAAGAGAAACTCCTAGGAACATTGTGGCCAAATTCCAGAGTTCCCAGACCAAGGAGAAAATATTGCAAGCAGCTAGAAAGAAACAATTCAAGTATTGTGGAAATACAATCAGGATAGCACAAGATCTGGCACCCTCTACATTGAGGGATAGAAGGAAATGGAATAGGATATTCCAGAAGTCAAAGGAACTAGGACTGAAGCCAAGAATCACCTACCCAGCAAAACTGAGTATAATACTTCAGGAGAAAAAATGGTCTTTCAATGAAATAGAAGACTTTTAAATTTTCCTGATGAAAAGACCAGAGCTGGAAAGAAAATTTGACTTTCTAACACAAGAATGAAGAGAACCATGAAAAGGCAAACAGCAAAGAGAAATCATAAGGGACTTACTAGAGTTGAACTGTTTACATTCCTACATGGAAAGACAATATTTATAACTCTTGAAACATTTCAGTATCTGGGCACTGGGTGGGAGTACACACACACACACATGCACAAACACACACATACATAGAGACAGAGTGCACAGAGTGAATTGAAGAGGATGGGATCATATATTAAAAAAAAATGAAATCAAGCAGTGAGAGAGAAATATTGGGAGGAGAAAGGGAGAAGTTATATGGGGCAAATTACCTCTCATAAAAAAGGCAAGCAAAAGACTTATTAGTGATGGGATAAAGAGGGGAGGCAAGAGAAAAACATGAGGTCTACTCTCATCACATTCCACTAAAGGAAAGAATATAATGCACACTCATTTTGATAAGAAAACCTATCTCATAATACAGGAGAGTGGGGGACAGGGGCACAAGCAGGGTGGGGGGGAGGATGGAGGGGAGGGCATGGGGAGGAGAATGCAATCCGAGGTCGACACTCATGGGGAGGGAAAGGACCATAAGAAAATAGAAGTAAAGGGGGACAGGATAGGATGGAGGGAAATATAGCTAGTCCTATACAACACAACTAGTATGGAAATCATTTGCAAAACTAAACAGATATGCCCTATATTGAATTGCTTGTCTCTCAAGGGAAGGGGTGGAGAGGGAGGGAGCTAAGGAGGTTGGAACTCAAAGTGTTAGGACCAAATGTAATGTTCTTACCACTGGGTAACAAGAAATACAGGTTAAGGGGTAAGAAAGCTATCTGGTCCTACAGGACAAAAGAGAAGATGGAGACAAGGGCAGGGAGGGAGGATAGAGGAGAGAGCAGATAGGTCACAGGGGCAATTAGAAAGCTCGGGTTTGGGGTGGGGAGGGGAGAAAAGGGGAGAAAATTTGTAACCCAAAATTGTGTGAAAATAAATGTTAAAAATTAATAAAAAAAATAAATAAATGACAGGGAATAAGGTCAGCTGCAAGTCGAGCTTTACATAGATTCTGGTTAGAAAATCCTAACTTCCAAGACTATTTCATTAAATATGACTTTATATGACTTTCACCCAGTTTTCATGAACTCAAGGGTTCTTGTACTATTAAAAAAAGGCATTTCTAGCTAACTGATATCCCTTTTATATTTCAAAGATCTTTTACTTCTCTGATAGGGATATTCTCTCCCAAAATGAAGGAGACAGCTTCCGTTTTCCCTTGGAGATGGTTACTAGTTATAGTAGCTGAAAAATATCATCATGGGGTGACCAATGTGCTGATGTTGAGATTTTCCAAATTTACCTAATGTGGTCCTTGGATGACAGTCCATCAACAGGCTTATATTTGAAGTCTTTCAAGCTTGGTAGTGTCAAGTCCTAAAATAAATCAAAGCCATGAGTTGAGGAATAAAGCATCTTTAACTGAGACAACAGGATAGGGAACCTGACACCCTGTCAGATGTCCCACGAGTGCAAAGAATAATGGATTTCCCAACCAAAGAGACCCATGCCTTTTTTATAGTTTTAGGAGGAGAAGAAGAAGAAGAGGTAGTGAGAGGAGGTAATGTGAAGTAGCAAAGTCTGGCCATGAGGTAGCAAGATTTGGTCATGAAATGCCAGCCACCCTCAGCAATCCAAGCCAAGAGAATCACTTCATTCTGGCTGCTTTGTCCTTCATAACACCAATCCCAAAAGAAACGGCAAAGGAAATCAAAGGCCTAGATTCAGCTTGAGCCAAGTTCCCTCACAAGGTAAAGTCTTAGGATGGGACTTAAGGTCTGAATCAGATCAACCTAATCAATACCATCTTGCTGGAAATGCTACTGACAGTCTGACATTGCTAGGATCATTCAGGCAGTAGCAGGTAACGTTCTATTTGGTAGTAATAATCTGTCCTCATATTAATATTTCCTGTCAGTAGAATCTTCCAGAGCTTGGACAACATGGGGCAGAGGATAATTCTGGAGTCTGGAGGATCTGAGTTCAAAAGTGGCCACTAGCATTTACCATTTCTTTAGTCCTTGATCAAATCATTTAACCCCAGTCAACCTCAGTTTTTTCAACTGTAAAGCAGAAAATAGTATCACCAAACTCCTAGGGATGTTGTAAGGATCAAATGAGACAAGAGTTGTAAAGCACTTAGCATGGCACCTGGCACATAGTAGGCACATAATTAATAATAATAATTCCTTCTTTCCTCCTTTCCTAAGGGTAGGTCTAGAAAATAGTGACCTAATGGGACATTATATTTCTCGTAAACTAACCCAATGGGAGGTAGCTGATTAAATCTCAAGCAGTAAAGGGTGAAAGAAAGAAAGGACATGGCAAGTACCTGCAAGCAAACTATAATCTTCACAGGGTCACACCCAGCACCATCACTAGCACTCTAAGTGGCTAGTCTCTACAGATAAAAATATACAAGTGAGACATTCAAATAGTTTATATTCCATTGCATTTATATCTAGTATCAGAGTAGGAATTTAGTTTAGGAATCTTAAAAAACTGAGTTCCCAATAGTTCAACAAAAATTTCTGCTCCACACATTTATTTGACTAGTAATATTTTGGTAAGAAAACTCTAACATATGGTGCAAATATTCTACTGCTGAGACAGAAAATTTTTGATAAGTAATAATGGATTACGTAAGACCTTATAACACTATATTCCCTTTCTGGTTCCTCCATTTTGGTGCTGATAACATTCCACATAATCTTTTCATCTACATTCTCCTAGTATTACCTCTGTGCTTTCTCTAATAACATGGCTGGATTGCTTTGAATTTTATTGAGACTTGTCCCATCCTTCATTATAGACCCTCCTCTCTGATATTTTTAAGAGGTATTTTTCTTGATAATACTCAATGAAGTCTAGTATTAAAGAAAGGAAAACAGGGAAGATCTTTTCAACAGTAACAGAGCTAAATAATTGTCTATCCCTCAGTCCCCTTTTTTTTCTGGCATTTTCTCTCCAATTGTGCTTTTGTGGCATGATCTAAGTATAAACCACTCAGAGGTACAAGTACCTCTCTTCTACAGCAATGACAGTGGATTGGCCATTTTACCCATAGATTCTTCCCTGAAGAAATGAAAATGGAGTTTTGATTTCCCCAAACCTCATGCCCTGTTTGCTCAGAATACAGTTAAATGAGAAGCTCTACAATATAAGGAACATCTTTATTTGCCAATTAATATATGACTTACCAACAAAGTGGGTTAATTCCACAAGGAGTTTTATGGATAATAACAGAAATATTACATGTAATTTGACACCTCTCACAAACTCACTTTGTTTCTTTTCCCATCATTTCATCTGCTCGTTTTTGTCAGGTAAGCAATTATATGTGAACATAAGCACCCATAATTCTGTCATGCTAAATTATCATAACTAGCGGATTTCCCTGAAGATCCTGACAATTCTCTGATTCCCTGATTACACTAATGTGGCCTTTTTGTTTTTCTCCTTCATGTCCCTTCTGCCACAGTTACTGACACATAGACTCTCATACATGGAGGTTAACTTCCAGCACTCTTTGCCGTAATCTTATTGCCAGCCAATCAGAGAGCACTATTAAGTTATGGGAGTCACAGGATTAAACTTACAAAATATATGCATCTATATGTGTGTATGTATGTATGTGTATGTATGTACGCATGTGTATATATATATGTGTGTGTGTTTGTGTGTGTGTGCGTGTGTGTGTATATATATCTATATAAATATAGATATATATAGATATATATTTCTGTAATTTATCTATTTTGCTCATTCAAATGCTTTTACCCACACATTGGCATGAATTTTACTTTTCCTAAAAATTCTTCTGTGTCTCATGTCAATCTTAATAGTGAAATATGTAAATTTTCATTTAATAATGGCTACTTTTATTTTATAAGAAACATCACTAACTTTCTCAGATCAAAACCAAGGCTAAGGACATTTCTGATCTGTAAAAAACTAATCTCCATCTTAATCTCATTCTAAAGCCACATTATGGTTTGGAGGCAAACCTGAACTCTTAAACACTCTCTTTTTGAAGTAAAAAAGCTCTGTGGCAACTAGGTGGCATAATAAGTAGAAAGCTAAACAGCAAGACCTAAGTTCAAATCAGGCCTCAGACACTCGCTAGCTATGTGACTCTAGGCAAGTCACTTAACCTCTGTTTTTTGTAATCCATTGGAGGAGGAAATGGCAAACCATGCCAGTAGCCTTACTAAGAAAACCCCATGAACAGTATTGGTGTGCTATGATCCATAGGGTCATGAAGAGTTGGACATGATTGAACGATTGACTGATAGTGCCCATGCCAGATTTGGAGAAGGAATCAAATGAAAAAAAAATAAAATGCTTATCTCAATGCTTGAAATATTGTAGATGCTAGATAAATTGTAGCTATCATCATCATTCCTACAAAGGCAGAAAGTATTTAAGAGTGTTGAGAGACTGAAGATATATAATTTGAAGACTATCCTACCTAAATTTATAAAGAATATGCAAAAAGTAACATTTCAGATCATATTTTGCCATCTGTCTTGTTGCTACCTTTTTCTTTTCTACCTGGAAAATTATTGTCCCAGCTGGACATTCAGTAAAAATGTTCCCAGTCTGTGTGAGAATTAATCTACTCTGATATATGACTCTAGTCTTAAGAATGAGATTTAATGGTTACAGAATAAGTATAGTCTTTCTTGGTGCAGTTAGATAGTATAGTGGCTAGAACATTGGGCCTGAAGTTGGGAGGACCCAAACTAAAATCAAGCCTCAGATAATTACTAGCTAAGTGGCACAGTGGATAGAGAACTGGACTTGGAATCAGTAAGACTCATCTTCACGAGGTCAAATCTAGCTTCAGACACTTATTAGATATGTGACCCTTGGCAAGTCACTTAACACTGTTTCCTTTTCTTCCTCATCTGTAAAATAAGCTGGAGAAGGAAATGGAAAAGAACTTTAATATTTTGCCAAGAAACTCCTAAAATAGGGTCACAAAGAGTTAGATATGACTTAAATAACTCAAAAACAACAAAATCTCCTAGTCAATTAGATTGACATTTCTAGAGACTCATCATTCACATCCTATTTATTGATTTTAATTTATTTATTTGTTCATTTTAATTTGTGGAATAAAACAAGATTTTCTACAATGTAGTACAATAAAAAAAGATGACTTTATGCGAATCCAGAAATTCATCATGTAAAATTTGCTATTCATTTTAAATGTACAACAAAGCTATGTAAATTTCCTTCCCCTGTGTTTTCTTCCCTTCCTCCTTCCCCCTTACCTCATTACATTAAACACAAGTAGGTTTATATATGTAAAATTATTCTATACATACTTCTATATGTCAGTTCTTTCACTGGATGCAGATGGCATCTTTTTTCATATATCCTTTATAGTTAATTTGGGTATTTGTAATAGTTAAAATGACTTAATTGCTCAGTCATTCTTAAAATAATATTGTTATTACTGTATATTATCTTGCTCTACTCATTTCACTCTTCATTGTTTTGTGCAAGTCTTCCATGTGTTTTGAAAGATCTTTGAGCTCATCATTTCTTATAGCACAGTATTATGACAGCACAATCATATACCACAACTTGTCCAGCCATTCCTCAATTGATGGACATCCTTGAAACTTCTTGTGCTTTGCTACCACAAAGATAGCTGCTATAAGCACTTAACAACATAGAGGCTCTTTTCCTTTTTCCTTAATTATCTTTGGAATCACATAGTATTTATGTTATCCATTCAGATGAATTTGCTGTCTGAACCTGTGCAACACATATTGTCTCCATGGGTCACCAACAACAGTCTTTTCTACTTCTGATTGGCACAATAATCAAATTAATACTACAACTTCTTCTGGAAAGGATTTATCAGCTCACTACCCTATAGATCAATGCACTAATTCTGTGATTCTCTTGTCAAAAGTTGTCTTCTTTGGTCCATTTGTTATATGTGTTGTCATATTCCAAGCCCTCTGATCTCTTCATGTAGAAGCTACTAGATCCTGTGTTATCCTGATTGTGTTTCTACAATACTCAAATTGTTTCTTTCTGGCTGCTTGCAATATTTTCTCCTTGACTTGGGAACTCTAGAATTTGGCTACCACATTCCTAGGAGTTTTCTTTTTGTGATCTCTTTCATGAGGCAATTTGCCAATTCTTTCAATATCTATTTTACCCTCTGGTTCTAGAATACCTGGGCAGTTTTCCTTGATCATTTCTTGAAAGATGATGTCTGGGCTCTGTTTTTGATCATGGCTTCAATAATGTTTAAATTGTCTCTCTTGGATCTATTTTTCAGGTCAGTCGTTTTTCCAATGAGATATTTCACATTGTCTTCTATTTTTTTTAATTCTTTTGATTTTGTTTTATAATTTCTTACTTGTTCATAAATGCATTAGCTTCCACCTGCTTTGTTCTAATTTTTAAGAAATTATTTTCTTCACTGAGTTTTTGGACCTCCTTTTTCATTTGATCAATTCTGCTTTTTAAGGCATTCTTCTCCTCATTGACTTTTTGGAACTTTTTTGCCATTTAGGTTGGTCTATTTTTTAAGGTGTTATTTTCTTCAGCATTATATTTGATCCCCCCCTTTAGCAAGCAGTTGACTGTTTTTTCATGATTTTCTTCTATCACTCTCATTGCTCTTCCCAATTTTTCCTCTGTTTCTCTTACCTGAATTTTAAAATCCTTTTTCAACTCTTCCATGCCCTGAGACCAATTCATATCTGTCTTGGTGGCTTTGGATTTCAGAGTTTTGCCTTTGTTGACTTCTGTTTGTATGATTTGATCTTCCTTGTCATGAAAGTAAGATTCTGTAGTCTGATGGGTTTTTTTTTTTTTTTTCAGTTTTTGCTCATTTCCCCAGTGATTTACTTGACTTTTGAGCTCTTTGTCAAGGTAGGTCTGTTTCCAGTGGGGTGATGGTGCTGGTGTCCTGTCCTAAGCTTCAGGTATTTTATACAGCTGTTTTCACAGATATTTCTAGAGACTTGTAAATTTTCAGCACTTCCAAGTTTGTATGATTAAAGGATAGATGTTTACTCCTCTCCTGCTTTGTGCTCTGGTCTGTGAATGACCTTTTCTGCCTTGGAACTGTGAGGAGGATTCCCTCTCCACCACTACTACAAACTCCACCACATTGATCAGGTGGTCAATCCCCCCACAATCTGTAGACCTAGAGCTCCAGAAACAGCTGTTGCTACTGTGGCTACCACCAGTACCACCAACCCCTCCACCACCCCAGTGCTGAGATTGAATAGTCCTCTTTTCTCACATAGGTCCAATAGGATTTTCCTACTGACCTTCCAAATTGTCCTTGGCATTTTGGGGTTGAGAAGTCTGCAAACCACCACAGCTGCCAGGGATTCAGTACCCTGAGACCTGGGGTAGCTAGCGGGTGCAGTGGATAGAACACCAGTGCAGGAGTGAGGAGGACCTGAGTTCAAATCTCACCTCAGACACTTGACACTCACTAGCTGTGTGACCTTGGGCAAGTCAATTGCCTCATCAATTGGGTCATCTCCAGTCATCCTAATGAATATCTGGTTACTGGATTCAGATGGCTCTGGAGGAGAAGTGAGGCTGGTGATCTGTACAGCCCTCCCTCACTCAAAACAAAGTCAAGTGCAAGTCATGTCATCATTTCTCTGATGGCATGGTCTTCTTTGGCAGTGAAGATCAAATACACGCGCGCGCACACACACACACAAACACACACACACACACACACACACACACACACACACACACACACACACACACACACCCTGAGGCCTGCTCATGCCCCGTCTGGGTTGACAAAGTACAGCACTAGACTACACTTCTTTTCCAATCCCATGCAACAGATTTTCCTGTCCCTATTCCAGGATGTCTTCAGTTGGAAATGTTTCACTCTCTCATTTTGTGGATTATGCTGCTTTAGAATTTACTTAGAGACATTTTACAGGTATTTGGAGGGGTCTGGGGGAGAGCTCAAGCAAGTCCCTATGCTTACTCTGCTATCTTGGCTCTGCTCCTATCCCTCTCCCTCATTTTTTTGGTTTATAAGGCTTACAAAGTCCTTTACAAATGTTATCTCATCTAATCCTCACAGAAATTTTATCTATCCCTCTTTGACAAATAAGAAAGCTGCAGAAAAGACATCTTAAATGACTTATCCCAGGTCAGACAGCTTGTGATTATCTGAGGCTTGATCCAAGCATTCTTAGTCCAATTCCAGTGCTCTGCACACTATTCTATATAGCTGCCCAATGGAGAAAATAATAAAGTAAATATGACCTCTGGCTTTCATAAGCATGTGAGGAAGTTAAGGAGAAATGGTTAACCTACAGGAAAACATAAAAAAATGATAAAAGAGAGCAAATAATCTAGTTCCAAATTGTGTAATGAAAAATCCAGTGTTCTAGGACTTCAGAGAAAGAAGTCAATACAAATTGTAGTAATTGAAATAATCTTCCGAGGGTAAGAAATCTAGCAATTTAACTTAACTCCAGGCAGATTGAATATGAATTAAAGTTAGATTTATGAATGAGAATGTCCTCTCTTGCAGCACAACAATAGCATAGATTTCCTCTTGGGAAGAAATAGGGAAGAGCTGAGTTGGAAGATGGTGGACATCTTTTAAATGTTTGCTGATGTCTTTAATTTTTTACCATTAATCATAAACATAATATATTTTTGAAGGCCATACCAATGAGACAATTTTGGAAAGTGTTAGCAAGAGGCAAGAAAATAAAGACCTGGTGATTGATTATGTGTGCATAATCTGTTTGGCCACAGTGTGAGAGCTTGTTAGCCATAGCAACTCTCAGTGTATATCTATTTAAAACACAGTGGGATTGTGGTCTACTTTGGAAGAGGAAGTACCCATGTCCACAAAATTAGAGATCTTTGATGTTTTGAAGTATCACAATCAAGAGCTAATTGGCTTTCAGAAATGGTGTATCACCATTCTTGAACTTACTAGCAGAAACATGGCCCTTGGAATATGGTTCTGTGGAGAATCTCTCATTTTCCAAGAAAACTGTTTATATCTATTTCTTCCTCTCCACCCTTCCCCCCATTTGGCATGGATGTTATTTTCTGACATAAAATCTCTAAGTTGGAAGAGACCTCAAAGGCTTTATAGTCCAACACATAAATGAACACGAATCTCCTCTGAACAATCCTTGATAACTGATCCAACCTCTTCTTAGGCCTTTGATAAGAAGAAACTGCCAACTTCCCAAGACAAAGAATTCCACATTTAAATAGATTTAATTTATCAGTAATTTGTTTCCCTTTTATCAAACCTAAATTTGTTCTTCTGAAATGTTTAATAACAGCCATCTACTGTGATGAAGTTGTCAGAAAAAAAAGTCCAGAGCACCTCAATATAATTCTTTCATGATGTGGTTTTTTTTAGTTGTTCTTTTTTTTGTTACTGTTTTCACCATGCTGGTTTCCATCCCTTGAACGTGGGCCACTTTGTCACTGTCTTTTCTTATGTATGATGCAAAGAAAAGAAAAAAAGATTTCATATGTTCTAACCAAGGCAAATTATTTCTACACTCTTTCCATACACTATGTTTCTATTAATGGAAACAAAAATTGAATTAAACTGTACTTTGTTTTGCTTTGTTTTACATTTTGGCAGGGCAGCTGTGTTATATTGTTGTTTCTTATTGAGGTTGTAGCTCATCAAAATACTAAGTTCTTTGTCATATGAGCTATGGTATGACCATTTCTCCTCCATCGTTACTTGTACAATTAATTTTTTAAAAGCCAATTGGTAGATGTTACATTTATCCCTATTAGCTTTCATTATATTGGATTTGGTTGATTTATCTAGCCTGTGGACATCTATTTGGATCCTGAATCTGTCTTCCAGAGTGTTCAATATCCTCCTCAGTTTCATGCCATTTGCAGCTTTAATAAACATTGAATCTTCAATACCTGAAGACTCATGGGCAAGGGTAGAACCTGATTTCATAACAAATGTAAATGCAAAAGTACAATGACAAAAAAACAGGATTTACTAACAAAAGGCTAAAATATTTAGTTAGTATTTTAAAAGTTCAAATAAAGCTCTGACCTGTCAGGAAAGGACAGGTCATTTTCATTAAATCAAAATAAAAAGCTGAATGTTTTACCTGACTGTCATCTCAATGCAAGAGTGGCTTTTTTGAAGACACTCACAATTGATTTAAAGATATTTTGATACTTTTAACACATCGCATGGACAGTGGGCTTAACTCTTTTTGAGTACTTACTAAGCCCTGATTATTCTTATTGTAGATTTTTAAAATGAAATACATAATATTATTGCCATAGTTAGATTCCCTAAAGATACCTACTGGCTGACCTACCAGTTCAGAATTAACCTAACTATACTTTCATCTACCCTACCAAGATATCATGGGAGATTATGTCAATTTCATTGCTCACATTCTTGTAATTGAGTAGACAATATGGTAGAAATGTGCTATATTTGGAATCAGATAAAATGAATTTATATGCTGACTCTTTTGCTTGCAACCTGTGTGACTATGGCCAGGACCCTTTAGGCTTCTAGCATCTAGGCTTCAGTTTTCTTATTTGTAATATGACAGGCTTGATCCCTAATGTTTCTTCCATTTCCAGAACTATGAATTTGTTATTCTCCCGAAGTCAAGAAGACCTGAATTCAGATTTGATATCAGATACTTACTAGCTATGTAAGCCTAGACAAATCAATTTAATCTCTCTCTTCCTCAGTTTCCTCAACAATAATTGGAAGCAACAATAGCAGCTAGCTCACAAAGTTATGTGGATCAAATTTTTCCACCTTAGCACCGTGTCTGACACATTGTAGGTGTTCAAAAAACATTTGTTCCTTTCCCTTGCCCTTTCAGAAAAGTAAATAATATTAATTTGATATAACCTTGATACAAGAATTGATGCTTCCTTTTTTATGTCCTCACAAACCATTCTTTTAATATTTCAATTTAATGATTTCCAGAATCAGTCAAATATTCCAACCTACAGATGAATCTATATATTATTATACCTTTTATTGAAAATCAATATGGAAAATATTTACCTGTCTTCAGATCCTACAGAAATTTTCCTTAAGATTATCATCTTGGTAATGGACTGTATGACTGAAATCTGAGAACAAACCAACCTAAGTTCAGAGTGGTTCATCTAGAAAAGTATTGGTCACTAGGTGAATACATGTGTACATAAACACACATACACACACACACACACACAGAGTCATTGAATCTCATGCAAATTCATTTGTTCAGGAAATGCAAGCATAGAGGAATTCAAGGATCTTTTGAAGTCAGAAGTATTGCAATGCTTTGAATAAAAGGAGAGAAACACTTGTGTTAATTTTCCTTCTACAAATTACTGATTGAGGGATTGGCTATTTAATAGTTTCCCTCCTCTTCATGTCTTCTTGACTTACACCTGCAGCAATGGATTCATCTCTTCAACAACCAAAATAAAATAAACTTTTTTCTGGTTTGATTTTTTGGTAGAGATGACAAAAGAAGCAAAACACTTAAAAATACCAATGGGTCATTGCTTATGGGCTCTTCTCAAACACAAGTTACTGCTTATCAGCATTAGGTCTTTCAGGCTCTAACAAGATTGGCAAACTGTGGTAGGTGAGATTGCTTATTGAACAGTAGCCATGATCTGCTTAGCTCAGCGGACACATGGTAAATGACCTGTGATACATTTGTACCTGCATCAGAGTGATAAAGCCAGGCTTGAGATAGGTTCCTGTTAGCAGTCAGAGAGCATGATTTGCAGGGACATCTATTGGAGATGACTTGATATAGCTGTTGACTAACTCCCCTGTTCCTGAGTCCTTCCTCTCTTTACTGTAAATAAAAGAACATGATCACCCCTTGTCAAAAAGCATTCTTTTTAATACAATTTTTTCTAAAAGAAGAATAATATTTTATCTCTATGCTATCAACTGAAAGCTAATTCTAAAAGGGGGCAGGGTACATTCCACTATTAA
The DNA here is from genome assembly GCF_028372415.1 of Notamacropus eugenii. Taxonomy (NCBI): domain Eukaryota; kingdom Metazoa; phylum Chordata; class Mammalia; order Diprotodontia; family Macropodidae; genus Notamacropus; species Notamacropus eugenii. The sequence continues at coordinate 196,603,753 of NC_092875.1, read as the reverse complement.
ACCTATGTATCCCTCTTTGAGATACAAACAGAAACAGAACTATTCCCTTAAACCAGGAGTGGGGAACCTGTAGTTTAAGGCCATATGTGGCCCTCTAGGTCCTCAAGTGTGGCCTTTTGACTGAATAGAAGCTTCACAGAACAAATTCCCTTTAAAAAAGGATTTGTTAGATGGCAGAGTAGAAAGACGCACATACACATAGCTCCGAACCCACAACCCATAGAACAACTACAAAGAAGTAACTCACAGCGAATTCTGCACCCAGAGGCCACAGAACATTGGAGCGAGGGAGATTTCTGTTCCGGAGACACCTGCAAACCCCTCGCAAAAGGTCCTTCATGCTGCGGACTGGGCGCCGGGACTGGGAGCTGAGTACAGCCCTGCCGTGGCCGCGGCACCAAGAGGAACAGATTCGAGTGGGCTTCAGGGATGGGATCTCCAGCAGCCGCACAAGTCCCTCCACCCACAGGTGACAGGGGTTGGAGAGAGAGTCTCTTTGGCAGGTCGAGGGGGGAGTGGCATGCCCCCATGGTTCGGGCCCCCTCGGGAGACAGAAGCTGAGGGGTGGCTGCAGACCGGGGCTCCCCAAGCAGGCAGGAGCCTGGATCTATTGTTGAAGGTCTGTGCATAAACTCCCTGAGGGAACTGAGGCTGAGAGGCAGCCCTGCCCCGACCTGAGCATCTGAACTTAATCTCACACTGAATAGCAGCCCTGCCCCTGCCAAAAGCCCTGAGGCTGGAAGCAGCATTTGAATCTCAGACCCCAAACACTGGCTGGGAGGATCAGGAGGTGAGGTGGGTGTGAGGAAAATATTCAGAGGTCAAGTCACTGGCTGGGAAAATGCCCAGAAAAGGGAAAAGAAATAAGACTATAGAAGGTTACTTTCTTGGTGAACAGGCATTTCCTCCCTTCCTTTCTGATGAGGAAGAACAATGCTCACCATCAGGCAAAGACACAGAAATCAAGGATTCTGTGTCCCAGCCCACCCAATGGGCTCAGGCCATGGAAGAGCTCAAAAAGAATTTTGAAAATCAAGTTAGAGAGGTGGAGGAAAAGCTGGGAAGAGAAATGAGAGACATGAAGTCAAAGCATGAACAGCAAATCAGCTCCCTGCTAAAGGAGACCCAAAAAAATGTTGAAGAAATTAACACCTTGAAAACTAGCCTAACTCAATTGGCAAAAGAGGTTCAAAAAGCCAATGAGGAGAAGAATGCTTTCAAAAGCAGAATTAGCCAAATGGAAAAGGAGATTCAAAAGCTCACTGAAGAAAATAGTTCTTTCAAAATTAGAATGGCACAGATGGAGGCTAAGGACTTTATGAGAAAGCAAGAAATCACAGAACAAAGCGAGAAGAATGGAAAAATGGAAGATAATGTGAAATATCTTATTGGAAAAACAACTGACCTGGAAAATAGATCCAGGAGAGACAATTTAAAAATTATGGGACTACCTGAAAGCCATGATCAAAAGAAGAGCCTAGACATCATCTTTCATGAAATTATCAAGGAAAACTGCCCTGAGATTCTAGAACCAGAGGGCAAAATAAATATTCAAGGAATCCACAGAACACCACCTGAAAGAGATCTAAAAAGAGAAACTCCTAAGAACATTGTGGCCAAATTCCAGAGTTCCCAGGTCAAGGAGAAAATATTGCAAGCAGCTAGAAAGAAACAATTCAAGTACTGTGGAAATACAATCAGGATAACACAAGATCTAGCAGCTTCCACATTAAGGGATCAAAGGGCATGGAATAGGATATTCCAGAAGTCAAAGGAACTAGGACTAAAACCAAGAATCACCTACCCAGCAAAACTGAGTATAATACTTCAGGGGAAAAATTGGTCTTTCAGCGAAATAGAGGATTTTCAAGCATTCCTGATGAAAAGACCAGAGCTGAAAAGAAAATCTGACTTTCAAACACAAGAATGAAGAGAACCATGAAAAGGTGAACAGCAAGGAGAAGTCATAAGGGACTTACTAAAGTTCAACTGTTTACATTCCTACATGGAAAGACAATATTTGTAACTCTTGAAACATTTCAGTATCTGGGTACTGGGTGGGATTACACACACACACATGCACACACGCACACATACATAGAGACAGAGTGCACAGAGTGAATTGAAGAGGATGGGATCATATCTTAAAAAAAAATGAAATCAAACAGTGAGAGAGAAATATTGGGAGGAGAAAGGGAGAAATTGAATGGAGCAAATTATCTCTCATAAAAGAGGCAAGCAAAAGACTCATTAGTGGAGGGATAAAGAGGGGAGGTGAGAGAAAAACATGAAGTCTACTCTCATCACATTCCACTAAAGGAAAGAATAAAATGCACACTCATTTTGGTATGAAAACCTATCTTACAATACAGGAAAGTGGGGGAGAAGGGGATAAGCAGGGTGGGGGGGATGATAGAAGGGAGGGAATGTGGAGGAGAGTGCAATTTGAGGTTGACACTCATGGGGAGGGATAGGATCAAAAGAGAATAGAAGTAATGGGGGACAGGATAGGATGGAGGGAAATAGAGTTAGTCCTATACAACACAATTATTATGGAAGTCATTTGCAAAACTACACAGATTTGTCCTATATTGAATTGCTTGCCTTCCAAAGGGAAGGGGTGGAGAGGGAGGGAGGTAAAGAAGTTGGAACTCAAAGTGTTAGGATCAACTGTCGAGTAGTGTTCTTGCCACTAGAAAATAAGAAATACAGGTGAAGGGGTATAGAAAGCTATCTGGCCCTACAGGACAAAAGAGAAGATGGAGACAAGGGCAGAGAGGGATGATAGAAGAGAGAGCAGATTGGTGATAGGGGCAACTAGAATGCTTGGTGTTTTGGAGGGGGAGGGGACAAAAGAGGAGAAAATTCATAGCCCAAAATTTTGTGAAAATGAATGAATGTTAAAAGTTAAAAAAAAAAATGATTTGTTCTGTAAAACTTGGACTCAGAAAGCTGCACCCAAGGACCTTGAAGACCAAATGTGACCTTGAGGCCACAAATGCCCCAAACTTGCTTTAAACTAAGATATATTAGGATTTTGATGTAAAAGTTGAAGTTTTTTAGGTTTCGACTTCACATGGTCTTCCATAGTTAATTCATCTGCAATTTTCACTAAATAGTTACATACTTCCTACTTTTATAGAACTTAACCTCTTCGAATGAAATGTTTTGAATTAGCTGTACAGTCCTTCCACTGGACCATCCATCACTGTGATGCTACTTGAATTTCCATCTTTAGTACTCTCTTGTTAGTATCTTTCTAATCTCCAGGAAAGTAAAGTTGGAGTTAGAAAATAATTTTGAAAATTCCCTATTATTGTAAAAAAAAAAAAGTGAACTAAGCTGAAAAATAAAATACAGTGTGAATAAAAGAGAAGAACTTAAAGGAAATGAAATCTAGAGTAACACCCTGTCTATGAAACTAGCCAATAGTTATTTCAGAGTTGTTAGCTTATTTTTTTTTGTTTATTTTATCATCAGCAAGTTATTAAAGCCCATGGTACCTCTTTTCATAATAGTAAAACGGGTTAGAAGGTCTCTACAGTTCCTTCCTGACAGTTGGGTGGTAGAGTGATTAGGGAACTGAATTTGGAATCAAGAAGACTCATCTTCATGAGTTCAAATGTGGCTGAAAATACTTGCTGTGTGACCCTGAGCAAGTCACTTAATTCTGTTTGGCTCAATTTTCTCATCTGTTAAATGATATGGAAAAAGAAATGGCAAACCACTCCAGTAGAAATGCCCAATGGAATCATGAAGAATCAGACATAACTGAACAACTAAAAAGGTCCCATCTACCTCTGTAATTTTATGCTTATGTAATTCTAAACTCTCTAAATCTGCTCTTCTCAACCAGCTACAAACATGGTAGTGAACAGTGAGAAATGAAACTTTACAACTTAGTGTGTTTCTTTTTCAACTGTCTTTTTAAGCTTCTTAGCTATCCTCTAACTGTCATGATAAGTATTTCACCTTGTTCCTTTCATATTTCAAAAAATATACCTAAACACACAAAAGAAATGAAGTTTTTGTAACTTACTATTGGACTTATGCATAACAATTTGAACTCTTCTTTCTTTTTTCATTCTCAGGAGATAAAAAGTATCTTGAATTTCTTTAAATGATCTAGAATAGTTCAGAACACAGAACTTTACATGGCTACTCTTGGAGAAGTGTTAATTGAGTATCTCAAGGAGCTGAATGTATTCATGAAAGAGTAGGTTTAAACAATTTGGACTGTGACTATTCGTCAATCCTTTAAATATGCACAACAGCGGAAAAAAACTACCTAAAAACAAGACTGCTGCTTTAGATGGTAACAAATGTAGAATTTAAAAGTGGGCATTCAAGGAATAAACACTTCTGAGAAAAAAGAGCAAGAGCGGCTGTCAAAAATAATCACCCTCTTTACAAGCCAGAATTGAGAAATGAAGCTGTCAGTTTGTGTTATCTTTGCCAGGCAATGGCAAAAGTACAGGGGTAGAGAAGTGAGGGAGGTAGCAGAGGATGGAAGAAGGGAAGGGAAAAGTTCTGTCAGTAATTTAAATAACCTGATAGCAAAGCATATTACGTTTTTGTACTGAAATATGTGAGGGCCATTCTAGAACAAGATTTCTACAAAGTCAAATAGAAACCATTTACTGTAGCTCCTAAGCATTCTATTCTTCCTAGAATTCATGCATATTCCCAGTCTTTGCATCTGTCCCTTTGTCCTAACTGAAACTGAGTTTTACTTTGCCTCTCTATTCTGTACTGAAATACTAGCAGTAAATACTATGATGGAAAGCTGGCTTTTTTTTTTATCTCTGGCATTTTGAAAGAAAACAGAGCATTAGCTTTATATTTATTTGTACTTTTTTTCTGGACATGAGTTTGATTTACATTGGATAGAAATCCAAAACTGTGGTGGTACAAACCATAACTGTGGTGAAGAATCATTGTGAGATATGACCAACAAGATTACACCAAACTGGACCATTATAGGCCAGGAGAAAACTTGTCAGCAGCTACCTCACAGGGTTGTGAAGATGAAATGAGACAAAATAGATAAAGAATTACACAAATTTTAAATTGCTGTATACATGGTAGTTGTTTTGTCTGTATGTAGTAGTTCTATTTGGAAGCCAGTTGATAAAAGTTGAAATCACCTGACCCTTGGCAAACAGGTCTATAGGATTCAATCAGCTGTGTCCAATGAGCAGGACACAGTTACATTTTCTACCTTTCCATGGGCACTCTTGCTCTGCAATTCATGCCATGCCTTAAGTTTTTAAAAGTAAACCCTTAACTTTTCCCAACAAACTCTTCTCATTAAAGACTCTTAGAGTACTATATGAATGACTGAAAACACATCTAGCTATTAGCCACAAAAATAATCAAATAAATCAACAGATAAATCAATCAATCAATAAAAAAAATAAATGAGTAAAAATAATCTGGGGGCAGAGCCAAGATGATGGAGTGAGAGCACATACTCACCTAAGGTCTACCACAAATTCCTTCAGATACCTCTAAAAAGAAAATCTCAACAAATTTAAGAGTGGTGGAATTCAATAAAAGACTGAGTGTGGCAAATTTCTAGCCAAGGAAAGTCTGGAAGGTCAACAGGCAGGATTTGTTACAGGGGGTTGGAGGAGCATACAGTGCAAAGGATACACTAGCACAGACTTTGCCATAGAGGAGCCAAGCAGGAACCAATGGGCAGATTGAATAAGAAGCAGCAGTGTGGATTCTCAACCACATCAGCCCAGGACAGGAGTCCAGCATAACTGAGTGAGAGAGAAGCACAGAACCCCAGGTAATGGCAGCAGCTGCTGATTAAATATCTATAAGTCACCTACTTGAACTTCCAGAAGCCAAAATGATGAAGTGATCTGTAAGTGCTTCCCCTTCCCCTTGTAGACCTTGAAAAACCCAGAGAATATTTCCCCAGGAAAAATCCTGGAATAGTGGAATCAGTCAAAGGGGTAAACAGTCTCTTAGCTGAAGAGACTAGGAAAACATTAAGGAGACATTCTCTTGCTGTAGTTGAAAAGTGCAGGGCAGTACACTGAGCTGTCTCAGTGAAGAAGGAGGAGATCCTGAGCTCTAGGGGGTAGAGCCCATGAGTGCCAACATGAGGAGCCCAGACATGCCTTAGCACAGACAGGGAATTGGGAAGACACCAGTGCAGATAGAGGTGCACCAACAGCTGCGACTCCCTGTTCTATAGCTCAGTGGAGGAGACCTCTTTCAGCCAGACTACCCCAACAGCATACCTTATGCAGCAAGCTCCAGGATCACTCCAGGGAAACACAGAAAGATGTCACCTGGCCTCTGCCTTGGTATACCAGCCATCTCAATACCAGGTAAGCAGCAGCATTTTAGCTTCTAGCTGATAGAACCAGAGGTCACAGCACTCAAAGTCTCAATTTGTCAGCACAAGAACTGTGCAACACAGCCCCTTGTGCCCCAGAAGCAGAGATCCACTTTAAAAGACAAGAAAAAGGTGATCATCATGAGCAAGAAGCAAACCAGAAAAGAAACAATAAAAAACAAAGAATCTTGCCGTGGGGACAAATTCCAAAACACAAATACAGACAAGGTCAGCATTGGCAGTGTACTCCCATCTGAAACCTCAGAAGGGTTTATGAACTGGTCTCAAGTCCAAAGAGCTCAAGAAGGATTTTAAAAACCAAATTAGAGGGGTAAGAGAAAAATTGGCCAATGATTTTAAAAATATGAAAAAAAAATTCACTGAAGAGAATGGCTCCTTAAAAAAGAAAATTGGGCAAATGGAAAAGGAAGTGCAAAGCCTAACTGGAGAAAATAATTCCTTAAAAAGAACAATTGGATAAATGGAAAAGGAGATGCAAAAGTTAACTGAAGAAAATCTATTAAAAATTAGAATTGGGCAAGTGGAAGCTAATATCTCTATGAGACATCAAGAAAGAGTCAAACAGAATCTCTAGAATGGAAAAAATAGAAGAAAATGCAAATAGACAGTAAAACTATACCAGCAGGTGACCTCAACCTCTCCCTCTCTGAACTTGATAAATCTCAAAATAAACAAAAAAGAAGTTAAGGAGGTGAATGGAACTCTGGCTTTGGTAGATATGATAGATCTCTGGAGAAAATTGAATAGGGATAGAAAGGAATATACCTTTTTCTCAACAGTACATGGTGCATATACAAAACTTGACCATGTACTGGGGCATAAAAACTTCACAATCCAATGCAGAAGGGCAGAGATAGTCAATGTAAGATCATAATGAAATAAAAGTTGTATGTCATAAAAGGCCATGGAAAGAGAGATAAAAATTAATTAGAAAATAAACAATCTAATCCTAAAGAATGGGTGGGTTAAGCAACAAGTCATAGAAAAAATTAATAACCTCATTCAAGAGATTGACAATAATGAGGCAACCTACCAAAACTCATGGATGCTGCAAAAGCAGTCTTAGGGGAAGTTTTGACAGCCTATATGAATAAAATAGAGAAAGCATAGACCAATGAATTGGGCATGCAGCTGAAAAAAAGCTAGAGAAAGAACAAATTGAAAATCCCCAAGTAAATACCAAATTAGAAATACTGAAAATCAAAGGAGAGAATAATAAAATTGAAATTAATAAAACTATTGAACCAGTAAAAAACTAAGATTTGGTTTCATGGAAAAATAATAAAATTGATAAATCTTCAGTCAAGTTGATTTTAAAAAATTAGGAAGAAAGCCAAATTACCAATATAAAAAATGAAAAGGGTGAACTCACCTCCAATGAGGAGGAAATTAAAACAATATTTAGAAACTACTTTGCCCAACTATATGCCTCTCAATTTGACAGTCTAAGTGATATGGTTGAATATTTTAAAAATGAATTCCCTAGGAAAAAAAGTCTCCAGGACCAGATGGATTTACATGTGAACTCTATCAAACATTTAAAGAACAGTTAATTAACTATATAGATTGTGAAGATTGGTGAAGAAGGAATCCTATCAAATTATTTTTATGCTACAAATATGTTTCTGATACCTAAACTAGGAAGAGCCAAAACAGAGAAAGAAAATTATAGACCAATTTCTCTAATGAATAAAGACACAAAAACTTTAAATAAGATATTAGCAAAAAGAATATAGTAACTTACAATGAGAATAATACATTATGATCAGGTATGATTTATACCAGGAATGCAGAGCTGGTTTAATATTAGGACAACTGTCAGCATTATTGATCATATCAACCACAAAACTAACAGAAACCAATAGATGCAGGAAAACTTTTTGACAAAATTCAACACCCTTTCCTATTGAAAACACTGGAGAGCATAGGAACAAATGGAGCCTTCCTTAAAATAATAAGCAGTATCTATCTAAAACCATCAGTAGGCATTATATGCAATGGGCAGAAGCTAGATGCACTTCCAATAAGATTAGGGGTGGAATAAGGATGTCCGTTATCCCTACTGTTATTTAATATGGTACTAGAAATGCTGGCTTTAGCTATGAGAAGCAAAAAAAATTGAAGGAATTAGAATATGAAAAGAAGAAACTTAATGATCTCTTTTTGCAGATGATATGATGATATACTTTGAGAATCCAAGAGAATCAAGTCAAAAACTACTTCAAATAATAAACAACTTTTGCAATGTTGCAGTTTACAAAATAAACCCATGTAAATCACCTGCATTTCTATATATTGTTCACAAAGCCCAACAGCAAGAGATAGAAAGAGAAATCCCATTTAAAACTGTGGTACATACTATAAAATATCTGGGATTCTACCTGCCAAACCAAACCCAGGGACTATATGAACACAATTACAAAACACTTTTCACACAAATAAAGTCTAAGTAAGTAGAAAAACATCAGTTGCTCGCAGATGGGGCAAGCTAATATAATAAAATATGACAATTCTACCAAAATTAATTTACTTATTCAGTGCCACACCAATCAAACCACCAGAAAATTATTTTCTAGAGTTAGAAAAAATAACAAAGAATTCATCTGAAAGAATAAAAGTTCCAGAATACCAAGGGAATTAATGACAATAAATGTTAATTAAGAAAGGTAGCTTAGCCCTATCAAATCCCAATAAAGTAGCAATCATCAAAACCACTTGGTACTGGCTAAGAAATGGAGGGGTTGACCAGTGGAATAAATTAGGTACTCAAGACACAATAATCAATGAATATAGCAGTCTACTGTTTGATAAGCTCAAGGGCCCCAGCTTCTGGGATAAGAACTCACTGTTTGACAAATACTGTCAGGAAAACTGGATAACAACGTGGCATAAACTGAACATGGACCAATGCCTGATACCAAAAGCAAGAATAAAGTCCAAATAGATACATGATCTAGTATGAGGAGTGATATTTGAAGCACATTAGGGGAACACGGAATAGTATATTTGTCAGATTTATGGAGAATGGAGAAATTTATGACCAAACAAGAGAGAGAAAATGATGAAGTGTAAAATGGATAATTCTAATTACATTAAATTAAAGTGTTTGTATAAACAAACCCAATGCAGCCAAGGTTGGGAAGGAAGCAGAAAACTGGGAAAGAATGTTTACAACTAGTGTCTTGTGATAAAGGCCCCATTTCTAAAATATACAGAGAACTGGGTCAAATTCACAATAATACAAGTCATTCCCCAATTGATAAATAATCAAAGGATATGAACAGGCAACTTGCAGAGGAAGAAATTAAAGCTATCTGTAGTCATATGAAAAAATGTTATAAATCACTATTGATTAGAGAAATGCAAATCAAAACAACTCTGAGGTACCACATCACACCTATTAGATTGGCTATCATGACAAAACAGAAAGATGATATATGTTGGAGAAGATGAGAGAGAGTTGGAACACCAATTCGTTGTTGGTGGAGCTGTGAGGTGATGCAACCATTCTGGAGAGCTATTTGGAACTATGCCCAAGGGGCAGCAAAAATGCGTATCTTTTACCCAGTAATGTTGCCTCTAGGATTGTATCTCAAAGAAATCATAAAAATGAGAAAGGGTCCCACATGTACAAAAATATTTATAGCAGCTCTCTTTGTGGTGGCCAATTACTGGAAATTGAAGGAAAGTTGCTTACTTGGGGAACGGCTGAACAAGTTGTGGTATATGAATATAATGGAATACTATTGTGCTATAAGAAATGATGAATAGGACGACTTCAGAGAGGCCTTGAAGGACTTATATGAATTGATACTGAGTGAAATGAGCAGAACCAGGAAAACGTACACAGCAGCCACAGTTTGTGAGGAATGTTTCTGGTAGACCTAGCCCTTCACAGCAAAGGATATGCAAATTTTAGGAAGAAAAAAAAATGAAACTATGTAAATGTAAATGTAAATGCTCTAATTCATGAATAATCAAAGAAATGCACATTTAAAAAGACCTGTTAATATCACCTTATATTCATCAGATTGGCTAATATGGCACAAAAGCAAATTGACAAATTCTGGGGTGTTGTGGAAAAATAAGCACACTAACATGCTTAGGTAAAGCTGTAAACTGATCCAACCATTTTGAAGAACAATTTAGAACTATGCCCAAAGGGCTATTATGTATGCCCTTTAACCCAGAAATACTACTATTACACCAGTGATGTGAAAGAAAAAGGAAAAGAAGCCACATGCACAAAAATATTTGTACCAACTCTTGGTGGTGTTGTTTTGTGGTAGCAGAGTTGGAAATTGAAACTATCAAGTGGGGAATGGTTAAACAAGCTGTAGCATATGATTCTGATGGAATACTATTGTGCTGTAAGAAATAACAAAGAAGATAGTTTCAGAAAAACCTGGGAAGATTTATATGAACTATTGCAAAAGAAAGTAAGCACAACTAGGAAAACATTGTAGACAATAACAATAATACTGTAATGACAGTCAGATACTCTGATCAATATAGTTATCCATGGCAATTCTAATGGACTCATGAGCAAAAAACACTGTCAATCTCCAGTGAAAGGACTGATAAACTGAATGTAGATTAAAGCATATGTCCATTCATTTTCTTGTTTAATTTTTCTTTTATACCATGGCTTATGTGGAAATGTTTTACATGACACCATATGTATGATGGATATTATGTTTCTTTCCCCATCAATTGGTGGGAGATGGGTTGGAGAGAGAAAATTCTGAACTGAAAATAAATTTTAAGAAATAATTTTAATTTATTTTAAAATAACTCCACACTTTAAGCTGAAGAAAAGAGATAGATTAAAGGCATTCAAACTGTTTGAAACCATCAATTTTTTGTGATGTTTCCTTGGAGGAGAGTAAGGAGGAACTACCAAATAACAACACACACACCAAAAAAAAGAAGAAATAAAGCCATTAAATTTTAGAAAAAAAGACAACAGATTTATTTCATATTTTAGGGCTCATTTTAAAATCACTTGTGTGTAAGAAGACCACCATCTTGCTATTACAGAATCCAAAATCAATATCATTAGGAACAAAATATTTAAAAATTAGGTTTTATATATATATATATATATATGTATATATATATATATATATATATATATATATATATATATATATATATAATTGAGGCAATTCCAACTTGATTTAGTCATGCATACTATTGATTCAAAAAGGAGCAGGCAGTGGAACAAAAGAAAAGACACAGTATCACAATTTCCCAAGAAAGATTAGCTTTTATAAATAAACTAGCAAAATGAAGGGACCAAATTCCTATCAAGTAACTGAGTCAGGAAATACTTTATCTCTCTGCCAAGTGGAATGAGATGATAGGTAATGGCAACACCAGTTTAAAATATGAACTTATTTTTCAAAAATTGCATAGAAATATGTTGGAAGATCATGAGAAATATTGCATCATAAAAAAGACAGAAATAGTGCTGGGGGTGTAGTTTTCAGAAAGCCTGGCAAAAGAACTAAGTCATATCACCCTGAAGATATCTAAAGATATTAACAGGAAGGATGGGGGGGAAGCAGATAAAAATTTAAAAGCATCTGAAAATATTTCTAGAAAAAGTTATCTTTTTTTCCCATCAATGAGGCTGGGGTCAGCATATTAGGGCTCCAGTATATTCTTTAATGTGTTGTATGAAGAAATAAATTACACTAAAAAATAAATAAATCATGAACTAAAACTAAAAAAATGGAAAGACATCTGGATTAGATCAAATACATATGGAGGAAGTCAATGCTAGGAGGAACAAAATTTGGATAACTGGAAAATATATTTGCATAATACTGGAAAGGGAGAAGTACCCCAAATTTTTTAGGGGAAAAGCATACCTAGTCATTAATGTCTCTGAAAAGGCAATAGAATACAGATACAAATACACATATACATAAAGACACCACAAACACACACATATATTTAACTACCAACTCATATGTCCGCTTTCCTCCTCTACAAAAAACTTTCATGAAAACAATCCACATGCTCAATTAAGATATTCTTGATGATAGTTTAAGAAAATCAGTGAGAGTTCACAAAAATATTCTATATCTGTCAACAAAATTAATTTATAAATTTAGATATTCACATACACACACACACACGCACACACACACACACACATATATATTTTCTTTTTTCTAAATGGAGCATTTGAAGCAAAAGAAGTACATGCCACCATACAGGTTCCACACATCTATTTCATGCGTTTATTCCAAAATCATATACCCTAAAAGAAATAATAACACAACATAGTTTCTTTGACCTTTTGATTACTGAAATCATTCTATGAATCAAGACATAAGGTAGAAATACATATGTTCAAAGATATTCATCACTATCACAGAGGATTTGTAACTAAAGAGGTCAAAAGGAAATATGAAGGGAGATGTTATCTTTATCTAGAAAAAGAACTGATAAATAAAAGTAGGTATAATATGATTTTACACACACACACACACACACACACACACACACACACACGACATTTTTTCTAGTCTAAGAAAACTTAGGAGGTCAGCAGGATAAGTTTGTAACACCAGAGTAGAGAACTGTACACAAGAGGCAGTAACAACTGCAGCAGCAGGTTTTGGAGCTCTCAGTCCAGAAACAGTAAGGGATTCAGACAATTGATCAGAAAGTAAGGGGATGCTTTGCTGACACTGGGTACATCTGTCATTGATTAGCAACTCTATTGCTTATATGCAGTTCTGGGTTGAAGGACAGGGCTGGGAAGGGCACTGGCAGGGTGCAGTCAGTCACAAGGGAGTTGAGGTTCTCATTTCATTTCTAAAAAAAGAGCATCACTAGTGCTTGTGGTACAGTGCATTAGGGCCTCTTCCTGTGTAAAGACCTAGAGAGCAATGACTGCCCCTCTCCCTGAATCACACAATCTTGGAAGCACCAAAAACTTGGAGACCCCTAGAACTAGCTCAGAAAACAACATTCTCATTTGCCTTCACATCCCTTTTTTCCCCTCCACAATAAAAGCTTTTTCTTGCCTCTTTTATTTGAGATGATTTACCCCATTCTACCTCTCCCTTTCCCTTTCTCCCTGAACATTACTCTCTCTCACCCCTTATTTTTATTTTTTAGATATAATACCTTCATATTCACCTCACACCTGTGTCCTTTGTCTATATATACTCTGTCCTAATAGTGAAAAAGTTTTTATGAGTTACAAGTATCATCTTCCCATGTAGTAATGCAAACAGTTTAACCTTATTAAGGTCTTTGTGATTTCCCTTTCCTCTTTACTTTTTATGCTTCTCTTGAGTCTTGTATTTGAAAGTCAAATTTTCTATTCAACTCTGGTCTTTCCATCAAGAATTCTTGAAAGGCCCCTATCTCATTAAATATCCACTGTTTTCACCAAAAGAATTATAACTGGGTTTTGCTGGGTAGGTGATTCTCTGTTGTAATCCTTGCTCCTTTGCCCTCTGGAATATCATGTTCCAAGCCCTCTAATCCTCTAAGGTACAAGCAGCTAAATTTTGTGTTCGCCTGATCATGGCTCCAAAATACTTGAATTCTTTCTCTCTGACTGATTGCAGTATTTTCTCCTTGATCTGGTAACTCTGGAATTTGGCTAAATATTTCGGGCAGATTTCATCTTAAAATCTATTTCAGGAAGTGACAAGCAGATTCTTTTAATTTCTATTCACCTTGTGAATCTAAGATATCTGAGTAGTTTTCTTTGATAATTTCTTGAAATACATGTAAGGCTCTTTTTGTAAAATCATGGATTTCAGGTATTCTAATAAATTTTATATTATCTCTCCTTGATCTAGTTTCTAGGTCAGTTGTTTCAGTGAGATAGTTCACATTGTCTTCTATTTTGTTTTCATTCTTTTGGTTTTGTTTTATTGTTTCATTATTTCTCACGTCATTAACTTCCATTTGCTCAATTTTGATTTTTAAGGAATTATTATCTTCAGTGATCTTTTGTACCTACTTTTCCATTTGGCCAATTCTGCTTTTTAAGGCATTCTTCTCCTCAGTGGCTCTTCGCACGTTTTTTTTTTTTAACCATTTAGCCTAGTTTGTTTTTTTAATGTTCTATTTTATTCATTGTATGTGTGTGTGTGTGTGTGTGTGTGTGTGTGTGTGTGTGTCCTTTACTAAGGTGTTGACTCTTTTATTCACAATTTTCTTGCATCATTCTCATTCCTCTTCCTGGTTTTCCTCTAACTCTCTTACTAGATTTTCAAAATCCTTTCTGAGATCCTTCATGACCTGGGACCAATTCACATTTTTCTTGGAGGCTTTGGATACAGGAACTTTTCCTTTGTTATCTTCTGAGTATATTTTAATCTTCCTTGTCACCATAGTAAATTTCTATGTTCAGAATTTTTTCTGTTGTCTGCTCATATTCCCAGCCCATTTCTTGATTCAGCCTATTTAGATCTTTGTTAAAGTAGTGATCTGCTTCTGTGGTGAAGAGCACACTGTCCCAAGTTTCAGAGGTTTTGTGCAGTTGTTTTTAGAGATACTTTTAAGGACCTGTAAGTTTTCAGTTCTTCCAAGATGGTTTGATCTAATAAGAGATGTTTATTACTCTCCTGGCCTGTACTTTGGACTGTGAGCAACCACAAGCATTCTTTCCTGCCCCAGAACTGTTTTGAGAGACCTTGTTCCAGTAAGGCCACAAGCTCTGGTTTGTTCACTGTGGGATTGCCCCCCCCTCCCCGACTGCAACCTGGATCTGATTGCAGAACAAGCAATAGAATCTTGCCTCAGTGCTAGCAAAGAGACCCTTATTCAACTCCCTTGTTTGTGAGTTGGGAGTTGTGGAAGCAACTGCTGCTGCTGCTGATTCTTTTCCCTTTAAAATATCCTTTAAGCTTCATCTGGGGCAGCTAGGTGGGGCAGTCAAGAGAGCACCAGGGCAGGAGTCAGGAAAACCTGAGTTCATATCTCACCTCAGACACTTGACACTCACTAGCTGTGTGACCTTGGGCAATTTAACTTCACTTAACTCCAATTGCCTCATCCTGGGTCAACTCCAGTCATCCTGATGAATATCTGGTCACTGGATTCAGATGGCTCTGGAGGAGAAGTGAAGCTGGTGATCTACACAGCCCTTACTCATTCAAAAAAAAGCCCAAAAAGTGAAGTGCAAGTCATATCATCATTTCTCTGATGGCATGGTCTTCTTCGGCAACAAAGGATGAACACACACATCCTTTAAGCTTCATCTAAAATCTCACCTATGTCATAAAACCTCACTTAATGACTGTGTTGGAAAAAATTTCTCCCTCCTGTGAACTCTTATATGAGTTATTATTTGGTGTTTCTTTTAGGATCTTTGAGTTATAAGGCATTTTATTCGAGGTGTTCGTTTCTTTTTTGCCCCTACACAAATTGATAAGACTATAGAATGCAAACATGTATCTTTAATAACAAACACAAGAAACATTTTCTTGTTCTTGAACTCATAGAGTTAGGAGATATATTGATTTGAAAAAAAAAATTGATGCATGAATTGGTTGTTACATCAAGTACTGCTTATCAGATATACCATACCAAATTGTGGATTATTATTTATTAGTAATATTCACTCAAGTGCTACTGTGAAGAATATTAGAACAAGTTACATTGCTGTGGAGGAATTGTAATTTATATCCATCTGACTTATACTAACATCAATGTTCATTTACTGTGAGAAAACTGGCATACTGATCTTGGATTCTGGCCTTGATTAAGGTCCCAAGTTTGTGACTTACTAGCCATGTGATCCTGAAGAAGTTGCTATCACCTTGGCTTTCACAACTTCAAAATAGGTATAATAATACTTTCATTGCCTAATCCCTGAGGTTTGTTGTAAATAAAGTGTTTCTGAGCCTCAAAGTAATATGTAAGTGTAAGTTGTTGTTGGTTTTGATTCCAGCCCATTCTGGCTAGAATCGTGTCTCCTATTATTGAAGCAACAGAAATGGGTAGTAGTATTAAGGGATTCAAGAATTAGAAAAAAATGATTTTTCAAGGCATGGAAATGGTCTTGGGAAGGATGGAGGTAGAATACATTAAGTGAAGTCAAAAACCTTGAAAAGTAGAGTTATTTATAGGTTATTATAGACAAGTGATTCACAATGGCTAAAAATAAAGCTAGGTATGGGATGGAATGAAAGGACTTGGGGTCCTTTCAGGAGCCCTGAAGGCAGGAAGAACATTTGCTTTAATTAAACCAGTTCCTGTCTTCAAAAGGGCATCCATTTTCTGTTCAGAAGAAAGAATGAGATAATTCTTAACTAAAAAACAGTCTGTCTCCCTGCCCCCAACTTAAATTAAACCACTAAAAAAGTTGAGGCCATTATACTGAAAACAAAGAACAGCATTATATCAATGTTTAGTGATATTGTTAACATGACAAGCATATCATCAGGTTCTTCAACATATTAGTAACTCTCTGCAGTCCAACAGATTGGATTTTACTAAAGAAATTTCATCTGGACTTACATCAATACATATTCATAGGACAAATTTGAAAGGTCAAAAGATGATGCTAGGTAAGGGTCCCTTCAATAAATATGGTAATGTTATTACAGCATTCCTCTCTACTCCACCATTCCCTTCTTTGTATTGAGTTCTTGCTTATTTTATACATTTTTTGATAACACACAGTATGTAATTAGATTACAAAGAATAAACTAATTAGTCATATTGTGGAATGTGGTATAGAATTAGATATAATTTATTAAGAATCAGTGTCAATATTACATATTTACATATATGTATGTATATTTTATTGAAGTATTTATAAATTAACCATTTGATTTTTAATGAAAATTAATTTATCAAATGAAGTAAAGTCTGCTTTAAATCAGAAACTTAGCATTTCCCTTTTAGCTGGTTGTCTTTTGATTCTCCAATAATTTTTTCTTTTTTTTTCCAATTTATTTATTTTTAGTTTTCAACATTCATTTCCACAAGATTTTGAGTTCCAAATTTCCTCCACATCTCTCCCCTTCCCACCCCAAAAGTCTATGCATTCTGATTACCCCTTCCCCCAATCTTCCCTCCCTTCTATCATACCCCTCCCTTTCCCTTATACTCATCTTGTCTCTTTTCTTGTAGGACAAGATAAATTTTTATACCCCATTACCTGTATTTCTTATTTCCCAGTTACATGCAAAAGCAATTCTCAAAACTGGTTCCTAAAACTTTGAGTTCCAACTTCTCTCCCTTCCTCCCTCCCCACTCATCCCCACTGAGAAGGCAAGCAATTCAATAAAGGTTATATATGTGTAGTTTTGCAAAAGACTTTCCTAAGAGTCATGTTGTGAAAGACTAACTATATTTCCCTCCATCCTATCCCGCCCCTCATTTATTCTATTCTCTCTTTTGACCCTGTCTCCCCCAAAAGTGTTTACTTCTAATTACTCCCTTCTCCCATTTGCCCCCCTTTCTATCATCCCTCCAACCCACTTATCCTTTTCTTCCCCACTTTCCTGTAGTATAAGATAGATTTTCATACCAAATTGAATGTGTATATTATTCCCTCCTTAAGCCAAAGATGATGAGAGTAAGCTTCACTTTTTCCCTCTCCCCTTCCTACTTTTCCCCTCCACTGAAAAGCTTTTTCTTGCCTTTTTTATGAGAGAGAATTTGCCCCATTCGATTTCTCCTTTTCTCTTCCCAATATATTCCTTTTTCACCCCTTAATTTTATTTTTTTTAGATATTATCCTTTAGTATTCAACTGACCCTGTGCTCTCTCTCTCTATATATACATATATATATACATATTTGTATATGTATATATGTGTGTATGTGTCTAATCTCTCCAACTATCTAAATACTGAGAAAAATCTCAAGAGTTACAAATATTATCTTTCAATGTAGGAATGTAAACAGTTCAACTTTAGTAAGTCTTTTAAGATTTCTCTTTCCTGGGGCGGAGCCAAGATGGCGAAGTAGAAAGATGCACATACACATAGCTCCGAACACACAAACCACAGAACGGCTAGAGGGGACCAAGCCAGGGCGAATTCTGCACCCAGAGACCACGGAGTATTGGAGCGAGGGAGATTCCTGCTCCGGAGAGACCTGCGGACCTCTTGCGGGGGGTCCTTCACGCCGCGGACTGGGCGCCGGGACGGGGAGCAGAGTGCGGCCCTGCCGCGGCTGTGACACTGAGGGGAGGAGATCCGAGAGGGCTACGGGGACGGGATCTCCAGCGGCCATGCGGGTCCCCCCACCCACAGAGGGACCTGCAAACCTCTCGCAAAAGGTCCGTCGTGTTGCAGACGCGGAGCCCAGCCTGGACCTGCAGCGGTGGCGGCGGCGGCCATGGCTCCGAGAGGCACAGATCTGAGAGAGCTCTGGAGGCGAGATCTTCAGCGGCGGCACGGGCCCCCCCACCAACAGGTGACTGACGGGGGTGGGTGAGAGAGTCTCTTTGGCGGGTTGAGAGGGGAGTGGGGTGCCCCCATGGCTCGAGCCCCCCCGGGAGGTGGGGGCTGAGAGATGGCTGCGGATGGGGGCTCCCCAAAACGGGCAGGAGCCTGGATCCATTGTGGAAGGTCTGTGCATAAACCCCCAGAGGGAACTGTGCCTGAGAGGCGGCCCTGCCCCTGACCACCTAAACTTAATTCTCACACTGAATAGCAGCCCTGCCCCCGCCAAAAATCCTAAGGCGGGAAGCAGCATTTGAATCTCAGTCCCCAAACGCTGGCTGGGAGGACCAGGAGGCGAGGTGGGTGTGAGGAGAACATTCAGAGGTCAGGCCACTGGTTGGAGAAAATGCTAAGAAAAGGGAAAAGAAATAAAATTATTGAAGGGTACATTACCGGAGAAAAGACACTTCCTCCCTTCCTTTCTGATGGGGAAGAACAATGCTTGCCATCAGGCAAAGACACAGAAATCGAGGATTCTGTGTCCCAGCCCACCCAATGGGCTCGGGCCATGGAAGAGCTCAAAAGGAATTTTGAAAATCAAGTTAGAGAGGTGGAGGAAAGACTGGGAAGGGAAATGAGAGGGATGAGGGAGAAGCATGAAAAGCAGATCAGCTCCCTGCTAAAGGAGAACCAAAAAAATCTTGAAGAAATTGGCACCTTGAGAACTAGCCTAACTCAGCTGGCAAGGGAGGTGCAAGGGGCCAATGAGGAGAAGAATGCTTTCAAAAGCAGAATTAACCAAATGGAAAAGGAGATTCAAAAGCTCACTGAAGAAAATAGATCTTTCAAAACTGGAATGGTACGGATGGACGCTAAGGACTTTTCGAGAAAGACAGATATCTCAGAACATACCGCGCAGATTCGAAAAATGGAAGATAATGTGAAATATCTTATTGGAAAAACAACTGACCTGGAAAATAGAATCAGGAGAGACAATGTAAAAATTCTGGGACTACCTGAAAACCATGATCAAAAGAAAAGCCTAGACATCATCTTCCATGAAATTATCAAGGAAAACTGCCCTGAGATTCTAGAACCAGAAGGCAAAATAAATATTCAAGGAATCCGCAGAACACCGCATGAAAGAGATCCAAAAAGAGAAACTCCTAGGAGCATTGTGGCCAAATTCCAGAATTCCCAGGTGAAAGAGAAAATATTGCAAGCAGCTAGAAAGAAACAATTCAAGTATTGTGGAAATACAATCAGGATAGCACAAGATCTGGCACCCTCTACATTGAGGGATAGAAGGGAATGGAATAGGATATTCCAGAAGTCAAAGGAACTAGGACTGAAGCCAAGAATCACCTACCCAGCAAAACTGAGTATAATACTTCAGGAGAAAAAATGGTCTTTCAATGAAATAGAGGACTTTCAAATTTTCCTGATGAAAAGACCAGAGCTGGAAAGAAAATTTGACTTTCTAACACAAGAATGAAGAGAACCATGAAAAGGCGAACAGCAAAGAGAAATCATAAGGGACTTACTAAAGTTGAACTGTTTACATTCCTACATGGAAAGACAATATTTATAACTCTTGAAACATTTCAGTATCTGGGCACTGGGTGGGAGTACACACACACACACATGCACAAACACACACATACATAGAGACAGAGTGCACAGAGTGAATTGAAGAGGATGGGATCATATATTAAAAAAAAAAATGAAATCAAGCAGTGAGAGAGAAATATTGGGAGGAGAAAGGGAGAAATTGAATGGGGCAAATTACCTCTCATAAAAGAGGCAAGCAAAAGACTTATTAGTGGTGGGATAAAGAGGGGAGGCAAGAGAAAAACATGAGGTCTACTCTCATCACATTCCACTAAAGGAAAGAATATAATGCACACTCATTTTGATAGGAAAACCTATCTCATAATACGGGAGAGTGGGGGACAGGGGCACAAGCAGGGTGGGGGGGAGGATGGAGAGGAGGGCATGGGGAGGAGAATGCAATACGAGGTCGACACTCATGGGGAGGGAAAGGACCATAAGAAAATAGAAGTAAAGGGGGACAGGATAGGATGGAGGGAAATATAATTAGTCCTATACAACACAACTAGTATGGAAATCATTTGCAAACCTAAACAGATATGGCCTATATTGAATTGCCTGTCTTTCAAGGGGAAGGGGTGGAGAGGGAGGGAGCTAAGGAGGTTAGAACTCAAAGTGTTAGAACCAAATGTAATGTTCTTACCACTGGGTAACAAGAAATACAGGTTAAGGGGTCAAGAAAGCTATCTGGTCCTACAGGACAAAAGAGAAGACGGAGACAAGGGCAGGGAGGGAGGATAGAGGAGAGAGCAGATAGGTCACAGGGGCAATTAGAAAGCTCGGATTTGGGGAGGGGGAGGGGATAAAAGGGGAGAAAATTTGTAACCCAAAATTGTGTGAAAATAAATGTTAAAAATTAATTAAAAAAAAAAAGATTTCTCTTTCCTATTTACCTTTTCATGCTTCTCTTTATTGTTGCGTTTGAAAGTCAAATTTTCCATTCAGCTCTGGCCTTTTCATCAAGAATGCTTGAAAGTCTATTCTGGGTAAGTGATTCTTGGTTTTAATCCTAGCTCCTTTGACTTCTGGAATATCATATTCCAAGCCTGTGCATGTGTCCACTCCAAGTCCTTACTTCTTCCTTACTCACCTAATACACTGTTTATCAGTAGCATTATAAACATAATGAAATTCATATACAACATAATTCATTGGCCTCATTAAATTTAGATAAACTGATCTTTCTTGGTTACTTTCTAAATGAGTGTATTCTGTTTATGTTTTATGTTTATTTGCTTGGTCTTCCTTTCAGCTATTCTTGGCTCTTTGCATTGAATAATCATAATTACAAGATCTTTTTGGATACACATCTTCAGAAATTCTCCTCTTATAGTAATGGAAAAATCAATGGTTTTGAAGGTCTTATGCACTCAGTTCCTGTAGCTCAAGTCTGTAACTTTAACTGTAAAAGAAAACCTAAACAGATACCTGTTCAGGTTACTTTTATCAGAAAATAAATCGGTCCTGATCTAAGCCATTTTGGAGGGTATATTGGTGGAATGAGAGAGAAGGGAGATGACAAAGGGTAGGCAAGTAACAAAGTAGAGATACCAAAATAATTATATACTTGTCAATTCCTTTTTTTCCTATTAAAGACTCACCTATTTTTGCCTATGAAAAGTTCATTTAAAGCTGTCTCTCTCTAGAAATATGAAAAAACCCCACAATTCATTCAACAATATAATACACATCTCATATGTTTTCAAATTTCCCTCTTTTGTGGTTTTGGAGATTGACAGCTCTATAATTAGGAATAACAAAGAAGAGGGGAATTAATAAGACTTAGCAAAAGGCACCAGCCAGATAACTCAGGGGAGGGGCGTTACCATGGGGCATAAATTAGACAATCTCACTGAATTCAGAAGAGGAAAATGTTCACATGTGAGGCATCAAGACCTGTGTCTGAGTATTAAAATATCCTGTGAACTAGAGGCCACAGAGCATGCTATTTTTATTTAAACCATATACTGGTCAAATTATCTTCTTCAACTCATTTAGTACTTGAAGATGACTTCATCTCCAGAGTCTCCAGAACAGTAGGTAAACTAAATGCAACAATCACTATGATGGTAAGAACTTGGAACCATAACAATGGGAACATGACCTCTACTGAAGGAACAACCTATGTAAATTTGTGGTCCAATAAGTAGAAAATACTCCTTTTTTGGCTTTCAGAACTGTTTTAATTATCCAAAGTGTAGTAATAGTGGTGCTCGTGGTGGTGGTAGTGGTGGTGGTGGTGGTGGTGGTGGTGTGTGTGTGTGTGTGTGTATGTGTGTGTGTGTGTGTGTGTGTGTGTGTGTTTCCTTTCTGATGGAGGGCATTGATCAAGGCAGTTCCTTGATCTTTTGATGAGTTGATAGAAATTTGTACTTCAGAGGGAATATTGATTGTGTTTCTATATGAAGGGACATAACCATTTTACCCATTCTGACTTAATGTGGATAGGATGAAGATGCATTAGTGAGCACACAGAGCTACAGAAGACTCTATCCTTTGTGCTTAGAAGTCAGATGCAGAGTTAACCATCTCAATCATATCACCCTTTCTCTCCTTTTCTCTACAGTATTTTGAGAGAGGCAGAATGAACTTAGAAGGGACAGCCTCCCTTGACTACCATGGGGAAGAATTAAATGGGACTTTCATGTGTTCTTGACTAGTTTAAGAAGTTTCATGGACTCTAAGTTATTAGTCCTAGGCTTAGAGGCACAATCAGCCTGAGAGATGAGAATCATGGGGGAAGCTACCCACCTGCCATTGGTTCTTGACTTTCCGTCACTTGTATAGGAGAGGGAGAATTCCTTGCCTATTTGTCAATCTCAAACTTGAGAGTCATGGAATCTAGACCTCTAGATAAAAAGAAAATTTGTTCTTGGCAGTGATAGTCTGTTGGGAAAAACAACAACAATTGAGCACATAGTCCCTAAAACAGTAGGATCAGCAAAAGTTTAATATAGTAATATCCATGACAAGAGCTGGACTTTGCTGTCTCCTGTTGCTATGAGTTATTCATACAGTGGAAGTCTAATATGAAGAGTTTTACTTTTCTCTCAGATTCAATTTACATTTTCCTACTATGGGGAATTTCAAGTCCTTAGACTAGTACCATAAGTTTTGAAGTCCATATGGGTCTCTGGATGAGGATTTACCAGAACGTCAAAAGATTTTTCTATTAGAAATCCCCAATTCCTTTCCCTTCCAAGAGGAGTCCAAACCAATGGATGATAATATGAGTAAGGAGAACTATAGAGGCCCCGAAGGGAAAGTAGAGTACACTGGAAAGGAAAAATATTTTATTATATTTTTTATGACTTATTACTAGCTTTTTATGTTATTGTTGCATTCTCTGTGTGATGTACTAAAGGTTATGATTTGCTTGATATGTATCATTGCCTTAAAAATTCATATGAAATCTCGGAAACATTTTATTAACATATAACCAGACAATGACATAGACTTTAATTGAACTATATCCTGAGATTTTCTAGAGGCATCTTGGGAATTCAATTCAAAAAGTAATTCGGATTGGTAGCTACAAAATTTAAGGTAGTCCATATAAGAACAGAGGTTAGGGTACTAGATTGCACTTAATTTTATTCTATCATTAATATAAAGAGACAGATAAGTCATAATAGAAAGAGGGAAATTATATAATTAGACTTTACTTTAGATAAAATAATCCTAGTGTTCTAGGATTATGGTGGGAAGATAAAGGAGCCCAGTAGAATGCTGTAGTGATAGTCCAGGCAAGAGAGGCTTCATCAACTAAGTGATTAGTATATAATGGGAAAGAAGAAAGCTTATTCAAGAAGTGTTGTGAATGAAAAACAGAAAGATTTGGAATCTATATGATGATGTAGGGTAAGTGAGAGTGATTATTCAAGGATGATAGTGAAGCTGTGAATCTGGGTGGCTGTTGTTTTTAATAACAACTGGGAATTTCAAAAAAGGGAGAGACTGACCAAAAAAAGAAACTGAGTTCTGTTGATTTTGAATTCCTTACAGGACCTCAATAAATTCTTCAGTATTCTTCTACTAATTTTGCTTACTTTATTCTAAATCAGTTCATAAAAGTCATCTTCCTAGTTTCATGTGAAACTGTCCATTTTGTCTTTTCTTAAAGCATAAAAATATTCCATTACATTAATATGCCATTTTTTAGCCATTCACCAATGGAACACCCCTTTCCTTTCAAATTTGGGGCTACTGGGGATAGACTGTTAATAATACTTCTGCATATATAGATCCTTCCCCAATATTTTGATTTTTTGTTATGTATACATAGTAATAATATGACTAGGTCAAAGATTATGCAAAATTCTTTCCAAAATATCTATACCAATTCACAGTTCTGCCAACAATGAAATAGAATACCCATATTCCCACAGCCCCTCCAATATTCGTCATTTTCCTTTTTGGTCCTTTTTGCCAATCTGATAGCTGTGAGGTAGAAATTCAAAATTGATTTAGTTTATGATTTATAGTCATTGATGATCTAGTGCATGTTTATATGGTGTTGATGGTTTAGAATTTTTCCTTTAAAGCTTGTTCACAACCTTTGATCATTTATCCATTGGGAAATGGCTCTTAGACTTATAAATTTGTATCAGTTCCTACATATCTTGTAAATGAAACATTAGAGGTTATTGTAAATTATTCCCAGTTTCTGCATTAAATTGATACTTCATTAAATTTATTGCACAAGCTTTACATTTACTTTTATAGAATTAAAATTGTTCATTTTAGATTGTGATTTTATCATTTATTTAGTCCTGACCTCTTTCCCAGTTCATGTGAAGAAGAGTTAATTTCTTCCTTGCTCTTCTAATTTGCTTGTGGTGTGAATTTTTCTACCTTCTTTGTTTTCATTTGAAGTTTTTCTTGATGTATAATGTGAAGAGGTAGTCTAAATCTATTTTCTGGCAGACTTGTATTCAGTTTTTCCGGCAGTTTTGTCAAATAGTGTTTTCTTCTACCAGCATTTTAGATGTTTTACTTTCTTGAACACTGCTGAAAATCTTCATTTCTGTATATTCTGGACACAATCTATTCCAAGGATCAACCTCTCGTTTTTGTTTTTTTTTTATCAGTACCAATTGTTTTAATGATCATTGTTTTGTAGTGCAGTTTGAAATCTGGTTCTGATATACCTTTTTTCTTCCTCTTTTTTTTGGGGGGGGGGGTTCATTATTGCTCTTGAGAATCTTAACCTTTTATTTTTCTTTACAAATTTTATTTTTCTAGCTCTGAAATATAGTTTTTATTTGGTTTGGTTGGCACTGAACTAATTAAATTGTTACTCTCATACTTATTATACTGCCTCTACATACCAATGAACAGTCAATGCTTCTCTAATTACTTAGGTCTATCTTTTTAAAAAATGTAGTTGCAGATTTAAATACCAGAACACAAATACAGAATTGAGAAAAGAAAAAAGAACATAATAAACAAATATTGGAACTTAAGTACAAAGTAAAAAAATAAGATAAAAGCATGTGATGTGAATAGCAGAATACAAGAAAAGATTCAAAATATTATTAATTAGATTACAATTATATGTAGACATTATATACAATATATGTATATATAATATATATACTATATATTATTTAGATGATAAGACAGTAGATATCATAATAGAAAAAACTATATAGAAAATTATAGTCATTGTAGTCATAGTTATTGGATCAGGAGTCAGGGAATATGATTTCTAATCTAGCCTTAGCTCTTTCCCTAACCATTTATATAACACTGAGTAAGACATTTCATATCTGGGAACCTTAGATTCTTTCATCTATAGAAAGAAGGAATTGGACTAGGTCTTTTTCTACATTATATTTCTGGATTGGACTAAATTTCCTTTCTCTTATCAGAAGAGAATTTCTCCAGTGTTATAGTCATTGATTATCCAAGTATGGACTCTAGACAGCTGAATCACAGAAACTCATTCATTTTACTGTCCTGTTGAATTTAGCTGACTTAGTGGACAATCGGAGATTGGTTGAAGTTAGTCATATGACTGAAAACTTCACTTTTATTGATTTAAAATAAATAATTGAATCTCTTTAACCATGTCTGCCAGATACAATTAGCTTATTTCCAATTAGTCTTCACAGATTATGTGTGCAACACTTAGGATTCATTATAGTTTTTAGGGTTGAGGTTTTCTTTAATGATATGTTTTTATTATTTTCTAAAAGAGGTAATTGGGTAAAAGAGAAAATTTCAAGTGACAAAAATGTTCATCATTTATTTATTTTTAGTTTCTAACATTCATTTCCACAAAATTTTGAGTTCCAGATTTTCTCCCCATCTCTCTCCTTCACCACCCCATAATGCCATGCATTCTAATTACCCTTTCCCTCTATATACTCTCCCTACCATCAGACCTCTTCTTTCCCTTATTCCCTTATTCTCTCTTTTCTTGCACGGCAAGATAGATTTCTATACCCCATTACCTGTATTTCTTATTTCCCAGTTGTATGCAAAAACGTTTTTCAAAATTAGTTCCTAATACTTTGAATTCCAACTTCTCTCCTTTCCTCCCTCCTTTCTTCCTTTCATCCCCACTGATAAGACAAGCAATTCGATATAGGCTATATATGTGTAATTTTGCAAAAAGACTTCCATAATAGTCATCTTGTGAAAGACTAACTATATTTCCCTCCATCTTATCCTGCCCCCCATTTATTCATTTCTCTCTTTTGACCTTGTCCCTCCCCAAAAGTGTTCATTTCTAATTACTCCCTCATCCCATTTGCCCTCCCTTTTATCATCTCCCTCTCCCCACTTGTCACCTTCTCCCCTACTTTTTTGTAGTGTAAGACAGATTTTCATACCAAATTGAGTATGTTATTCCCTCCTTAAGCCATATTTGAAGAGAGTAAGCTTCACTTTTTCTCTCTCACCTCTTCCTTCTTCTCCTCCATTGAAAAAGTTTTTCTTGCCTCTTTTATGAGAGATAATTTGCCCCATTCCATTTCTCCCTTTCTCTTCCTAATATATTCCTCTCTCTCCCCTTAATTTTATTTTATTTTTTAGATATTATCCTTTCTTATTCAACTCACCCTGTGTTTCTGTCTATGTGTGTGTGTGTGTGTGTGTGTGTGTGTGTGTGTGTGTGTGTGTGTAATCCCTCCAACTGCCCAAATACTGAGAAAAGTCTCAAGAGTTACAAATATTATCTTTCCATGAAGGAATGTAAACAGCTCAACTTTAGAAAGTCTTTTATGATTTCTCTTTCCTGCTTAACTTTTTTGCTTCTCTTGATTCTTGTGTTGGAAAATCAAATTTTCTATTCAGTTCTGATCTTTTCGTCAAGAATGCTTGAAAATTCTCTATTTTATTGAATGACCATTAAAACCAAGGTGATTCTTGGTTTTAATCCTAGATTCTTTGACTTCTGGAATATCCTACTCCAAGCCCTTTAGTCCTTTAATGTAAAAGCTACTAGATCTTGTGTTATTGTGATTGTATTTCCACAATGCTCGAATTGTTTCTTTATGGCTGCTTGCAATATTTTCTCCTTAACCTGGGAACTCTTGAATTTGGCTACAATATTCCTAGGAGTTTCTCTTTTTTGGGTCCCTTTCAGGAAGTGATTGGTGCATTCTTTCTATATTTATTTTACTCTCTGGTTTTAGAATATCAGGGCAATTTTCCTTGCTAATTTCATGAAAGATTGTGTCTAGGCTCTTTTTTTGATCATGGTTTTCATGTAGTCTCATAATTTTTAACTTATCTTTCCTGATCTATTTTCCAGGATCTATTTACCAGTGAGATATTTCACATTACCTTCTGTCTTTTTCATTCTTTTGGTTTTGTTTCGCAATTTCTTGGTTTCTCATAAAGTCATTAGCTTTCATCTGCTCAATTCTAATTTTTAAAGAACTATTTTCTTCAGTGAACTTTTGAACCTCCTTTTCCATTTGGCTAATTTAGCTTTTTAAAGCATTCTTCTCCTCATTGGATTTTTGGACCTCTTTTACCAATTTAATTAGCCTACTTTTAACGATATTATTTTCTTCAGCCTTTTTTTTTGGGTCTCTTTTAGCAAGCTGTTGACTCACTTTTCATGATTTTCTTGCATCACTCTCATTTCTCTCCCCAATTTTTCCTCCACCTCTCTTACTTGATTTTTAAAATCCAAGCTGTTCCATGCCCTGAGACCATTGCATATTTATTTTGGAGGTTTTGGATGCAGAAGCCTTGACTTCCTCTGACATTTTTCATTATTCTTCCTCATCCAAAAGAATGGAAGAAAATACCTGTTCACCAAGAAAGTAACCTTCTATAGTCTTATTTTTTTTTCCCTTTTTTGGGAATTTTTCCAGCCAGTTACTTGACTTTTGAGTCCTTTGTCAAGCGGTGGGTATACTCTGGAGACCTGCAAGTTCTCAGTTCCTCCAAGGTGGCACAATCAAGGGAGAGGATTTTACTCCTCTCCTGGCCTGCCCACTGGTCTGGGAGCAACCAAAAACTTTTTTGCCCAGAATCTGTGAGTAGAATTCCCTCTCCCCAACAACCTCCAGTTCCACCATGCCAGGGCTCTTCCTCAACCAGGGCTGAGCTCAGGACTGAGATTCATATCAGCTGCTCAATTCCCCCAGGGGCTTTAGGCAGAGGGCTCCAAAACTGAATGCTGCTGCTACAGTGGCTGCTGCCAGCAGTTGTGACTCCCCTCTCCTAGGGGAAGGGGCCCTCCCACTGACCTTTGAAGCTGTCTGTAGCATTTGTGCATTGAGCAATCTGGGAACTGCTGCTGCCAGTGGTTCCCTGTTCTGGATCCTGTCCCTCCTGTGCTGTGCAGCCCACTCTGGGCTGTGCTCCACTCCTCGCTTGGCATGATAGACCCTTTCTGTTGGCCTTCCAGGCTAAGCTGGGCTGAAAATCTCCTTTACTCTGTTGTTTTGTGGCTTCTGCTGCTCTAGAATTTGTTTACAGTCATTTTTTGCAAGTATTTTATAGGCTATGTGGGGTAGCTTCTACAGTTCCATCTTTCTCCTCCACCATCATGGCTCTCCCCCTCCCTAAAAAAAATGTTAATAAGCAAAACTCAGAGCATAAAAATTTCATTGGCATTAGGTAGCAAATGTCAGAATGGAAATTGAAAGCTTGGTACCCCTAATTTGTGCTGTTTTTCATGTTCTTCATGTATAGTGTGAGTGATATTATGTGTTAAATAATAATTTCTTTATTCTTGCTAACTAGAAAAACAGTTAATAACAAAACAGCAGATTTAAAATAAAAAAGTCCTAATTTAAAGGTAAAATCCTGAAATACCTAGTCCCCATAGTAGATTATATGAACAGATATGAAAATATAAATTGTTTTTAATCGTCTTGTAATATATTCCAAAATTATTCCCAACTTCAAAAACTTGATAGGAAAAACCATGTGCTTATCACTAAAGGAATTATAGTATTTGTAAAATTGTCTGATTTTGAATAAAATACATCTAACAATGAATTTTTTATTTTAAAATAAGCCCTGTGTTATTGAGTTCCATTAGTTTTACACAATATCATTTTGAAAGTTTTTTTTTTCCACTGATAGTACTCTGTTATAGTTTTGTTTAAAATAAACAGTAAAAGTTTGAGAACAGCTCAACTAGAAAATATCTAAGGCTCTTTCAGCTTTAATTCTACTTAGGCTTCTTACTCTGAAAAACTCATAGTTTTGCCATAGTACATCTGAATCAATATAGACTCTAGATAGAGTTTAAATTGTATGCAAAATAACTTGGAATTATTTAAATACAATTTTTATTTTAATTTGCAGAAAAAGCAAGCATTTCTATAATATGGGACAATAAAAGATGATTGCACATGGAACTGCAAATCTGCTATGTACAACTTGCTAATCCTTTCAAATATGCAACAAAATTGTCATGGAAATTTCTTTGTTTTTCTTTCCTCTCCTTGATTTCTATTTTAAGAGGAAACAATTTCTAGATTTTCCTTCTTTTTTTCTTCTCTGTTTCAAAAATTCAATAATTAATTTATTTTTGGTTTTCAATGTTCACGTTTAGAAGATTTTGAATTCTAAATTTCCTCCTTTCTCCTCCCTGCCTCCCCAAGACAGCATACAATCTGATATAGGCTATACATTTACAATCATATTAAACATATTTCCAAATAAGTCATGTTGTGAAAGAAGAATAAGAACAAAAGGAAAAACCATGAGAAAGAAAAAAAGAGAGAATGTAGTCTGCTTCAATCTGCATTCAGACTCCATAGTTCCTTCTCTGGATTTACATAGCGTTTTCCATTATGAGTCTTTTGAAACTGTCATATCATTACATTGTTGAGAAGAGCTAAGTCTATCAAAGTTATTCATCATACAATGTTGCTCTTACTGTGTGCAATATTCTCCCAGTTCTGCTCACTTCACTCAGTATCAGGTCATTTAAGTCTTTTCAGTTTTGTTTTTTTCTGAAAACTACCTGCTCATCATTTCTTATGGAACAATAGTATTCCGTCATATTGATATATCCCAACTCGTTCAATTATTCCCCAACTGATGGACATCCCCTCAACTTCTAATTCTTTGCCACTACAAAAAGAGTTGATATATATTCATTTTGTACATGTGGATCCTTTTCCATTTTTCATGATATCTTTGGGATACAAACCTACCACTGGTATTGCTGGATCAAAGGATATATGCAGTTTGGTTGCCCTTTGCCCATAGTTCCAGATTGCTCTCCATAATGGTTGGATCAGTTCACAACTCCACCAACAATGCATTAGTTTTCCCATTTTCCCCATGTTTTCTCCAATATTTATCATATTCTTATTTTGCCATGTTAGTCATAGATGTTTCCTTCCTAAAGTTCTATTGGAGTACCTTATAAAGTGCTACTAAGAATTAAATGGTAATCAAAGCCTGGACCATGAGTTTTGCTAGGATTGCCTTGACTCCTATGGAATACACATTGAAAATTGCATGCACCACTTTCTCCACTCTCCCATAATGCCTCAATGTTCAGTAGGCTCCAATACATCAAAGCAAAGAATAATACTATGGTCCAATAAAGTGCTGAGAAAATTAATTAGAAAAACAAAAAAGGTACTTCAAATAAGGCCTGAGAGCAAGTTGATTACCTAATATTTTCTTTCTTTATTATTATTTTTTAATTTTTACTTTATTTCTGTGTGTCAATTCCATCTTTCTGTGTCCTTTTTATTTTCCTTTAGGGATTTTTCATTTTATGTTTTCATTTTTTATCTTTTCACTGTCCCCTCCAATTTTTGTCTGTATGTACACACACACATACACACACATACACACATATATCTACACACAGATATATAAATATAAATATATATATCTATACACACACACATGTGTATATGTGTGTGTATATGACAAAATCACTTTGACATTTAGTTTACTTTAAAATCTTTATTCTTGCTGGAACAAGGGTAAAAGTTAACAACAAAACACGCTCCCTAGATTTAATTTCCCTGTCTGTCACTGCAAATAAAAGCCTATATCCACAAAATAATAAGGATCATTCATTTCATGAGTCTGTGTGTCCCACAAAGGGCCTACTTGAAATTTACTCTACCTCCTAATATTGCATGTTTATAAAAAGTTGACTTTGAAAAAGCCACACCAATCCACAAATCAATCAAATGTAAATTTATAAGGAATTTCTAGAAAAAAGGTAGACTTTTTTTTGCTGCCTTAAAGATATTTGCATATTATTTGATAGGTTTCTTGTAAAGAAAAATAGCTAATTGCTAATTTTCCTAGTCCAATTAAGTAACTATATCATATTTTGAACTAGTTTATCCCAGGAGTTAATTTTCCATAAATACTAGAAGAATGAGAAAGCCAGCTGATTGCCCCCATGCTATAAATTCATAAAAAAGAAACAGATCTCTTGAGTTTTCATTAATCACACAGATCAATTGAAGTCTACTATACCAGTGTGTAGATTTTCATGTGTCAATAAAGTTTTTTAAATGAGAAAGATTTTGACATACAGCTGAAGGCTATTGCAAGGGGATTGCAAGTAAAAATTTATAAACAAATTATTGGTACCTAAGATCTTGAAAATAATTGATTAGTAGACCAATATATACAAAATTTCCTGCAGAAGTTAAGTGAATGATTTTTGTCTACATCATCCTATCACATTTTTTTAAAACCATTCTCCCCTGATATGTAAGAACTTGGTAGGTTCTTACTTAATGAAAAAACATGAGTTAATCTTTAACATGTCCCTATGAATAAGGAGCAAGACAGTTGTATTACCCCTATTTTAAAGTTTGGAAATTGGCAATTGTTAAAATGATTTGAACATGTAAATAACTTCTGTAATATTAATCCACCAGGATCAGTAGCATCAGGTTCATTATTTGGGTTTTGGTTAGTTATTATTAGAAAGGTATTTTCAATATATAGACTGCTCCTGCTGTTGCTTCTCCTTCCCCACTTCTTCTTCTCCCTCCCTTTTTCCCTCTCTTCTCTTTCTTCCTCTTATTCTTCCTCCTCCACATCAACAAAATCATCCCAGTTCCTGTCATATTTTCTCACATTAATATATCACTAAAGAGTCTGTAAAACTTTACATACATTATCTTGCTCGATCAATGTTTCAAATTATAAAATCTGCTCAGCTCCTCTATAGAATAGACAGAAATGAACTTCTATTCTGTTAAATGCTATAGATAGGACTAGGAAACAAATAAACATTATAAATGTAAAGCCCTTAATATACCTTAATATCCTTGTATCTGGGAGTCACCCATCACCACTGTTGGTTATTCCCCAGTTACTCAAGTGCTACTCCAGGACTGTATTGTTAATGCATGTGTGTGTGTGTGTGTGTGTGTGTGTGTGTGTGTATAAACATATACATATATATGAAGAATATATAAATATTACATGTAAATATATATTAGACTATGTAAATGTATGCTAGAAAACAAATATTATATATATGTATATATACATGTATATGTATCATTTTAGTATTCATGAGATTCCCTCAATATTTCTTTTGTGGAGATCTTTTCATGTATTTTTAAAAATGCCAATTTCTTTTGAATAGCTGTGAGAATGGGCAAAATGCTTCATGTGATTGCCTGGGGATTTTAAATGCATTCAGTTTTTATCTTTTTCTGCAGTACACACACACATTTTTATATCTAGCATCAAACAAGTAATATTCAGCATTGTCCTTCTCTTCCTTTATTTTCTCTTTCCCCCAGGACATTTTCTTCGCTGTTGAGAAATTGAGGTTTTTAGGGTATATCCTTAGGAGAATGTTTAGTTCCTATTTGTTCCTTTCCATTGCCTCTGGTCACTGCCACCAGGTGATTAGTGAGAATATAGGAAATACAAGCATTTAGACATTCTTCAGACATGAAAATTGACTTAGAAAACTAAACAGTACTTCACATGTATATTTAAAAATATATTTATTCATAATAATAAAACATAGTTACTCCAGATCTTTAAGAATCTAGGACTTCATCTATTTGGGAACAGCCTTCATTGATGCCTTCACAATTTAAATATTGGATTATCTTTTCAAGTCTCTGGGTTCCAAGAAAAACAAGATCACTTTGGTTAACACACTGGGGATGAGACTCTCTTCAAACTTAAGTCCTTAGAGCATAGACACTGGCCATCACTGAGCCTGTACTCAAACCTTTTCAGTTTGGAAAGAGCTTCCAGAGTTTATACTAGCCTGGCATAGCAATTGATATATATATATATATAGTAACGTTCATGTCAGAAATAAAATAGAATTTTGTGGAAAAAAAAACAGCACAGTTTTAGGTGGGGAGTGGAAGATGGCAGGGTTGAGGATGAGGTGGAAAAAGCAGAACTTTTGAAGAATTTTTTTACCAAAGTAAATTGCCACCTTCTCTGCAACTAAAAGTTCTCTGTGGTTTAGGAAGTTACAAAATTTGTCTAGTCCAGAAGTTCCCAAACTTATTTGACCTATTGCCAATTTTTTTCCAATTTATTTACTTATTTTTAGTTTTCAACATTCATTTCCACAAGATTTTGAGGTCCAGATTTTCTCCACATCTCTCCCCTCTCCCAGCCCCAAAACATCATGCATTCTGATTACCCCTTCCTTCTGTCACACCCCCTCCCTTCCCTTATCTCCATTTTCTCTCTTTTCTTGTTGGCCAAGGTAGAATTTTATACCCCATTACCTGTATTTCTTATTTCCCAGTTAAATGCAAAAACAATTCTCAATTCCTCAGATTTTGAGTTAACTTCTCTCCCTTCCTCTCTCCCCACCCATCCTTACTGAGAAGGCAAGCAATTCAGTATAGGCTATATATGTGTAGTTTTACTAAAGACTTCCATAACAGTCATGTTGTGAAAGACTACCTATATTTCCTTCCATCCTACCCTGCCCTCCCCGTTTTATTCTATTCTCTCTTTTGACCTTATCCTAACCCAAAAGTGTTTATTTTTAATTACCACCCTCCTCTCCTTTGCCCTCGCTTCTATCATCCCCCCGACACCCCACTTGTCCCCTTTTCCCCTGCTTTTCTATAGTGTAAGGTAGATTTTCATACCAAATTGAGTGTGTATGTTATTCCCTAATTAAGCCAAATGAGATGAGAGTAAGCTTCACTTTTCCCCTTTTACCTCCCCCTTTTCCCCTCCATTGAAGAAACTTTTTCTTGCCTTTTTTAGGAGAGATAATTTGCCCTATTCCTTTTCTCCCTTTCTCCTCCCAATATATTCCTCACTCACCCCTTAATTTAATTATTTAGATATCATTCCTTCTTATTCAACTCACCCTGTGCTCTCTGTCTATAAATATGTGTATAATCCCTCCAACTATCAAAATACCGAGAAAAGTTTCAAGAGTTACAAATATTATCTTTCCATGTAGGAATGTAAACAGCTCAGCTTTAGTAAGCCCCTTATGATTTCTCTTTCCTGCTTACCTTTCCATGCTTCTCTTGATTCCTATGTTTGCAAGTCAGATTTTCTATTCCGCTCTGGTCTTTTCATCAAGAATATTTGAAAGTCCTCTATTTCATTGAATGATCATTTTTTTCCCTGAAGTATTATACTCAGTTTTGCTGGATAGGTGATTTTTGGTTTTTATCCTAGTTCCTTTGACTTCTGGAGTATCATATTCTAAGCCCTTCTATCCCTTAATGTGGAAGCTGCTAGATCCTGTGTTATCCTGACTGTATTTCCACAACACACCAACTATTTCTCTCTGGTTGGTTGCAATATTTTCTCATTGACCTGGGAACTCTGGAATTTGACTGCAATATTACTAGTAGTATTTCTTTTTGAATCCCTTTCAGGAGGTGATCAGTGGATGCTTTCAATATTTATTTTGCCCTCTGGTTTCAAAATATCAGGGCAGTTTTCCTTGATAATTTCATAAAAGATGATGTCTAGGCCCTTTCTAGATCATGACTTTCAGATAGTCCCATAATTTTTAAATTGTCTCTCCTGGATCTATTTTCTAGGTCAGTTGTTTTTCCAATGAGATATTTCACACTGACTTCTATTTTTTCATTCTTTTGGTTTTGTTTTGTAATTTCTTAGTTTTTCATAAAGTCATTAGCTTCCATCTGCTCCATTTTAATTTTTAAAGAACTATTTTCTTCAGTGAACTTTTGAACCTCCTTTTCCATTTGGCTAATTCTGCTCTTTGAAGCATTCTTCTCCTCATTGGCTTTTTTGAGCCTCTTTTGCCATTTCAGTTAGTCTAATTTTAAAGGTGCTAATTTCTTCAGTATTTCTTGGGTCTCCTTTAGCAAGCTGTTGACTTGCTTCTCATGATTTTCTTGCATTGTTCTCATTTCTCTTTCCAATTTTTCCTCCACCTCTCTTACCTGATTTTCAAAATTCCTTTTTGAGCTCTTCCATGGGGTGAGACCATTACATTTTTATTTTGGAAGTTTGGAATGCAGAAGCCTTGACTTTTCAGTCTTCCTCCGATGGTATGCATTGCTCCTCCTCATCTGAAAGGATGGAAGAGAATACCTTACTCTTACTCTTTTTCCATTTTGGGGGCATTTTCTCAGCCAGTTAATTGACTTTTGAGTTCTTTGTCAAGAGGAGGGTATATTCTGGGGACCTGCAAGTTCTCATTTCCTCCAAGGTGGCACAATCAAAGGAGAGGAGTTTATTCCTCTCCTGGCCTGCACTCTGGTCTGTGAGTGGACTCCCTCTGCAGAGCCTTCACCAGCTTCCCCATGCCAGAGCTCTTCCTCACCCCAGGGCAGCCACTCAGGGTTGAGATCCAGATCAGCTGCTCAAATCCCCCAGGGGCTTTAGGTCAGTGCTCCAACAATAGAAGCTGCAGCTCTCCGGGGCCAGGGCTAGACCTCTGTCTTCCCTTCTCACCCAAGGGAAAGAACTTTGTCACTGACTTTTGAAACTGTCTTTGGCCTTTGTGAGTTGAGGAATTTGGGACCCTCAACTGCTGCTGGTGGCCCCTTGAAGCCTGCTCTAGTCCTGTCCTTGCTGTGGTGCAGTCCATGCTGTGATGCTCTCTCCTCTTGCACCCAGTGCAACAGACCTTTCCTGTGGGCCTTCGAGGCTGCCTTGGACTGGAAATTTCTTTCACTCTGTCATTTTGTGGCTTCTGCTGCTCTAGAATTTGTTGAGAGTCATTTTTTACAAGTATTTTATGGGCTGTGGGAAGAGAGCTTCTAGAGGTGCATCCTTCTACTCTGTCATCTTGACTCTGCCCCCCCCCCACACTTCCCACTTTTCAAAACAAAAAATTACTTTCTTTATTCCTTTAATGTTTGTTTTTGAAATTCACATCATTAAAAAGATGTAAAATATATTTTTAAATAACACATCTTAAATTATTTAATAATTTATTGTAAATTTGTGGTGTTTTTCCTGCACTGAAATTTTGGTGACACAATGTTATGTCATGTAACTGTACAGTACTGTATTGTCAACAAATCATTTCAGGCACATATTCCTTCAGATGCATGCTGGACTTCCTGACAATGCATGACATGCTCATCTACCAACATTTGCTTGTTAAGACCTGTCAGCAAACTTGACCACTAATTGGTTACAAGTTGCATCTTGTGTGTTTATTTCAAAAATAATATAATCACTATAGCTCTAACTCTGTTATACAAAAGATGAAGCATGTATGAACAGTTTTTCAACATATTATCTCCTTTTCTTTCCTTATGTTTCCACTCTCTCTTTATTTTTATTCATTCTCTTCCCCCTAATTAAATAAGGATATCTTCTTAGCCTCCCTCAAGAGGCAGTATCACCCACTTTGGAAATTTATGGCCCTAGCCCCATGTGTATCAAAAAAGAATTCAAGCCCATACCTTAGTAACTCCAAGGTTAGCTATTTATCCATTTAATCACTTGACATAAATCAGTTAAATGCACTTTTCCTCATATACACAAATTATCTTAATACTAAATACTTTGATGGCTCCAGGAGATCATTGTCATGGCCTTTTTCCTC
Organism: Notamacropus eugenii; assembly: GCF_028372415.1. NCBI lineage: Eukaryota > Metazoa > Chordata > Mammalia > Diprotodontia > Macropodidae > Notamacropus > Notamacropus eugenii. The sequence goes on along the minus strand of NC_092875.1, from coordinate 196,565,926 downwards.
TCCTTTTGTCCCAGGTAACATACCTTTTCTCCTGTTAAGCTTTTGAGATCTAGGCTTGATAAGTGTAGCAGCTTTTCACCAACAGATTGACAAGTGACAAATTCTTAAGCCAAGTCAACCATGCTCTAAGACACAACTTACCAAAATAGAGTGAAGAATATATATGTGTGTATATGTATACATGTGTATGCATATATACATGGATATCTGTATATACATGTATGTGTACATATGTGTATATGTGCAGATATATTGTGTATATTTGCATATGTATATGTATAAAAGCAGCTAAGTATCATAGAACTTTTGAGGTATCAAAAAAGGTCTATATCTGAACATTTATTTTCGTAGCCCCACTTCTTTTCAGGTTTGATATAAAAAGACAAGTTCCTAACAATTACAAATGTCCTAAAATGAAACAGCTGCTGAGGGACATAATGGGTTTTACTTTACTCAAATTCTTCTAGAGAAAGCAGGACTACCAATTAGGAATCATAATTTCATAGATTAAAGACCAGAAGGGACTGAAGAAGCCATCTATTTATATCCCTTCATTTTCCAGATGTGCAAACTAAAGCCCAAGGATATTAAGGGTCTTGCACAACTTCCTACAATTACTAAGCACCAAAGGTTGGAGCTGAAACTAGGCCTTTCCATTCTAATATCAGTGTACTTACTGTACAAGTAAGAGTTTGTTCCCAAAGTGTATGATACTGCCCCATGCAGGGCACTGGAATGATAAGGGTGGCAGTAGTAGCCTTGGATATTGAATAAAAATTAGGGGGTGGTTGAAACATAAGGGAAAAAGAGAGGAAAATGTTGAAAAAAATTGTACACATTTCATCTGTTGTATAACAGATTTAAAGTAATAGGGATTAAATTATTTTCCAAATAAATATGCAAAATACATATTATTACCTATCAGAGGTCAAGTCCGCCAACAGGCCTTAACAAGTAAGTATTGGCAGGTGAGTGTGTCACAGATTGTCGTGAAGTCCAGCATGCATCTGCAGAAATATGTGAGTATAATGACTCGTTTACAATATGACACTAAATGGTTACATGTCTTAATATCGTGTCATCAAAATTTCAATGCAGGAGAAACGTCACAATCTATAATAAATTATTAAAATGAAATGTGTCATGTACATATATGTGTGTATATACATATATACACACATATATGTATGTGTTCATATACATCTACACACATATACACATACACATATATGCAGGTATACATATATACATATACATACGCACATACATATAAATGATGCAAATAAAAAAAAAAACTTTAAGGGTTAAATAAAGTAGATTTCCAGGAGGACACTAAGTACATTTTTTAGAAAAGTGGGCAGTAGGCTAATAAGTTTGTGAATCTCTGAACTAGAAGATTCAGAAGGGTCAATCCAACTCAGATTCTTGACCTGCTTTTCCTAGAACAACTTCAGTAAAGGAAAACCCACTATGTACCTCAGCAGCTGTTCCACTTTGGGACATTTGTAATTGTTAGGAACTTGTCTTTTTATATAAAACCTGACACTAATATACAATAAGTTGCTCGGTCATTTTTGATTCTTCCTTCATATGTCCCTGTGGTTTTTCTGATTTAAAGCATCCTCCCTGGCAGTTCCTTGTCAATATATTATTTCTCCCTATTGGAATGTAAGGGTACAGATGACCTCATTTTTGTGTGTGTTTCTCTACTGATTAACCCAGTGCCTGAAACACAATAAGTTATCCAACACTAAATACGATTCATCCATTTGACAAAATGAAGAACATACCGAAAATCAAAATGTGAAGCAGTCCAAGAAACTCTGCGAAGTAGCAGTCCTTACAAATCAGATATCTATTAAACGTTTACTATTTTAACGCTTTGTAAAATGCCTGGGATACAGTAGTTGTTTGTTTAATGCTTTTCGCTTCCTTAAATCTTGAATACGTTGATTAAGCTTTTCATCAGCCTCCAACTTTGTTCCCATTATCTACATTGACTTTGGTTAGAAAGGTCGGAGGGACTTGAACCCATGTGTTTATCACTGTGAGGAACTTCTGATAAGAAAACCCTCTCTATCAGTGAAGATCCATAGCTATTCTTTAACCTAAAGATTTTAAGGTTTGCCCAACATAAACTATTTCTGAGATACTTTTAGTAACATTTCAAAATTCCTTCAACTTTTCATACATGTTAACTTCCTACTCTCATTTTAGACAATTTCACTTCGTAATAGTTGTACCATATACTCCAGCATCCTTTGCTTTGCAGAGAAAACACCACATATACCTCAGCCTTAAAGTATCCAGTCTTAGCACTGGAGACTCACTCTCAAAGACTACTGGAGTGGTTGTCAGGCAGTTGTCAGACAGCTTTCAGAAAATTAATTAATTGTGTCCATGTTGAGCCTTCTGGTCCTAATCTAATAGTCTATTTATTTAACTATGTCTTCATATAGAGTTGTTAACTGATCAAACAATGACTGGCAGTGTTGTATTTTGTTCAACATTTGCTGGTTGCCTGGTTTTAGCTGTAAAGACAACATACAGTAATTTGAACTATGAATCTGTCTGACACTGAACTGGGGTAACAATAGAATTCTATCTATCATGGCACTAGGAGAATATATATATTTTTTTTACATTTCTCTACTTGTCTATGAGTATTAATATAAGTGGAGGTGGATCCTGATCAAGTTAAGCTATAGAGAATCAGTTACTGCTGGTGCAAATTGACTTGAAGCTAGTGTGGATGGATTAGTGTCTGAAAGGGTTTCTGATACTCCACCTTTGTCTAAGAATAAAGGAACCAGCTGGGGAAGGAGAAAAATATCCCTAAAGTTTGCTGCTGACTATCTCACCATGGCAGAATAGAACATTGGAACTGGAGGCAGGAAGACCTAAATGTGAATTCTATCTCAATCACTTACTAATTGTGTAACCCTGGCACATTTTATTTTATCCATTGAGCTTAAATTTCTTCACCCATAAAAATAGAGATAATAGTAATACCTCCTGTACATTATCATTGTAAAGGTCAAGTAGGACCATATTATCCTCAAAGTGCTATACAAATATTAGTTATTATGTCAATCCTTTGCTTAGTATTTCTAAAACTAGACATTTTTAATGGTTACCCATTAAAGCATAAAGTCCAAACTCCTTAGTTTGTTAATATGTGGAGCCAATTTTCCATTTTGGAATCATCTCCTAATACTATCATTTATATACTCCCATTTCTACCATAGTGGACTGATTTTTATTATTGTAACACACATTACTTATGTTTTAGCCTTTCGCTGACACCATTCCTTATTCTTCTAATAACCTGTTTCTGCCTCTGCCTCTCAAAATCCTACCCAAATTTCAAGAATTGATTCAAATAATAAATCCTGCACGAACCTTTAAGTAATTCTTGTCAGTTGGAAGTACTTCCTCATGCTCTCTCTCTCCTTAAGACTTTATTCTACACTCTGTTGTGTCTTTCCATATATCCTAACAAGATATGATACCATCTTGTTCTTTACTTCTGCCAAAATACCTAACACATTTCGCTGAACTCAATAAATCATTATTGAATCTATTAATACAAGAAAAAGAGCAAGAACAAGTAATTTGTGAGGTACAATAAATGTATAATGACTAATAGATTTTCCAAACTTTAGTATAGAATGTAAATGAATTTTTTTGGAGGGAAGATATCCCGCCAAGCTTGGCAATGCAGTGGCCATTCATGGACTGCTGATACCACTGCTGATTGATGGGAATTTTTTTTGCATGTTCTATTACTGACCCAGGATGTTTCTCTGTTCTTTGGGTTTTGTTACTCACCTTCGCCCCTTTCTCTTCACTCAGTGTATTATTGAACTCAGTACACATGTCCAAACAACGCATCTTACTACAACTCAGACTTCTTGAGCTTAAGTCATGGGTATCTGCCTCAGCTTCACAGTAGCAGGGATTATAAGCCTACATCCCTTGGGGGAACAAAAAGGAATTTCAATGAATTAGGTGACATCTGCATTGGAAGACATAAACTCAACTCCATTTTAGCAGAGGCAACAATTAGTGAATGCATTTCCTTGAAGCATCTGGAAGATTTGTGAGCAAAATGAGAATCTTGATTAGCTACAATGCTCCTTTCCAGTTCTTTCCTCAATCCCTCATATTGAGAAGCAAATTTATTTCTTTCCACAACTCTTTGCTAGGTTTCTATTTCTTCATCCTTACACTGCAGTTATATTCTTTTCCCCTGGCTTTAAGTAATTCAAAACACAGTTCTATATTAACACCTGCTGATTTTTCTTTTCCATACTTTAGGGATTCTTCACATTGTATTTCTTTGATCCCTCATGGACTACTTCTCAGAAAAATGTCTTTTCTATTAATAGTTCTCTAATAGGCCTGATTGCATGGCTGCAAAACATACCAAGTTTCCCACACTACATGGGAATGCACCTGGGAGGAAGGGCTGCTGTGGGCAACTGTAACAAGTCATGTGTCCTAACTTCTAATAAGGGAAGTTGAACTCAGAATTAAAGCATCCCCATGGAAAGCCATTAGGTGCATTCAATCTCCTCTTCTTTGTAATCTACCCAGGGACCACACACACACACACACACACACACACACAAACCAAAGGGCCAAATACCAAAATTAAAAAATAGATTAGAAATCTTTAAAAGTAACACCATATTTTCCTCTTTTAAAGTAATTCTGTCTAAAAAGAATGTTTTAAATCTTGACATAATTTTGGTGTGCTGTCATTATTGCAACTAATATAAAAATAACATACTAAAACCACTGACAAGGAAACATTAAGAATGACTTCACCTTAAAGTAAATGTGTTTTGTTAATTTGTTAAAGAGAAACAAATTAATGAATAAAATAAATTTTTCTTGTTCCATACACCAAATGAAAATCTGCCTACCTGCAAAGTGTTTCCTCACAAATGTACCTAACTGAATTACATACACACTATACAAATAACTAAAAACACATGTGTACCTATCTATAAAGTAAAATAGCATCATCTACATTTTTAAGTTACACACACTCAACTATAAATGCTGGGCAAAAAAAAAAAAAGACAATGGGGGGGGGAGAGAGAGAGAGAGAGAGAGAGAGAGAGAGAGAGAGAGAGAGAGAGAGAGAGATTTTTTCTAATAGTATAATTTAACTTATCAATCCACTCAATGAGTGTAATTGAATATATGCCCCAGAGTGAATGTGAGATTTCTTAGGAAACCTTCCTACCATTTCTGATCAGTTAAAATTGCCCTTCTGTGTTGCCCATTGATTTCCTTGTATCTTTTCTTGCACTCATCTACAATGAATATGTATATATGTATGTACACATATACCATACACACAAACACATATATACATACACTTATCTATTCATATACGCAGAGAAAAAAATATAGGATTATACATATTATGCATTCCCATATAGGAACACTTTAATACAAATCATCTGTAAGTTTATGCTTGAAAAAACTCCGTGTGGCCTAAGGCTTGAAATGCTATGTAGAATTGGTGTTGTGGGTGGATATGTAATCTTGTTGGTGTATTACACTTCTGACATTTTCTTTTTGTTTGTTGCCTAGAGGTTTCCAGCTCATTACTGATATTAAAATACATTCATACAAGAGAAATCCTTCTCTATCTTTCTGTTGTTCCTCATAGTGTTTCCGCCAATATTTCCCCATATCCTAGTTTTTCCAGTTTGTGTTGGTAATGAATGATATAATAATAATAGAGTGTAAACCTTATTGTAATTCATTTTGCATGAATATCATTTTTTCATTTGAAAATGCACAAAGAATACTAATCACTGAACTGTATGTATTTAATCTCTCTGTCATAAAGAAGCACCTTTATTTGCATATGCATGGTTTTCAATAATATTTGCATAAAGAGAAAGTCAGACATTTTGATTACTAGTAATCTTTTTGCTACTTATAAGGATTTGGTGCTTGTAGGGTGATTTTTTTTCCCTACCTTAATTAAATTTTTCTGTCATGTTAAGTTTTCTTTCATTTTCTCCATCTTAGAAGATATTTCAAAAAAAGGAAAATGCTTCTCAAGAAGATAAAATAGTAATGAGACATTAGGAAAAATTGAACTAAAAATTGTCAGTGCATTTTAATGAATTCTCTATAAGGCGACATGGTGTGGTCAAAGTGACTAGGGTAAACTTGGAAAATGGAGTACATAAATTAAACTTAAATCATGTAATTTAAATGCAGTTGATACTCTAATTTGAACCCTTTTTACAATTATGGAAACTGAGACCCAAAAAACTGAAGGGACTTTTTAAAAGTCATACAAATAGTGGTCTCAGTTATAAAAATAAATTAGCTGAAACTAAGTACAGTCTTCTTCCTGCCATAGTATTTACTAAGTATGAATAATTACTAATATAGCATTTTTAGACATTTAAATTGCTTTACATATATCATCTCATTTGATCCTCACAACAACCCTTGGGAGGCAGGGGCTGTTATTATCCCTGTTTTTACATATGAGAAACTGAAGCAAAAAGAAGTTAAATGATTTGTCCAGGGTCATGTATCTAGCAGGAGACTGACACAGGATTTGAATTCAAGTCTTCCCTGATTTCAAGGTCAGCACTCTCTCTATCATGCCACCTAACTGCAGTGTGACCTTGCTTTTTAAGTCTATATCCTCCTGTCTGAAATTTCTGTCCACTGCTTCTGATTGGGATCTCTGGGACTAGGTGAAAAAATTTTCATTCCATTTATCTAACAGACCTTCAAAGATTTAAAGTGAGTTATCATGTCCCCATCAATAAGCCTAAGACCCATTTTATTTTTAAGTGAATTTTTATTACTCTTTCTAGGGCTGATTTTTTTGTATTAAATTTGTTTTTTCTTCACATTTAACCTAAAGTCGAGATATGTTTAAACCTAAGACCATTTTCCTTCAAAAAGGACTATGAAAAATGCCTTGTTTCTTCCATTGCAGTGGATAGAAACCAAGCAGAAGTCAGAAATTGTGGTTTACTTTCATTGGTTTCCCTTGTAGCACACTAATAACACAGTTCTTATAACTTTAGTCAAACTGACATGTACTACCTTGGGCCTGCTTTTTCACACTATGGCTAAGTCATCAAGGCCTTCTTTCTCCTTTAGGTTTGGCTAGAATCCCCTTTGGGTCTCTTCTACCTAACTGTCTTTCCTTCCTCAAATTACTTCTTTTGGAAGAATTAGAGGCTGTGTGCAAAACATATTTCATACTGGAAGAAGTAATTACCAGCAAACAGAAGTTAAGAGTGATTTTTTTTATAAAGATGGTGCTCTATAGATCACCACTAATAATAGCTAATACTGATAGTTAACATATTTATACAGCCCATTAAGGCTTACAAAGCACTTTGCAGAGAGTATCTAACAGAGCACTAAGCATTTGCATTATAGTCAATTTTTTCAAAACATATGGACATTCATTGTTTCATATCATTCTGACTTTAGTTAGGCAGATAGCTTCATTCCCGTCAGACAGAACAGAGTGATTATGACCCAAGGTAATGCAACTGGTTAAAGGAGGAGGCAAAGATACAGTCCAGAGCACTTGCCTTCCACCAAACTGCCTGTCCACATTCTTCTGTCTCATTCCCAACAGTCTGTCTCTTTCTCTATCTCTCTATTTCTGTTCCTCTCTTTTCTCTCTGTCTTTTTCTCTTTCTGTCTCTCTCTCTCTCTCTCTCTCTCTCTCTCTGTCTCTCTCTCTCTCTCTCTCTCACACACACACACACACACACACACACACACACACATACACACACACACATACACACACATTTTAATCTCCATTCCAAAGCTTATTAATTGTGGTCTTGGGCAATTTACATCACCACTCAAAGAAGCAGGCTCATTCTCTATAAATTTGTTGATATAATCTTTATACTACATACTTTATAGAGTTGTTATAAAAAAATCCACAGAGCACTATGGAAATATAGTTTTTTTTTCATTTAAATTCTGCTGAATTTGACACAGCTACTATTTTCAGGAAAAATTTAATACTTATCAGAATATATGGAAAAAGAAGTTTACCTATATTTTTCTAATCATGAAGTAATGAGAAAGAAGATGTTCTTCAAATCTTCTTGGCATGCAAGGATAGTAATTGGCTGCGATCACAAAAATACAGTCTGTTATTTTTTATTTAAAATATATTTAAACCCCAGAATAGAAAGGAAGAGGAGGAAACATGATGAACTTTGCTACAGCAGGATTTCATGAAAGATTTTTGCTGAAATATTACTGTCATAGCATGTGTTTTTTTTTCTTTTGAAAGAAATTCTAGAGGCATTTCTGAGATAGGGCCTTCATTTCATTTCTATTGAAATACTCACAGATGGAGCCACTCATTGTTCTAGGGACTTATCACAAAGCTTTCCATAATGAGTGGAAACTGATACTTATCTTAGGGTCCATTAGACACTTTCAAAAGACTTATAGTTGGCTTGTAGAGGAATGTGGTAATACTGGAATTTCAGAGAATTAATGGAAAATGTCTCATCTGCCTTCCTAGTTAATTGTTTTACAAGATCTATCCTTGGTTATGACTTCTGATTTATTCTATTTTTGCAAGTTGTTGCTTTGCCTTTATGAGCTTAACTCTGGATTTTGAGATGTCAAATGGGGCTCCCACACTTTTGTTTTGTTTGTTTTTAAATACAATAGAGTAGTATAGACCCTGGAACTATATTTCTGAACTCACACATATTAGAAAGTCACATCTACTGATGGCTAGGTACATTTACTCTTACAGAAATCCAGGATTATGCCTGGAGAAGTGGGTTTTTTTTAAAATAAATTTTAATGATGTCTTCTGCTGGAAAAGATCTGATTCTGAATCCCTCTTTTCTTCACCCAGAGAACTATGCAAAGAATTATTCTCATTTTTTAAAAAAAAGTAGGGAAAAGTGGGAAAATGTCAGCATAATGGAACAATACTGCAAAGGACTATGAAAACATATCTGATGTTCTACAACCATGGACCAGTTAGCATTGTAAACCAGTTGGGATGAAAGGGGATAGGTATCTTCTCGTATTTCTTCTTTGAGGTCATGGTGGTTCTTTGTAATTTTGGAACGTGCATTTTCAATTGTTTTATGATTGCTCTTCTCTTTTCATATTTTAATAGTCATTGTGAATATCGTTCTCTTGGATCCTCTTAAGTCCTTTTGCCTTCAGTTCGTGTAAGTTTTATCATTCATCTGTATTCATGATATTCATCATTCCATAGAGAACATTGATATTCCATTAAATTCATACTCCAAAATTTACTCAGATTCCCCAATAAAAAGGGCACCTATATGGGTTTCTTTCAATACTGTTGGCTTATGCCCCATTACTATACATTATCCATGATTTCAATTACTCGGTGAAAATTAGTATCTCGTAAATATCAGTGATTGGGGTCCAACTGTCATTTTAACCAATTAATTATTGGTTTTGTCACCTTTTATTTAACCAGTGAATGTTAACTAGCTCTTGCAAAGGGATATTTTCGGAAATGGAATAGCTAGAACAAAACAACCAAAGCATCTAACTGAACTGAGGGCACACTTTTCCCTCTACCATCTATACCACCTCTTCTACTTCTGATGTGAGTTATATCTATTGATAGTGATGGAATTAAACATTAAAGTGTCTTGGTATTATTATAAAATAGTTTTGACCCGTGAAGCACCTGAAACAATCTCAAGAACATACTTTGAAAACTATTCTCCATAACAATGAACTTAAAAGTCCAAATTTCAAGTCACTAAAATGTATATAGCACCTCCACCCCAAGTACGCACACATTTTTTTTTTCTTATTTACCATTCAAAACATTGAAGTTATCTGGGAAATAGACTACATCCCAGGTAATAGCAAATTAGCCACCACTGTCTTTTTCACAAAGATCAATGAGAATAAAAGATAACAGTTTTGGAAAGAGAACAATTTATTATAATATATCCCATTTTCTTATCTCCCTTTTGTGAAGTCATCCTGGTAGATATTATTTTTCTCAGAAATATTAAGGTCATTCATGAGTATTTTACTTATGAAAAGACAAACTTTTGTGCATCTCTGCTATTACAGAACTCTTCTGGATCACTCTACTATTTGGCAACTCCATCGAGGAAATACCTTCTCTATATCAGCTAGTAACATCCATGAAGACACTTATTTTGAATCTTTATTTCTTTTCCTCATCTTAGTAAAATCAAGCTCTTCCAACAATAACCAATGATTTAAGGAAATGTGCAATGTGTAGAAATATAGGTATATAGTCCAAATGGTTCATTTCATCAGTTTGGGAAGTTCACAGTCTGAAATCTCTCTTTCCAAATGCAGATCAATAGTTCATTTTAAACTTTTGGTCTTACAGGGTTGCAAGGTGGAACTGACAGGTTATTTTATTTGCTCATGCTTGTAGACCTTGTATGTGAAAGAGGTAAAGCTTGTACCCCAACTTCCTTGAATCCAAGGCTAATCATCTAACCTCTGGACAACATTGTACCTAGTCATAATTTCTCCTAAGCAATCATTTGTTTCCCTTCACTGTTCTGTACTGGAACAAACCCAGATTGTTCTGTGGAAAATTTCAGAGGAGAATGAATCTATGGAAGCTCATGAAATTAAACCTATTCTCACAATCATCCCTGGTTATAACAATAGACATAACCCACATAAAACTCATGTAGATCTCAGTAACAGTTTCTTCTTTTTTTGAATTTATTAATTTAGTTGTTGTCAGTTTTCAACAATCACTTCCATAAGTTCCAAATTTTCCATCCCCTTCCTCCCCAAGATGAAATGCAATTGTATATGTGTTCTACCCATGCATTCCTATTAAACACATTTTCACATTAGTCATGTGAGTGTCATGAAGAATTAAAGAATTAAAATGAATGGGAAAAAGCATGAGAAAAATGAAACATAACAAAGTTTCTTTTACTGATACCATATTTACCGTACCATACCATATCAGTAATGGATGTCAGAAGGTGGAAACAAAATTTGAAATAGGTATAATCAACCCCTAGCTACCTATTCACTCCGTGCCAAGTGCTTTAATGCTGTCTTTACAAGGCTAGAGGATAGAAGTGAGGGTTTCCTTTTAGGTACAAAGAACATTAGGGGAGTAAAAAAGAGCAATATCGTTATGGAGGATGGGTTTGGAATAAGTCTGAGATATATAAAACAAAGAGAAGAGGCCAGTGCTTTCTCACACAACTGACATTATTATGTCAATATCCTATCTGTTTAGGAGAAGAGAAATACAGGAGTGCAAGGAGGGAGAAAATCCTGGTTCTTAAAGCAAGCCTCAAAGCCAGTTAGGAGAAAATGTAATTTCCAAGCAATCTACAGCAAGGCATGTTGGTTAGATTAATTTTGTTTAGAGAAAAATTGAGCTGAATAAAAACTCATCTGTTTACTTTAGAGGCACTATGCCATTTGATTGTGTTTTGTACAAACAAGCTGGTAGTTCTCGTCTTCACTGACTGTTAGTAAACAATTTATAGATCTGATCTATTACTATAGCAGTAGGAGAGCTTTAAATGGGCCTATGAAAGCCATTATCAGATGAAATACTTTGCATATTAGTGACAATCTCTTTGCCCCCTCTCTTCCTTAGAAAGGTGCTTACACACAGTGTCTGTCACTTGAGGGGACAAACTGCTTCATAAAAATACTACTCCACCGGCTCTCTTCACACAACAGCTTTCACATCAGATGCTGGAGGCAAAGACATTCTGGAAAGAACACTCAACTCAGAGTCAATATACGTGATTGTCTAGGCTCTGCCAGTAACTCCCAGTATGAGTTTGGGCAAGCCACCTCAACAAATCTGAACCTCATTTTCCTCATCCATAAAAGAGAAATTTGTATTCTGTGGTCTATGTAACTAGGATTATCCTTAAATGCAAAGAGAATAGCCTTCCATTGAAGTATTAGGATTTCAGGATTTTAGAAAGGTTCTATATCCCCTCAAATATCCACACCTCAACTTTGGCCCCTCCTGTTATTTGTTACCTGAAATTGTACCTACAATTCCTCTCCTTTTAAAATAACAATAATCCTGGGAACAGTAGCCTTGGGAGATGTAACTACTTCAGATGAAATGATTAACTTCTTATTTAAATTCCTACAGTCCATATTTTCCTTGACATTTATTTTGCTATTAATGACAAGCTCATACAATTTATAATTGGAAGGGAACTTAGAGGTCATCTAGTCTCCTCCAATCCATACATTCCTGATGCAAACATATGCAAAGCTCATAGAATCATGGCGTTTAGAACTCTAAAGCAGGTTAGAGATCATCTGGTCTGAATCATCTATTTTGAAAAAGGGAAACTGAGACCCAAAGAGGGTAATTGACATGACCAGCATAATAGTACTATGGAGCAGAGCTGAGACTGGAAGCCATGTCTTTTTTTTTTCTCAAATCTATTACATCTCTACCCCAAATACTATCTTTTGTCATTTCTCTCATTGTTTTAATTTTCTTTAAAGAAAGTTTTACTGGAAAAAAAAAAACTAGGGTAATATTAATATAATTAAAGATAATTCAGACTCAGACAACCTGAGTTGAACTCTTGATTCATCAACTTTCTATCAGTTTGAACCTGGTCAAATTACTTAACTTTTCAGTTTCTCCATCTGTATAGCAGACTAGATAAAGTCCTTTCTAGTTCTAAATCCCTGAATTCATGAGCTTCTGACTATGTCATATGTAATAGTCTATGACTTTTATATTATGAAACACAATGCTAGGTGGACCCTTGTGTAGGCAACTCATGGAAAGACATGTATGAGTCATTCAGAATAGGTGGGCATCATTAAATTGTAATCTACATTGCTGGATGGAATTATATTTATCAAACTAAAGATTCACGGGAGTATTGGAATTTTACCCACATAAAGCGGAAGCCCTTTGAAGGGAATGATTATATTAAATATCTCTATATACACATATACCTAGTATAATGTCTTATTCATAATAAATGTTTAGTAAACACCCATTAAATTGATTGGTCAAGTGAATAAGGGCATATGAGTTCCTTCCTACATTTGATACTATCCCTTTTAGAAGCAGAATTTGTTATTGTTCAGTTATTTTTCATCATGTCAGATTCTTCATGATAGTATTTGGTATATTCTTGGCAGATATTAAAGTTATTTGCCATATCATTCTCTGTTTCATTTTACAGATGAGAAAACTGAGGCAAACAAGGTTAAGTGACTTGCCCAGGGTTATATAATAGTAACTTTCTGAAACTTATCAGAGTAATCTCTGATTTGAGGTACTCCTAAGCACAGCAGTCACTGCTCTGTTGTTGCATTGACTTGGATTCTTTGTTCCTTTCTGAATGTTTTTGACTTCTGGAATCCAGTTCTGTCTTCAGATTGCTGTATGCTAGAATGGATAACATTCCAAGATGCCCTCTCCAGTTTTTTCTCTCTATTTATGTAGTGATCCCTTCCTTTCACCCTGCTTTTTGATCCTTTTCAGTTGCCACTGATGACTTGCTAATTCTCAAGAGTCAGTTCTTTCCATAGATCAACAAATGGTTATTCTGAATTCTGGGAGACCAGGCATTAATACCTTCTTAGCTACTACCAATTGTATGCACGTGACAGAATATTTGAGAGTTGGTTTATACTTTTGACCACCATCTGCCTCTGTCTTCCCTCCTTTTCCCTCCCTTTTCTTTCCCTTTTCCCTTACTACTTCTTCTCTCCCTTCTACCCAGTCCCTTTTTTTTTTCTTTTCCCTTTCACCTCCTACTGTCTGTAGGACAAGTTAGATTGCTATACTTAAACTGAATATGTTATTTCCTCCTTCAACCAAATGCAATGAGAGTAAAATTCAAACAATACTCATCTTTCTCCCTTCTTTCCCTCTGCTATGATATGTTTTTGTGATTCTTCATTTAATGTAATTTACCCTTCTCTGCCTCTTCCTTTCCTCTTCTCTTCTCCTACCCCTTAATTAGATTTTTTATCATCACATCAATTAATTTTTACTCACACCCTTTTAAATGTCGTGATAAATATACAGTTCTCAAGATTAACAATTATCATCCTCACAAACTGTTTGCCCCTATTAAATAACAAAGATTCTACTTATCTTTTTATGCCTCTCTTGAGTCTTGTATTTGAAGATCGCATTTTCTATTGAACGCTGGCCTTTTCATCAGAAAGATCTGGAAATCCCTCATTTCATTGAATGTCCATCTACTTGCCTGAAATATTGTGCTCAAATCTTCTGGGTAAATGATCTTTGGTTGTAGTTCAAGCTCCTTTGACTTACAGAATATAATATTGCAATTCCTCTGACCTTTTAACATAGAAGCTGCAAAGTGTGTGATTCTGCCTGTATTTAAATTGTCTCTTTCTGACTGCAGTATTTTCTCCTTGAATTAATAATTCTGGAATTTGACAATGATATTCCTTGGCATTTTCAATTTGGGATCTCTTTCAGGAGGTGATTGGTGGACTCTTCTCTCTAGATCTAGGATGTCAGGGCAGTTTTTGTTGATGGTTTCTTGGAAGATATTGTCCAGGTTCTATTTTTTTTTTTTATCATGGCTTTCTGGTAGACCAATAATTCTTAGATTTTCTCTCCTGGAGATATTTGCCAAGTCAGTTGCTTTGTTCCAATGAGATATTTTATTTTTCTTCTATTTTTTCATTCTTTAGATTTTGCTTGAATAATTCTTGATGCTTCATAGAGTCATTAACTTCTACTTACCCAATTCTAATTTTTAATGAATTGTTTTCTTTTTTAGCTTTTGTATGTCCTTTTCAATTTGTTCCATTGTTTCCTTTTAAGGAGTTATTTTCTCCAGTGAGGCTTTGTACATCCTTATCCGTTTGACCAATTTAACTTTTTTAAGGAACTGATCTTATATTTAAAATCATTGGTCAATTTTTCTTTTACCTCTGTAATTTGGTGTTAAAAATCTTTCTTGAGAGTGGTTTTGGGGCAACCAGCCAGTGGGCCCTGCCCCTGAGGGGGAGAAGTGGAGACTCCAGAGGCTGGTATCAGGGCTCTGCCATGGTCTGTGAGGGTGCTGTTGGTGCCTTCTTCTGGTGGCCATCCATGTGCATGGTGATCCTCAAGGACAGGGCCACTGCCATTCCCTCCTCTTCTTCCTCTTCCTCTGCTGCCTGCTCTTCTTCTTCCTTCCCCTCCTTGGCTGGGCCAGTGGCACCTCATCCCCTTCCTGAGCTGTTCCCACAGCCACTACAACCACCTCCTCATTCATCCTCATGGCCCATAGGCGGCACAGGTACCAAGATGTCCAACTGAGTGATTTGCTGGGAAGCCAGTCATATCAGGAATGAGTACACAGTCTCAGGTCCTCAAATGTATGCACAAGGTTGGCTTTCACAAGTACAGTCCACAAAATGACCTGCTAGAGCCATTATTGCCCTCCCCCCATGTAGGATGTACTTACTCTGGGTCTTGTGCAGTTCATGCTTACAAACAAGTGGATTCACTTATTACACAGAGAATATTCATCTTTGGGCCTATCCCATGTGCCCGTATCTCAATGTGCACTTTCTAGTATATAAATAAATACGTATGCATGTATATATGCACATATATATGTACATACATGTCACAATGCACATATATAGCACATGTTACATGACATCATATGACTATATGGAAATTTGCTATGTTACATGTTTCATGTTACTTGCCTCTTGCTTTGTGTTCTGAGACATACAACATATGTGACACATGACATATATGACATGACATATGTGACACATGTGTGAAGTGACATCAGTCTGTGTTGGAGTAGTCCCCATTATTCTACGCTCTCACATCCCGGTGTAAGAGATCCTTCCCATCAACCTTCTGGGCTGTCCTGGACTGGAAATCTGCCACACTTTGCCTCCCAGTGGATTCTGCCACTCTAAAATTTATTCAGATTCATTTTTTAGAGATATCTGAAGGAATTTGTGGAAGAGCTCAGGTGAGTAGCTGCTTTCACTCTGCCATCTTGGCTCCATCCCCGAGAGTTGGTTCATAAAGGTAGATTACGAAGACCAGAACATGAGGACTTCACCAAAGAGAAAAAGAGATAAAAAGGGAGGTATAATGTCCCAGAACAGGCTTCACTAATATTATCTAAGACTGATCTTTTTATTTGATCACTTTTCAGTCCTATCCAACTCTTAGTTGGATATAAACCTTATGGGGTTTTCTTGGCAAAGATACCCAAGTGCTTTGCCTTTTCCTTCTCTAGATAAGGAAACCAAAGCAAACAAAATTAAATGACTTGCCCAGGATCACACAGCTAGTAAGTATCTGAGCCCAGATTTGAACTCAGGAAGATGAAACTTTCTGACTCCAGATCCAGTACTCTGTCCACAGCACTACCTAGTGACCCCTATACATACAGAATGACTCAATATGTATGATCTTTGTTCCTGAACTTATTTGTATGTGAAAGCTTCTCATTGGTTCTACAAATGCTTTACTTTTGACTTTTCCTAATTCATTTATTTGCAAAGGACCTAGGTAACTGCAATGAACTGTAATGTCTTAGACTCACAAAAGTCTTAGGTATTTTGACAATTAGAAACTTCTTGAAGTGAAAGAGGTCTTTCTAGCCCTAAGTCTAGCTTCAGACTGAGATGGCCAGCCTGGTAGCAGGAGATCATTAGTTTAAGAGAGAGACAATGTGCCTTCATTCTCTAATTAACTAGCTATCCTATCTAGGCTACAGAAATATTTAGACTTTAACATTAGGAGTAGGTGCTAACAGACATCGCTATAAAAAAAGAGTGACAAATTTTCCTGGCCTGATGTGTGAAGGCCTACTTGTGTGAAGGCCTGCCTTTTTTTACTAACTCCTGTACTTGCAGCAATCCACAATACAACTCTCAAAGTTGCTACTACCCTAGAAAACTTCTTTCTCTGTAAAATGGCAAGATTCTGGGGTCATAGTGTCTAGGGAACCCCAATCCCCTCTTCTCTGTCTAGAAGGTTAGAGTTTAGGAAGTAAAGTTTTTGAATTTCCCTCTCAGGCTGCATGAAAGCTCATCACTTATGGCCAGGTGTCACTGCTACAAATCATCATGACTGCTTCTGGTTGTGGGAAGAAGAAGGTTGTGGTTGTGTAGAATCTCTCCAATTTGATGCACTCTGAAAGAGGCACAAAGGAAGAGGTGATATACAAAGTCTCAAAGGACCATGTCCAATCACAATGGAACCAGTCTGTCTATCTAGACCACACATGACATGGCTTATCCTCAGGAGTCCTCTGTCCTCCATCAGCGGCCTTCATTCAGTGTCCAGTGTTCTCTAATATTGTCAGGTTGATCAAGGAAATTCTTCAATTTGAATGACAATAATCAATACTTTATTATGTTATCAGATTTCTCAAGAAACTTCCTGGATTTACCAGGGGTGGTTTCTATGGCCTTTACCACAGGTTTTCAGAATTGACTTTTGAACAAAATATCCTGATTATCCAACGTAGGAGTAATATCCAGTGACTATGAACTCCAAACTGTATTTATTCCAGAGGATCTGGCACTCAATGATCTGAGGAAAACTTGAAGACTAGGGAGCATCTGAGTCACAAAATAACTTTCTAGGATGCTTTTATTTTACAACCTGTTCTCAGGGTCCAGCTAATGGGATTTACTAACCAGAGAGTTCAAATTATGTAAGTCTTCAGGTGCTTCATGCGTTTGAGGTATCCCTCAGGGGAAGATTTCTTTTCAAGAAAAGAATATATATTAAGATACACACACGTTGATATTGGTTTTGGCATCCAGGGACCATTTTGACTTGATTTTGTCAGCCACATTTCCTCTCCGAACAGAGGCTGCATATAGCAATTGGATGAACAATGCTAAAACAACTCTCAGGGGGACATTCTTGAAGCTGAGCTGGTATGAGATCACATTATAATTGTGTGGCTTGGCCAGGCTTTTATTTCAGTAATTGATCTCATTCGTTTAGAGCACTAATCATTTTAACAGGGAAAACAGCATCGCTTCCCAAAATTGCAGCCAAAGTGGGAAAAAAATAAATAAACAAATACATGATCTTGTAAAGGTCCCCCTGTGTTTCTGCACTATTTCTGTATCAGCAGATTGAATGTACATCCTGAGATTACTAGTGAGAGGTATGAAGAAAGTCAATTTAATGGAAACAAATCACATTCCAGACTGCAAATCTTACTTGCCTGTTTCTCTCTGTCTTGCCTCATGTAGAGATAACTACCTTCTTCCTCTCAAAGTCCTTCCTCTAAGAGGTTCTTAAAACCTGCATTGTCACAACTTCCTTAAACAATAGACATCATCCCAGTGGCCTGGACAAGAAGATGCCCAAACTTCTAGATGAAGAATGGACAACAGACACTGAATCCGAATGACCCTGGAGATTAGTATGACTAGGTAGACACAATTCATAACCGCATTTCTGTCATATGGCCTCTTACATAGTAGAACCTTTGGGGATTCTCTCCCTCTCCCAAAGAGTTTAAGCTTAACTCTCTGAATACAGGGAATATATCACAATGTAACAGCAGCAACTGCACTATGTTGCAGTAGCAGCAGCAGGATTTTAAAGTTTACAAAACAATTTACAAATCTTATGACTTTTTTCTCCTCACAACAACCCTGGGATGTATTTTTCTATTAGTACCCCTAATTTTCCTGATTAGGAAACTTGAGTAGACAGAGGTTAAGTACACAGCTACAAAGTACCTTAGGCTAGATTTGAACTCCAGCTGTTGTAGTCGCTGAGTCCCCCTCCCCCACCCTGCTCTGACTGTTCCACTTCAGAACCACCTTGTAAGCGCTGCCCTTCCTGATTCCTGAGAGTAAATGTGTCATCGTGGCTAAAACACTGGACGCAGGGCCAGGAAGATCTGGATTCAAATTCTGCCTCAGGTACTTTCTTGCTCTATTACCTTACGCAACTCATTTAATTTTTTGTGCCTGTTTCTTCATCTGTAACACACAGAAGCTACCACACAGAGCTATTGTGAGGATCAAATGCTAGATATATATTTTGCAAAACCTAAAGCACTAAATGAAAGTCACATTTTTAACTCCTTAACTGATAGTACTATTTCTGTGAGCCTAGACTTAAAATCCCCAGAAACTGAAAAAATAATATTTCAATAAACAAATTGATCAAGCAGAGATTTTCTTAGTCAGCTTCAAGGACACCTCACAGAAGTGGCAGGATACCCCACCTCACAGAGGTGGCAGGATGCTCCAAGGCCTTGCATGAATATAGGAGAAGATGCAGTCACTAGCACTGGCTTCTCCCTCTTCTATATCTTCTTAAAGGTAAGTAATTTTTTTTCTTTAGTTCTCTGACTTCTAGGCATGACTGGAGGGCAGAAAAAAGTTCTTTTTTGGAGACAGATCTGGCTGAATCTGGGAATCCAGGAACACATCTCTTCGCTATCTTTTCTCTTCTAATGGGCCAAGCAAAAGAGTAAGATGTAGCATCCACAACCCTTACTTAAACTAGAAGAGTGAAGCTTAGAGAACGTGACTAAATTTTCCTTTCAGAGTTCTGTGGCTAATCCTGAAGGATTCAGCCTTCTATTACTGAGATTTGGAGTCCTTATCATGGAGATAATCCTCAGTTTTGGCACTTATATCTCGTCAAGACTCTCAGTAGCCTTTGCTGCTCTGACTGGAGGGCTACAAAGAAGAGCAAAAATCTCCTCCCAAAAGCTCCATTTAAAGAGGGCTCAGAAGTCCAACCAAATTTCTATAGATATTTTTGTATGCATGTTTGTATAAATAATCTTTTTTTAAAATTTTTATTTTTTAAAATTTTTATTTACTTTTAGTTTTCAACATTCATCTTCATGTATTTTGAGTTTCAAACTTTCTCCCTATCTCTCCCCTCTTCTCACCCCATAATGCTTTGCATTCTGATTACCCTTTCCCTCAATGTGCCCTCCTTTCTATCACACCCCTCCCTTCCCTTATCCCCATCTTCTCTCTGTTCTTGTAAGGCAAGATAGATTTCTATACCCCATTACCTGTATTTTATATTTCCCAGTTGTATGCAAAAACAATTCTCAAAATTAGTTCCTGATACATTGAATTCCAACTTCTCTCCCTTTCTCCCTCCCCATTCATTCCCACTGAGAAGGCAAGCAATTCAGTATAGTCTATATATGTGTAGTTTTGCAAAAGACTTTCATAATAGTTATGTTGTATAACTATATTTCCCTCCATCCTATCCTGCCCCCCATTTATTTTATTTTATCTTTTGACCTTGACCTTCCCCAAAAGTGTTTATTGCTAATTACTCTCTCATCCCATTTGCCCTCCTTTCTATCACCCCTCCCACCTTACTTGGCGCCTTCTCCTCTACTTTCCTGTAGTGTAAGATAGATTTTCATACAAAATTGAGTGATCATGTTATTCCCCCCTTAAGCCAAATATGATGAGAGTAAGCTTCACTTTTTCCCTCTCACCTCCTCCTTTGTCTTCTCCATTGAAAAGTCTTTCTCGTCTCTTTTATAAGAGATAGTTTGCCGCCTTCCATTTCTCCCTTTCTCCTGCCAATATATTCCCCCCCTTTAATTTTATTTTTTTAGATATCATCCCTTCTTATTCAACTCACCCTGTGCTGTGTGTGTGTGTGTGTGTGTGTGTGTGTGTGTGTGTGTATAATCCCTCTAACTACTCAAATACTGAGAAAAATCTAAAGAGTTACAAATATTATCTTTCCATGTAGGAATGTAAACAGTTCAACTTTAGTAAGTTCCTGATAATATCTATTTCCTGTTTACCTTTTCATGCTTCTCTTGATTGTGTTTTTGAAAGTCAAATTTTCTATTCAGTTCTGGTCTTTTCATCAAGAATACTTGAAAGTCCTCTATTTCATTGAATGACCATTCTTTCTCCTGAAGTTTTATACTCAGTTTTGCTGGGTAGGGGATTCTTGGTTTTAATCCTATTTTCTTTTACTTCTGGAATATCATATTCCAATCTCTTCAGTTCCTTAATGTGGAAGCTGCTAGATCTTGTATTATCCTGATTGTATTTCCACCAGGCCTAAATTGTTTCTTTCTGGCTGCTTGAAATATTTTCTCCTTGACCTGGGAACACTGGAATTTTGCCCTCTGGTTTTAGAATCTCAGGGCAGTTTTCCTTGATAATTTCATGAAAGATGATGTCTAGGCTCTTTTTTCAATCATGGCTTTCAGATAGTCCCATAATTTTTAAATTGTCTCTCCTGGGTCTATTTTCCAGGTCAGTTGTTTTTCCAATGAGATATTTCACATTGTCTTCAAAATTGTCAGTCTTTTCAGGTTTTTTGTAATTTATTGGTTTGTCATAAAGTCATTAGCTTCCATCTGCTCCATTCTAATTTTTAAAGAACTATTTTCTTCAGTGAGCTTTTGAACCTCCTTTTTCATTTGACTAATTCTGCTCTTTAAAGCATTTTTCTCCTCATTGGCTTTTTGGGCCTCTTTTGCCATTTGGGTTAGTCTATTTTTAAAGTTGTTAATTTCTTCAGCATTTTTTTGGGTCTCCTTTATTACATTGTTTATTCACTTTTCATATTTTTCTTACATCACTCTCATTTTTCTTCCCAGTTTTTCCTCCACCTCTCTCACTTGATTTTCGAAGTCCTTTTTGAGCTCTTGCATGGCCTGACAGCATTGAATATTTATTTTGGAGGTTTTGGATGCAGAAGCCTTGACTTTTAAGTCTTCCTCTGATGGTATGCATTGTTCTTCCTCATATGAAAGGATGGATGAAAATGCCTGCTCACCAAAAAAGTAACCTTCTATTGTTGTATTCTTTTCCTTTTGTATTCCCTTTTGGGGACATTTTCCCAGCCAGCTACTTGAATTTTGAATCCTTTGTCAAGAGGAGGGTATACTCCAGGGACCTGTAAGTTCTCAGTTCCTCCAAGGTGGCACAATCAAGGGAGAGAAGTTTGCTCCTCTCCTGGCCTGCACACTGGTCTTGGAGGAATCAAAAACTTTTGTGCTCAGAATCTGCGAGTAAAATGCCCTCCTCACAACAACCTCCAGTTCTACCATGCCACCTTTCCTCCTCACCCCAGGGCCAGGCTCAAGGCTGAGATTCTGATCAGAAGTTCAATTCCCCCAGAGGCTTTAGGCAGAGTGCTCCAAAAATGGACGCTGCCACTGCAGTGGCTGCTGCCAGCGATCCAGACCACATTCCCTTTTCCTGCATGAAGGAGCATTTTCACTGACCTTTGACATTTGTGGGTTTGGCAGTTGTGGGTTCAGCAATCTGGGAACTGCTGCTGCCAGTGGCTCCCTGAAGCCTATTCCAGGTCCTGTCCCTGCTGCATGGCCCACACTGGACTGTGCTCCACTCTGAGCCCAGTGCAATAGACCTTTCCTGTCAGCCTTCCAGGCTGTCATAGGCTGGAAATCTCTTTTACTCTGACTTTTTGTGGCTGCTCTAGAAATTTTTTAGAGTCATTTTGACAGGTATTTTATGGGCTATGTGGGGGAGCTTCTACAGGTCTGTCTTTCTACTCCACCATCTTAGCTTCACCCCCCCTGTATAAATAGTCTTTTGAACACACAAATAATGTGAGATGATTTTTCTTAACCTTTTTGTCTCTACTCCCACCCAGTGTATTCCTTTCTTCCTCTTTTTCTGTTCTTCTTTGAAGATCATCAGAACTTTGTAGAACTATTCCCAAGGCTTATGTTTAATTAGACTTTCTCTGTGATCCCGATGATGACAGGGTTCAGAGGTGACACACGTATCAATTTAGCAGTAAGCAGCTTTATCCATGTCTTGTCCCTTATGATTGTTAATTTGTGTTTATCTTTTTTATGTTGCTCTCAATTCCCGTGTTTGAACTTCAAAGATTCTATGTAGCTCTGATCAGGCATGCTTGGAAGACCTCTATTTCATTAAACATTTATTTTTCTACCTGTATGATTTACTTAGTTTTTTGGGTAAATTATTCTTGGTAGCAAGCCTCTGTCCTTCACCTTTTGGAGTATTGTATTTCAGGCTGTCTACTTTAGGGTAGTCACTACTAATTTGTTTGTATTTTCCTCAGTAGTTGTCTTCTTGCTGCTTTTACTGTTTTGTTTTGTTCTTTTTAATCTGGACACTCTAGATTTTGGCTATAATGTTCTTAGGACTTCCCATTTTAGCATTTCTTTCAGGAAGCAATTAGTAGATTATTTCTATGTTCACTTAGCTGTCTGAATCTAAAAGATCTGGGCAATTTTCTTTTAAGATTTCTTGAAGTAAGATATAGGGTCCCTTTTTTTCTTCTTTTTTGCTTATAATAATCAGGTAGTCTAATGATTCTTAATTTGCACCCCTCCATCTATTTCCCAGCTTAATGGATTTTTGTTATTATTGTTAGATACTCTAGATTTTATTACATTGTTTTTCAGTATTTTGACTTTGTCATCTCATGGAGTTGTCAGTATCTATTTATGTTATTCTAATTTTTAGAGAGTTTGTTACTTAGGCAAGGTTTTGTACCTCTTGTTCCAAGCCATGGTGAGTTGTTGTTAGGATTTTGTTTTGTTTGTTTTGTTTTGTGTGTGTGTGTGTGTGTTTTTGCTTGCTCATTTTTCCAGCCTACTTCCTGATATCATACTTCATATTTGATCTAGGTTTAGTGCACTTCCAGAGGGAAGATCTGGGTTGTTCCTGTCAACTTCTTGGGGTATTAAGTGATGTGTTATTCTAGCATCTCAAGGACAGTTCAAACTTTGGACCTGCAAGCTTTCAGTGCTCCCCACATGGTCTGACATAGGGCAAAGTCTAATTGCTGTCCTGTAGTCTGAGCTCTGCAAGTTGGTGACCTGGATTTGGTTCTGATCAACAATAGACTTGCTGCTGGATGTATTCACCATCAGCTATCTGGCAAACTTTGATATTTCAGTGACAGAACTGCCATTTTCCTTTTTTGCTGAGATTTATACCCTGGTCATTTTTTTTTTCTATAGGCTTCAGAGTGGTCGAGAAGCTGGAACAGAGACTCCTTTCTGTTTCTGGTGTCTGAGCCATATACCTGATGTTTGCTTCTGAACTTACTCCTCTTAGAACACAGATTAGGACTTGACTCCTTCCTTACATGGCAGTGCCATCCTTGGGAAAGGGCCCTTTCCTCAGTTCTCTCTTTTTTCTGCTCAGAACTGAGTAGTGGGATAAAAACTGCCATTTGGCACCTGTTCTTTTACCCCATACTTGATGCACTGATATATACATGGGGCCATCTCAAAGCAGTGTATGGCCTCTCCTTGAGAGACTGGATTGCTCTGCATGGCTGCTCTTGACCACACCTCAACCCCAGTGTCTATGGACCTATCTCAGTCTTTCCATGATGACCTGGACTGGACTAGTGACTCGCTGTGACTCTTTTTTTCCCCTTTATTAGGATTCTGCTACATATTCTAAGTTTGTGTAGTGGCAGTAGCAGTTCACTACACTGCTTTCTACTTCTCTGCCTTCTTGAGTCTATCCACTCTCTTACATAAGCATTATCTTCTGCATTGCAGATGATGAAACCAAGGCTCAGAGAAGGTGAATGACTTAAAATTAGTCAAAAAGCAAAATTGTATTTATAAAATGAGATAGTTGGACTATATGACTTCTACTGTACTTTCTAACTGTAAATATATGATTTCAAGACCCAATAGAGAAGAATTTTAATAGATTAAGAGTCTGTATCAAGTTAAACCCAAGTTTCTTGACTCTAAAGAGAATAATCTTCCCACTGCATCACTGTCCCCTTCTCCTAACACTTTTCTCTAGTTATTTTGGCTGAACTATCTCTCATGTCTTGAGTATGTGGGCTGTGAGTTATTTGACCCTCTTTGACATTTCTCAGATTACATCTACAGGTATTAGGCTCATTAGTAGCCTAAAATCAACTTGTTTTCATCCTTTTTGTGCTGGATGAAGCTGCTGGTTTGTAAATTCATTCATTTATTTTTCTCATTTATCAAGTGGCTAGTGTATGAAAAAGCATTGTTTTGACAACCAAGAAACAAAATAATCCTTGCCACTGCAGAAAGATAAAACACATACACACATATTGCATAATTATCTATTAGGACTGAGATTATTATATGAAAAGAGCACAAAAAACAACAAAGTACTTAAAGGAGGCTGAGGAAGAGGAAAAAGTTACTTTTTCATGGTAAATGTGGTATTTTAATTGAATTTTGAAGCTTTGATGCTGTCTGTCCTGGACCACTACCTTATGTCAGAGAGGAAATAAGAAAGTCAGCCTCAGTTTCATAATCACAAAAAGACTAATGAACCTTATATAGTTAGAACTTCTTTCTTTAGTTGGTTATTTATTTTTCTAAAACCTAGTAATTTTCACTCTCTTATTCCCCCCAAAGAAGTAAGTCGTTGTCATTCACCCGGGCTAAACTTCATTCATAAAAACAAAACCAAGAAACAAATTGCACCATTACTCTTCCTGTTTGCCTGAAAAGCCACATTCTCTTCCCAAATTTTACACAACACTTTGCTGAAAACATCACAAAGACTGTTGGAATGGAAGAAGTGAGGTGAAGCACAGTCTGGGAGATGGCCAAGGAGACTAGTAAAAGAAACAAAGGGATGGTAAAACTGGGCTTATTTTTAAAGAACTGCTTCATCCACTGGTGAAAATGATTGAAAAGGAAAGTGACATATGAAAACATTAAAAGAAGATGCATTGTTGCCACGGGGCTCTGGCATACGATGTGGAATCGACAATTTTTAAAAATGTATCTTGTGAACATCTCTCCTAATAAAGCCTAGAAGTCCACCATTTGGAAACATTATCTACCCTCTGAAGGATTTTTTCCCCTTGTTTGCAGGTAATATTTTATCCCAGGAAATTGGTAAATAACAGATGTTTGTGCAGAGTTTGATGCTCCCGGGCAAACTGCTTTTAGCCAAAGGAACTTTAGGGATTCTCTTAAAATGCTACAGTAGACTCTTTTTTTTTTCTCACTGGGACTGTGATTCAAGTTTGATTTGAGGTCCAAAGTCCAGTCTATTTGCTGGTTTCAATGATGTCCATAGCAGAAGGGAATCTACATGAAATTGAGTGTCAGCTCAAGAAAAACCTTGGCCAAAGTTTTCAGAATGAATGAAATACAACAGTCTCAAGTCCCTCTGGGTCAAGCTGGAGGGTGGTATTTAGAGAAATATATTTAGTGACAGATTGAATAGGGCAACAATACATGTCATCTTCAAGAGTATTGAGAAATAACCAGAGATGTAGGAATCAGCACAATATACCTCCTGACCTTGAACTAGTTAAAGGTGAAAGGAGGCTCTGGGTTGAATATTCATCAAAGCACACATCAAAATGGCACTGCTTTTATCAAAGCACAGGATCCCCATTAATGGAGACAATTAAAGGACAGAAAGGCTTGATTAAAAATTGATATAAAGTGATATTTAAGAAATAAAAAGTTTATAAACCATCAAGCTTTGATACATTAGTATTTCTAGAATCTCATCAGCCTTGGTGTTCCCTCTGCTATTGCAGATAATAACACATTCATACCATCTTACCTTGGGTCGTTCTTTGCATTTTCCATAACTCTTCTACAGAGGACCTATTTAGTGGACAGGAGTGTTCTCATTCTTTTACTATTTCATGGGGCCATCACCATCTATTATTCCTTAATTTCACCAAATGACCAGCTCATCCCTTTGTCCAATATCTGCCCTTAATGTTGTCATTTATATTACTCACATAAAATTCACCCTTTGGTAATATTCAATAGCTACATATAGCCACAATTAGTTACTCCATGGTCCTTTGAAATGCATGAAGTTAGCAGTCTTCTCATATTGTGTTATATGTGTATATATACACATACATGCATACATACATATATGCATATACATACATATACGTGCTTATATGTATGTATGTGTATGTGAGTGTGTTTATGTGCATATGAGTACTGTGTGTATGCATACATGTATGTATACATGTGCAAATATGCATGTATGTATACATGTGCAAATATGCATGCACACATATGCATGTGCATTTATGTATATATAATATACATGTGTGGATATAATACATTTTTATATGTATACACATGTTTATCTGTACATGCATACTGGTGCAGTATGTGTTAACTATTATCATATATAAGTATATACAAACATGTCCATGTGTATACACATATATGTAGGTGTACATATACTGGTACAATATACATGTAGGTGTATACTGGTACAATATTTGTTAACTACTAGGATCAGGCATTATTCTAGGCTCTTATTAGTCCATTGGCACTGTCATTGATGATATCTCCTTGACAAGAGATATGGTCTATGTTGCTACACTAATCAAGCCCTTTTTTCTGACATCAGAAGATGACTTTTGTATATTTCTTGCCTATACTGAGTAATTATCTGATTGATACCAAAAAAGATGGGTGATTGATAAATAGATCGACATCCATTCATATACCTTAGCTTGACCTTTACAAGGAGGAATGGGAGAAAAAATAGAGAGAGTAGGGAATAGGAACAAAGTAATAAGGAAAGGGTATGATAAGACTTGAATTCATTTCCCTCTTGTTGACATAATCCCTCTGAGAAATCACATAATGCAGAGATTGTAGGCAAAAGTCTCGTTTAAATTCCAAAGTCTAAATTTCAGTGATATGGAGATGTGGAGGATAACCAAAGTGAATGACCATCCATGATTGGAAAGAACAGATAAAGAAACAACATAGCATGATAAATCAACTCTTTCAATTCCTGAATCAGCGTCTCTAAAGAGGACATTTGTAATTTACTTCTACTTAGTTGTACATTCCTTTTTAACCTTCTTTTTGATTCCATTTAGAAGAGGAATTTCAACATTGATATCATCTAATAGTGCATGTCTACCAACTGATCACTGAAAAGTGATCGAACATTTAAAGCATAGACATTTGGGACATCTGGGGTTTTTTTTCTTTCTTGTTTACCTTTTCATGCTTCTCTTGATTCTTGTATTTGAAAGTCAAATTTTCTATTCACTTCTGGTCATTTCATCAAGAATGTTGAAAGTCCTTGATTTCACTGAATGTCAATTTTTCACCCTAAAAGATTATACTCAGTTTTGCTGGGTGGGTGATTCTTGGTTTTAATCCTACCTCCACTGACCCAGTCCATCAATGTAGAAGATACTCGATGTTATGTTTTCCTGATTACATTTCCACAATACTTGAATTGTTTCTCTCTGGATGTTTGCAATATTTTCTCATTGACCTGGGAGCCCTGGAATTTGGCTAAAATATTCTTAGAATTTTTCCTTTTAAGATCTCTTTCCAGAGATGATTTGTGAATTCTTTCCATTTCTATTTTATTCTCTGGATCTAGAATATCAGGGCAGTTTTCTCTGATAATTTCTTGAGAGATGATTATCTAGGCTCTATTTTTGATCATGGCTTTCAGGTAGTCCTGAAATTATCTTTAAATTATCTCTCCTGGAACTATTTTCCAGGTCAGTGGTTTTTCCAACGAGATATTTCACATTGTCTTCTATTTTTTTAATTCTTTTGGCTTTATTTTATAAATTCTTGATTTCTCATAAAGTCATTAGCTTCTATTTGCTCCATTCTAATGTTGAAGTAATTATTTTCTTCAGTGAGCTTTTGGTGTTTCTTTTCCATTTGGCCAATTCTGCTTTTTAGGACATTATTCTCCTCGTTGGCTTTTTGAATCTTTTCTGTCATCTGAGTTAGTGTATTTTTAAAAATGTTATTTTCCTTCAGCAAGAAGTTGACTTGTTTTTCATGATTTTCTTTCATCACTCTCATTTATTTTCCCAATTTTTGCTCTAGTTCACTTACTTGATTTTCAAAATCCTTTTTGAGCTCCTCCATGGTCTATGACTCATATTTCTCTTGCAGGCTTTGATGTAGGAGCTTTGGCTCTGCTGTCCTCTCATTTTATGCCCTGATCTTCTTTGTCACCAAAATAAGATTCTATAGTTTGAGTTCTTTTATGATGTTTACTCCTCTTCAAAACACTTGACTTTCTAACTTTTTGTCAAAATAGGACTGTGCTTCTAATGGGGGTGGGGGTGGGGCTGGGGATAGGTGCACTGTCTCAGGCTTCGGGGATTTTGTATCAGCCTCTTGATCCCCCACTGTCTGTGGGCCCAGAGCTCTGAAAGCAGCTTCTACTGCTGCTACCTGAACTGCCCCCATCACTATAGGGCTGCGGCTGGGGCTGGATCTGGCCAAACCGTTTGCATGCTCCTCTGTCATCCAGGTCCCAACAAGTTTTCCCACTGACCTTTTTGACATCTGTTGATTGAGCAGCCTAGAAATTGCCACAGCTGCTCTAGCTGGTCTATGCTGGTGTGGCCCACACTGGACTGCACTCCATTCCCTGCCTGGTGTGAAAGACCCTTCCTGTTGACTTTTCAGGTTATCTTGGGCTGGGGATTTGTTTTACCCTGTCATTTTGTGGGTTCTGCAGCTCAAGAATTTTTTAAGAGTCATTTTTTATGGGTATTTGGAGGGTATTGGGGGAGAGCTCAGATAAGTCCTTGCTTTTATTCAGCCATCTTGACTCAGCTCTCAATGTTGTCATTTGTTAAAGAACGCATAGCTAATACTTCTCATTACCAGAATTTGTACAACACAATGACAAAACACACATTTATGAAATGCCTACTACCAGTCAGGCATTCCAGTCAGGTGAGCCCCCTTTTATAATATACTCAGTGTTTCTCATAACTTTTTAGATTTAGCTTTTTCCTATTACTGAATAAGAAAGATAACTATTATCTTCCTATCTTAGGCTTATTATTTAAAGCTTGATAAATATTTTGAGGTATGAACATGAATGGTACAAAATATCCATTTCTGTTCTCAGTCTGAAAGGATAATTCTTTTTAATCATTCAGTATGCAGTGTGAAAATCATTCAGAAGTGACAAACATCACACATGCACAACTTTTTTCTGCTGCGTACATTTTAAATAGTGATCTCCCCATTCATAATCCATTCCCTGTATTATCTACACTTTGCACAACTTCAAAAATAGTATTTTCCAATTCACAGCTGAATAAAGAATTTCCTTGATCTCAGAATTTTAGTGGTTCCCTATTGCCAATCAGATAAAATACAAAATCTTTAGTGTATTTAGTTAAGGTCATGCATTTTGTCTCCTACCTATTATTGCAACTTTTACAGTACTCTTTCATATGCTTTATGTTCTATGAAATGAAACTACTCACCTTTAGCTTATTTTTTCCCCTGGACTATCTTGTCTGCATCTCTTTATGACCCCATCTCATTCTACATTGTGTTATATTTAACTGTGTTCACATTGTATTTCTAGGTTAGCTAAGCTGATGATAGGCTCCTTAAGTACAGGAGTCAATGTTTTCAACTTCTGTATGAAAACTATAACAATAATGTGCCTTGTTTAAGTCTTGATGTATGTTTCTGTTTCACACATCTTTAAAGTCTGTCAAATGAGATGAAATCACTTTGAATCTAATGACTGGTCAGCTTCTTGGTACTTCTTGCACTTTGACTTCTGATTTTGGTACATATTACTCTGTTAAGAATGGATCTTATTCATTATCTCACACCTTCAGGTTTCAATGGGATGCAGGTATCCAAAACTGGAAAGCTAATTTCCCTGAAGGGTGGCTACCATATTTCACTAAGGTTCCCTAAGGTTTCTAGGCTATCCCAGAAGTGTTGGTAGTAGTTTTGTAAAGTTATGACCTTTCATTGTTGTTCTTCCTCTCCTCCCTCCATCATGATTATTGGTTGATGTCAATTAATTAGTGAGACTTAATTAGCTTTTAGAAAGTGCTATTTACAAAGATGAAATAAAAGGAACAATTCTTATAAAATATCCCCCTATTGCTTGCTTCAGGAGAAAATAGGCTCAAGCTTCGATAATATGTGTGGGAAAGGGGATAACTCTCAACTTTTGGTTTCTGGAACTCCAGTCCTTCCCTCTGTAGACTCATGAAGATCACTTTAGTTAATACGCTAGCTTTCTAATGTGATAATGTAGAGTATTAAAGTTGCTTTTCCTCAGTGTATCTAATTTGTTCTCAGATCCCAATACAGAAACAGAGTCAACAATTCTGGAGAAACTGTTGTGATTAGAATGTAAAAGTACAAATCATGTAGTCCTTTGAAGTTTATATGGTTCCTTTTATACTAAGATGGAGGGCAGGAAAAGAAGGCAAAGACTAAAGTCAGGGCTTTTCTCTTCTAACCCAAAATAATTTATTCTCAGGGAAGGGTCTCTCCTCTCTGCTGTCAGACATGCAAATCTCTTTCTCCCTGGATTTACATAAACAGCTCTCAGAATAGGACAAAGTTCCTCAACCAATCTGAAAGGATTACAACTTTCTGCCTCACCTAGTGAAGAAGGGGCAGATGTCCAGGCATTCTTCATACTTACTGAATAATCTAGATATATTCTGTTATTCAATGTGTTAGATATCCCTCCTAGGTCTGTGTCATTGAATTCATTGACCACTGTAATTCCTCTATCCTCGATTAAATCATTCTGGTTTCCCTTATTCAGTTTCTCTGATCAGTTCACTTCTTAAAATCAAATTCTCAGATCTGATTCCTTGCTTTCTCCTTGAAAGATCATCCTTAACTACATATTGATTAATTTTCACATAGTTTTAAAATGATTATATCTAAAACTCACATGTACATTCAATCATTTGGTGTCTCAGCCAGAAATGAGCATGAGACACATGCATTTGAGAGAAGAGGTTTCCTTTACAGGGATCTTTTTCAAGTTAATTTAATCCTAGGAAGTTTATAAGCAGTAATATGAGATTTTATGCTATTTTAATTTTAACCTTGTCCTATTCTTTCTCTCATAAATGAAAATATTGTAGATCAAATCAAATGAACTGTAATAGTATAATTGGATTAATAATCTTTTATATTCTTATCTCTGATCTTCAATGAAGGTTAAGTGGCTCACCTCACAGTAACCACTAGATAAATATAAAGCAAAATGTGCACTCTACTTAAATAAATAGTGCATTTAAGGACAAGTAATATGGTTGACCCTTGAGATCATGTGTTCCTCTCTGTCCTGGACTATATGTGCCATTTAACCATAGTTATGGCAAATAAGATCCACACAGGCTAGAACTGCAGATGTCAGTTGATGAGCTGGAACTG
Source organism: Notamacropus eugenii (assembly GCF_028372415.1). Classification (NCBI taxonomy): domain Eukaryota; kingdom Metazoa; phylum Chordata; class Mammalia; order Diprotodontia; family Macropodidae; genus Notamacropus; species Notamacropus eugenii. The sequence continues at coordinate 196,533,713 of NC_092875.1, read as the reverse complement.
AGAAAGGATGTGGGGCCAGCATAGTTTGAGAAGGGGCATTATGAGAATAACAAGGATTAACACTTGCTAAATAATTTATAGAGAATAAGTGGTGGGTAGATAGGTGGGAATCAAGGTCAAAATGATTGGCATTGTTGAAGCTAAAGAGAGAGTTGGTCATAGATAGGGACAATCTTACTTGATCCATAAATTAATAATAAGACAGGAGGAGCCAATGATGTAGAAGCTAGGGACAAGAGGTGAGACAATATCAGAGAGGGCCCCCATTGGTGATTAATTTAACAGGATTTTGCAACTAACTATACATGGCCTTTCATTTGTGATGTCATAGGTTTTCCTTCATCAGTCTCTGCTATGCAGAGGGATATTTAAATCTTAATTGGTCTTGACCTTTCTGTAAATATCCTCATCAGCTGTCTTCATGGCCATTGGAACAAATTGTTCTCATCCACCCACTCCAACGGGGAAGTCTTCACATGCTTGGGGTACTGTAGCACCAATGCAATATTCACAGCACTTACAGCAGCTATGAATATCCCAGTGAAATTTGAAATTGTGAAATACAACAGACTTTCCACATGGAACACAACACCAAAACAGTTATACAGGCAACAGAAAGCCAAATCCATCATAGTAACAAAAATATGCACAATAACAATATAGAGAACACCATCCCCAAACATTTGCCCTCTAGGCTTCCCACAAACCAGTACTATTAAACAAATCACAAGTAGGCCCCCTTAAACAAAATCACAAACATGCTTTTTCACTCACACTAGCTTGATGCCTACTTGTCTGCATCCTTCCTAACTGACTAGACTGACCAATTTCCTCCCAGCTCTGCTCTAGCTCCTCCTCTTCCTGTTCCACCCTTTCTGTCCCACACCTTCAGCAAAATCCTCCCTCCACAGACTCATATGACTCAAGGTTCCATGTGATCCAGGCAGGTTACATGGGCCTATTAATGAATGGGAAAGACCTTACCATTTAAATTACCATTACAGGTAAACTGCCCCCCACCCCCAACTCACCAGTGGGCTTGAGACCCTTTGGTTACCCTCAACCTCTGCCCCTCTGCCAAAAGGTTAGCAGGTGTGGCTGCTGCCTTTGTTGCAGCTTCTTGGGGCCACAAGTGAGAGTTGAGTGGAACAAGTGGACACCATAGGTGGAAAGTATCCCTGTAAAGGGCTAGGCAGCCATGACACCAGAGATACTAGTTTTCCCTGAACCCACTAATTTTATGCTGATATTAACAATCCAAAGTGCTTTCATGATGTCCTGAAGACTATTTATGGGTCAAAGACCTAAGGTACATCTCAAGTACTCAGTGCTGACAGAGCCACATTGATTAATGATAAAGGTATGACCCTAGAGCAGTGGGCTGAACACTTCCATAGTGTTCTCAACAGACCATTGACCATTTACCACAGGTTGAAGTCAAACTCTTCCTAGCTGAAGCTCCAACTGAAGAAGAGGTTTTGAATGTCATTAGGCTCCTTTAATCTGGCAAAGCACCTGGTGCTGATTCTATTCTAGCTGAGATTTACAAAGTTCATTCCTCATACAAAACTTGAGTGAAATTTTTCACGTAGTATGGCAAGAGCAGGTTATCCCCCAGGAGTTCAAGGATGCCTCCATTGTCCATCTCCATAAAGGTAATGGAAATAGATTGTCTTGCAATTATCATGGCAAGGGGATCCCTCTCTTAGTCATCGCTGGCAAGATTCTTACCAGAGTCCTCCTTAATAGGTTGATCATTCACCTGGAAAATGGCCAACTGCCTGAGAGCCATTGTGGCTTTAGAAAAGGCTGAGGAACAATTGATATGGTGTTTGCTGCCTGACAAGTCCAAGAGAAATGCCAGGAACAGAATAGAGGTATGTACACAATGTTTGTAAATTGAACCAAGGCCTTTGATACTGTTAGTGGTGAAGGTTTATGAAAAAATTATGTCAAAATTAGGTTGCTTGAAGAAGTACATCAGCATTGTACATCAATTTCATGATGGCATGTTTGCCCGGGTTCTAGATAATGGATATTGCTCTTGTACCTTTCCAGTCAAACAGTGGAATGAAGTAAGGTTGTGTACTTACAAGCCTTATTGCATGATACTTTCAACCATATTGTCAAAAGCTTTCAATGAGGATGAATATGGCACAAAGGTCAGCTACCACACTGATGGTAAATTCTTCAACTTGAAAAAGCTACAAACCAAGATCAAAGTGGAGGGAGTGTCAGTGCATGATTTTCTGTTTGCAGATGATTGTGCATTCAGTGGAGCCTCTGAAGCTGAGATGGAACAAAGTATGGATCAATTCTATGATACTTGTGCTAATTTTGGCTTAATAATCAACACCAAGAAAACACATGTGTTCCATCAGCCACCACCACCATCCATAGGTGAAACCATCACTTACAATAAGTGGAGAAGTTTTGAATGCTGTGGATAAGTTCACTTACCTTGGTAGTGTAATTTCCAGGGATGTACACATTGATAATGAGGTCGAACCACACATTGCCAGAGCTTGCTCGGTGTTTGGGAGACTCTGAAGGAAAGGTTGGAAGAGAAGAGGTATTAGACTGACTACCAAACTGAAGGGCTACATAGCCATCGTGTTGACCTCATTGTTGTATGCCTGTGGAACCTTGGCAATACACCAGCACCTTGCCAGCATACTGAATCACTTCCATTTGAATTGTCTTAGGAAGATTCTGAAGATCACTTGGCAGGATAAGGTACCAGACACTGAGGTCCTTACTCAAAATAAACTGCCAAGCTTTAATACTCTGCTTCAGAGAACACAGCCTTATGGGCTGGCCATGTTCAAATGCAAAATTTTCACTTGCCAAAAAGACTGTTGTATGGAAAACTCACACAAGGAAAGCATTCACACAGTGGTCAGAGGAAGCAATACAAGGATACTTTCAAGGTTTCTCTTAAGAACTTTGGAACTGATTGTGTGACATGGGAGGCACTGGCACAGGACTGCTCAGCATGACATGCCCACATCAGGAAGGTGCTGTGCTCTATGAGCAAAGCAGAATTGAAATAGCTCAAAGGAAACATAGGTTGCACAAATTTATTCACCCCAAATGTTCACATAGACTATTTGTGCCCAACCTGTAGTAGAGCATTCTGAGCTCATATTGGTCTGATCAACCAGTCAGACATATTGAAACGTGACTCTAGCATGCTGATGTCATTTTGGTCCTAATGGAGAACGAACGACAACTAATCAAATAACCTAATTATCCTCTTTGTAAACTACATTCTCATCTTTTCCCAAAGCTCTAACAGCCTTGAAGCTTTACATATTGTGTACATATTGTATATATTAGTGTATTTATAAGTTCTTTACATATGCAAGTATTAATTATGTCCTTTATAAAACACAAATATAGAAATTAAAAAGGATGAGCTAAAGATAAAATGATATTTTATCCTTTAGGGGTTAAAAAACTGGCAAAATGCAAAAACCACTCTTAGCTAACAATATGTACAAAAACAGGTGGTGGGCACGATTTGGCATGTGGGTCATAGTTTACTGACCCCTACAAGAATCAATAGGGAGTCATAAGGTTTTATTGAGCAGAGGAGAAAAGTGGTCAAACATATGCTTTAAGAAAACCACTTTGACTGCCTCGTAGAGGTTGTATTGGAAAAGGCAAACAATAAGGCAGTGAGGTCAATTAGGAAGCTGTTGCAAGAGGTGATGAGATCCTGAACTGGAGTAGTGGATATGTAAGGAGAGAGAAAGGGAAAGATGTGAAAGACATTGCAGAGGTAGAAAGGACAATATTTAGCGATAGATAGAGTAGGGTGAGGAAGAGTGATGATTCAGAAATGTGAAACTAGGTGATTAGGGATTACCATGGACAGCAACAGAAAATTTCATAAGATGAAAAGGTTTTGAGGGAAAGAGAACCTAATGACATCAATGACCAAACTTACAACCTATGTCTATTTTTGCTATAGCATTCATTCTGTCCCAGCCTAAATGAAAACTGGGATAGGGTTGTCACTTCCTAGCTATTTACTAGAAATATGGAATCTGCATCTAAAGAGACACTTATTGCAGTTGAGTGTTGGTCTGAGAGAGAGGGAATAGGTGTTTGTGGGGAAGTCTTTGAGGTTTTCCCAGCTGCTTCTGGAAATGCCAAAGTAGCATTTAGGTTGGAACTGTGAGTGACCAACATCTGGCAAAAGGGGAAAGGGAAGGAAATAAGCATTAACATAACATCTAGTGCTAACAGAGGTTAAATGACTTGTTCCAGACCATATAAGTAGTAAAAGTCTGAGCTCAGATTTTAACTTAGGTTTTCCTGACCCCAGGGCCAGTACTCTATTCACTGGGCTACCAGTGAAATGATGGTGAGGAGCTTCACACAGGAGGTGTTGTGTCATGGGGGAGGGGAGAAGGGGTTGGAATGGGGTATAAAATGGGGTTGTATGGGATACAAATCTCACAATTGTATTTTATGAACTTATCCTGTGATGGATCCCACAACCTGGAGTTAGGCTCTGGACCAGCCTTAGTATACCACAACAACTCTAAGCAATCACTTGCATGTTGTGGTATCACCTCCCTGATGTCATGACTCTTTTCTGTAATGAAGGACAAGCAGAAACCTCTGTAAGTAGAAAAGGAGTTGTCCACTAACAACCAAACTGGAACTGGCTGGTTGGGCAGAACAACTTTCTGATTTCCTTCCTTCCTTCCTTCCTTCCTTTCTTCCTTTCTTCCTTCCTTCCTTCCTTCCTTCCTTCCTTCCTTCCTTCCTTCCTTCCTTCCTTCTTTCCTTTTTCTTTGTATTTCCTTCTCTTTATTTCTCTCTTTCTCTTTCTTTCTTTCTCTCTTTTCTTTCTTTCTCTCTCTTTCTCTTTCTTTCCTTCCTTCCTTCCTTCCTTCCTTCCTTCCTTCCTTCCTTCCTTCCTTCCTTCCTTCCTTCCTTCCTTCCTCCTTTCTTTCTTTCTTTCTTTCTTTCTTTCTTTCTTTCTTTCTTTCTTTCTTTCTTTCTTTCTTTCTTTCTTTCTTTCTTTTTTTCTTTCTTTCTTTCTTTCTTTCTTTCTTTCTTTCTTTCTTTCTTTCTTTCTTTCTTTCTTTCTTTCTTTCTTTCCTTCCTTCCTTCCTTCCTTCCTTCCTTTCCTTCCTTCCTTCCTTCCTTCCTTCCTTCTTTCTTTCTTTCTTTCTTTCTTTTTTTCTTTCTTTCTTTCTTTTTTCTTGCTCTCTCTTCCCTCTGTCCATGTAAATGTTACACCCTTACCTGCTGGTGCTCTGTCCAAAGGGAATGTAAATTTTAATCTCAGAAACTTTTTTTCTTACATACCAGCCTTAACCCCAAATCACTCTGGCCCTGATTGATTGGCCAACAATAGGTCCCATGCCAAGAGCTACTTGGTCACTATTTGGGCCCTGATTGACACAGAATGAATATAATAGCAACTGTTTCTGTTTTGGCCAAAAACCCTGAGGGTTACCGTCTCCAAGATCAATTTTTTAAATTAATTAACTTTAATTTCTGACTAAGGAAAGAGATTATTCTCTGCCTCAATTCTTGTTAAGCCCTTATCATTGAATGAGTACCACCTTTACTGTTAAAGACCTTAGCTTGAAAAGGCAGCCAAAGGTCCATCACTGAATTTGGGGCCATGTCCTGTTGTCCTGATCTATATCTGACCACTAAACCCAGATGGCTCTGGAGGAGAAAGTGAGGCTGGTGACTTTGCATAGCCCTCCCTCACTTCATTCCAATTCACCTTCGTGTCATGGCATCAGAAGGATAAATAGCAGCAATTAGAAAATCATATTATCTATTCTTAGTAGATTCTAATATCATTTGGACTAGGTGGGAGGTGATTTCTCTTGAGTCCAGGGATCTTTGTCAGATTTGCCTCTACAGGGAAGGTTCTCACCATATTTCTACAAAGGGTTTGAGATCCTCAGAAGAAAGAAGTGAAGGAGAGGGGAGAGTTCTGCTGTTGTGTTTTTTCCCACAGTTATTTATTTTTAATTTACGTAATAAAGCAACCATTTCCATAACATAAGAAGAGGAAAAGGTGGAAAGAAAGATTAAAATTAAGAGTCAACTTCTAGCTTAGCTGACTCAGAATCACAGTGTAACTGTCATTTCAATATCATGCGTAGTTTAAACAGTAGAAATCTATACCAATACAAATATCAGCCAGCATAGGACTAATTGAATTCAGTCCCAGGAGGAAGAATGGCATGGCTTGATTTTCATACTTGGTAAATAATTTATAACGAAGCTACTGAATGGCAAATACATAACAATAAATAATTTGAAAGAACGACCCCTGACATGGCAAGTATATGAAGAGTGTATGTAGCATGTGTAAAATTATACAAAAGAACAAAGACTCAGTTTCCTTATCTCAAAAGTGAAAAAGCAGAACTAGATGAGAAGGGCAGAGTGGCCTAAGGGACTGGCCTTAGAACCCAGATGACCTGGTTTAAGTACTAAGTTAACAGACAAGTTCTTGGTCTACCTCAGTGAAGGGAGTTTCTACCCTAGAAGTTCCCCATCTTGCTGAAATGACAGGTCTAGACTAGCTTCTCCTCCCCCTCAGTCCCACCATCCCATAAACAAGAACAAGAGGACTCCTCAGGTTACTTCTAGCCTAGATAATCTAGAGTTCTAGGGACCACACTCTACATGCAACTGAGAATGGACTTTCTACTGGTTTTACTCATTGAAATGCATCCCCTTTCCTAATGCAGACACTGCCAAAGCAGCAAAGATAAATTAGAAGATTCTTAAGCAGCTCAAGGAGACCCTTTACCTCAGTAACATACTTTAATAGGTAAAAATATTAAAGTCAAACCTCAAGACCCACTCATTTATTACATAAATTCTGCTGGGAAACCTTTTTCCTTTCTAAGATCCCATATCATTTATTTTTCAGAGATTCAGTTTAATAATGGAGCTTACCAGGAGATAATGAAGTAGAAAGTCACAGAAGTGTTTGTTAGTAGGAAGGTTAGATTGAATAACTGCTCATATTATCAGCAAGCTCTCACTATCACTATAAGCAAAGACTGATCCAAGGCAAACATTTACATAAGCTAGTAAGTAAGCTAGTAAGGAAAAAATTTATTCAGACCACCAGAATCTCATTAGCGAATCTTCCCAACAAAGAGATTTTTGTCCATTCAGGAGTTTTTAGAGGAAGTTCAATTGTTTCAGAACAAGAGAGATATCATAGCTCACTTCTTCTTACTAAAGTTCCTGATAATAAATCTTTCATCCACTCTAATTCCACAGCTGCATTCTAAAGGTTTTTATGATGTTAATTTGAGCAAAGTGGTAAGCCCATGGAGTTGAACTCTCTGCAGTAGAGTTTGAATGGTTGTCAATTCAGTAGAGTTTGAATGGTTGTCAATTTAGTTCTAGAAAGTACCTCAGTGTCAGGTATCTTATCCTGTCCGGTAATCTTAAGTATCTTCCTAAGACAATACAAATAGGTAGAAGGAGGGACCTGTAAAAACTCTCCCCCCATAGCCCATAAAATACCTGTAAAAATGACTCTGAACAAATTGTAGAGCAGAAAGGCCACAGAAAGACAGAGTGAAAGAGATTTCCAGTGCAAGGCTGCCTGGAAGGACAACAGGAAAGGTCTATCATACAGGGTGCAGAGTAGAGCACAGTCCTCAGAGCACTGTCCATGGAGCCCAGCCCAGCCTTCCCCATGGGCATAGCAGGGACAGGACCTGAGCAGGCCTCAGGGGGCAGAATCCCTGGCAGCAGCTGTGGTTCCCAGATTACTCAACTCACAAATGTCAAAGATAGTTTCAAAGGATAGTGAGAAAGATTGTTCACATGGGTAAGAAGGTTTAGCCCTGGTCCTAGGTGGTGGCAATGTCCATTTTTGTAGCCCTTGGCCTAAAGACCCTGGGGAAATTGAGCTGCTGGTCTGGGTCTCAGCCCTGAGTGGTGGGCCTGGGGTAAAGAAGAGTACTGGTCAGTGGAGCTGGTTGTGGCTGTGGAGAGGGAACCCTGCTCACAGATCCTGGGCAGAAGAGTGCTTGTGGGGGCAGAGCCATGATGGCAGACTAGAAAGACACACTTACACAGGGTCTTCCCCACAGCCCATAAAATACCTGTACAGAGGGACTCTCAACAAATTCTGGAGCAGCAGAAGTGGAGAACAACAAAGTGGAGGAGATTTCCAGCCCATGGTGACCTAAAAAGCCCACGGGAAATGTTGGTTGTGCTGGATGTAGAGCCGAGCGAAGAGCCCAGCCCAGCCTTGGCCAAGCAGCCACGTAGCGCGACAAGACTCTGGGAGGAGGACACCTCAGGGGCAGAATCTCCAGTCGCAGTGGTGGGGGCTCAGATCCCTCAGCCCATATGCACCAAAGGTCAGTGACAGGATTTAATCAGCAGGCCAGGAAGGGAGAAGGGCTTTCCCATAGCTCCAGCAGCAGGCAGTGGCCAAAGAGCCTGCACAGCAGCCCATACAGAAGCTCCATTGTTGGAGCATAAAAACCCCTGGGGGCATTGAAGAGCTGAGTCTTGCCTCTGCCCTGGGTGGAGGCCCTGGCCAAGCTGATCTTTGTCTCACACTGAATGGTGGCCCTGCCCATCCAGCTTATCTGAAAATCAACCCCCAGTGCTGACTTGGGAACTGGAGGCCAAGTGGCTGTGGAGAGGTATCTGCTAAGAATCTGGGTATAAAAATCCCTCTCTGCATCCAGACCAGTACATGCTTGATTGTGCCACCTTGGAGGAACTGAGATCTCACAGATTCCCAGAGTATACCCCACTCTTGACAAAGGACCCAAAAGTCAAGTTACTGGTTGGGAAAATGCCCAAAAAAGGGAAAATAAATAAGACTACAGAAGGTTACTTTCGTGGTGAGCAGATATCTCCTCCCATCCTTTCAGATGAGGAAGAACAATGCTTACCATCAGGGAACAACATCAAAATCAAGGCTTCTGTATCCCAAACATCCAAAATAAATATTCAGTGGGCTCAGGCTATGGAAGAGCTCAAAAAGGATTTTGAAAATCAAGTTAGAGAGGTGGAGGAAAAACTGGGAAGAGAAATGAAAGAGATGCAAGAAAAGCATGAAAAGCAGGTCAACACCTTGCTAAAGGAGACCCAAAAAAAATGCTGAAGAAAATAACACCTTGAAAAATAGGCTAACTCAATTGACAAAAGAGGTTCAAAAAGCCAATGAGAAGAAGAATGCTTTAAAAAGCAGAACTGGTCAAATGGAAAAGGAGGTCCAAAAGCTCACTGAAGAAAACAGTTCTTTAAAAATTAGAATGGAACAGATGGAGGCTAATGACTTTTTGAGAAATCAAGAAATCACAAAACAAAACCAAAAGAATGAAAAAATGGAAGATAATGTGAAATATCTCATTGGAAAAACAACTGACCTGGAAAATAGATCCAGGAGAGACAATTTAAAAATTATGGGACTACCTGAAAGCCGTGATCAAAAAAGAAAAGCCTAGACATCATCTTTCATGAAATTATCAAGGAAACCTGCCCTGATATTCTGGAACCAGGTAAAATAAATACTGAAAGAATCTGCCAATAACCTCTTGAAAGGGATCCAAAAAGAAAAACTTCTAGGAATGTTGTAGCCAAATTCTAGTGTTCCTAGGTCATGGAGAAAATATTGCAAGCAGCTAGAAAGAATTTGAGTATTGTGGAAATACAATCAGGATAACACAAGATCTAGCAGCTTCTACATTAAGGGATCAAAGGGCATGGAATATGATATTCCAGAAGTCAAAGGAACTAGGACTAAAACCAGGAATCACCTACCCAGAAAAACTGAGTACAATACTTCAGGGGAAAGATGGTCATTCAGTGAAACAGAGGAATTTCAAGCATTCTTGATGAAAAGCCAGAGCTGAACAGAAAATTTGACTTTCAAACACAGGAATCAAGAGAAGCATGGAAAGATAAACAAGAAAGAGAAATAATAAGAGAGCTATTAAAGGTGAACTGTTTACATTCCTACATGGATAGATAATATTTGTAACTCTCGAAACTTTTCTCAGTATTTGGGTAGTTGGATGGATCATACCTATATATACATACATACATACATACATACATACATACATATATATATATATATATATATATATATATATATAGAGAGAGAGAGAGAGAGAGAGAGAGAGAGAGAGAGACAGAGACAGAGAGAGAGACAGAGACAGAGAGACAGAGACAGAGAGAGACAGAGACACAGGATGAGTTGAATAGGAAGGGATGATGTCTAAAATAATAAAATTAAGGGATGAGAGAGAAATATCTTTGGTGGAGAAAGGGAGACATGGAATAGGGCAAATTAGCTCTCATAAAAGAGGCAGGAAAAACCTTTTTAATAGAGGGGAAAAGTGGGGAGGTGAGAGGGAAAAGTGAAGGTCACTCTCATCACATTTGACTTAAAGATGGAATAACATGCGCACTTAATTTGGTATGACAATTTATCTCACGGTACAGAAAAGTAGGGGAGAAAGGGACAAGTGGGATATTGGGTTGATGAGAGAAGGGAGGACAAATGGAATGAGAGAGTAATTAGAAGTAAACACTTTAGGGGAGGGACAAGGTCAAAAAAAGAATAGAGTAAATAGGGGACAGTATAGGGTGGAGGGAAATACAGTAAATCTTTCACAATATGGCTATTATGGAAATCTTTTGCAAAATTGCACATATATAGCCTATATTGAATTGCTTGCCTTCTCAGTGGGGATAAGTGGGGAGGGAGGAAGGGAGAGAAGTTGGAATTCAAAGTATTAGGAACTAATTTTGAGAATTGTTTTTGCATGCAACTGGGAAATAAGAAATACAGGTAATGGGGTATAGAAAGTAGATGGCAATAAGAAAAGGGAGGGCGTGATAGAAGGAAGGGCAGATTGGGGAAGGGGTAAGCAGAATGCACATTATTTCAAGGTAGGGGAAAGGGAGAGATGTGGAGGAAATTTGGAACTCAAAATCTTGTGGAAATGAATGTTGAAAACTAAAAATAAATTAATAAAAACTTCAATACAAATGAAAGTAATTCAGTTTACTGACATGGCACTGGTATACTGCCCAGGGTTCACAGTTATGCAATAATTTCATCAGCATGCTGGCTTCAGTTTGGTAGCCAGTCAAATTTTCTCTCCCTCTCTTTCCTTTGGAGTCTCTCAAATACTAATCTAGCTCTGGAAATGTGTGCTAGATGTAGTACCTGTTAGTTGTGACGACTTATGAAAAATTATGTCAAAATGTGGTGGCCTGGAGTTCATCAGAATTGTACATCAATTTCACAATGCATGTTTGTCCAGGTTGTGGATAGTGGATGATATTCTTGAGCTTTCCCAGGCACCAGTGGAGTGAAACAAGGGTGTCTGCTTGGTTTCATGCTTTTTAGTATGATTTTCCCAGCCATGTTATCAAAACTTTCAACGTGATTGAAGACTGGCATCAAGGTCATCTACCACACTGACAATAAATTCTTCTAGTTGGGAAAGGCTACAAGCCAAGACCAAAGTGGAGGGAGTATTGGTGCCTGTTTTTCTCTTTGCACATGATTGTACACTCAATGCAGTCTCTCAAGCTGAGATGCAACAAAGGATAGATTGTTTCTCTGCTGCTTATGCTAATTTTGATGTAAGTAATGGACCAAGATTGTAATAAAACCTAAAAAGGAAAAGGAAAACAAAACAATGTTTATATTTTTCTGTTCCCATGCACCCCAAACCTTTCTTCCCTTGCTGTGAGCCTACAAGTATTGCTTCTTTTCCAGGTCAGAGAGTTTTGTTATTGTTTTTTCCCCAACATTTATTTATTTTTAGTTTATAAAATAAATTATAGCATATTATAATAATATAATATAATATCTCTAGCATGTTATAATAAAAAAGATGGCTAAGATATAATCTATAGTATATGGATAAATAAAAAAGGTATCTATGCTATAATCTACAGCATATTATAATAAAAAAGATGATTCCACAAGAAACTGCAAGTCTATTATGTATACATGCTATTCCTTTTAAATGCATGCTATTATGTAGATGTTTTTCTTCTCCCCCTCCTTAGAGATGGTTACCATTAGACACAGATAGACATGTATATGTAAATTTATTCTGTACATACTTTTTTATCAGTTCTTTCACTGGATGCAGATAGTATCCTTCTTCATGTGTCCTTTATAATTAATTTGGATATTTATAATAGTAAAAATGACTTATTCTCTCAAATTCATTCCTAAAATAATGTTGCTCTTATTTTATACAATGTTATCTTGGTCCTGCTCATTTTGCACTCATTAAAAAAAATAAAACATAAAATGAAGTCTAAGTTGTACTAATTTTGGACTGATATATCCTCACTCCCTTGGTACTTTCAGACATATCAGTACATGCAAACATATTGGGTGGTGCCAGAAACTGAAATTAACACACATTCCCTTCCCTAGCATTCCAGGGAGTATCAAAAGTATGTAGAGGGAATTTAAGAGAATGGAGAACAATAGTAGACTAAGAATTGAGAGGGTTTACAATGGGTTGGGAAGGTAGAGAAGTTGTTTGGGAAATTATCCAATCTCCTAATGTCAGAATCCTTTTTATAACATGACAACGAGGTGATCATCTAGGTTTAGTTGGAATCTTTGCATCAAAATGCACTAATATTGTTGTGTCTGTTGTTAGAAAGATTTTACTCCAATCTATCTCCCTGTGATAGTTGTAGTATTTGTTCTACCTCCCTAGGATGAATCATACAACAAATCTTCATATAATTTGAAATGTGATCATCCTATCTCTAAGGTTTTTATTTTTGGCTTAATTTCTTCAACCAATTCTCACATGATATGACACTTTCAGTATCCTCATCTATCCTTGGATCTGGTCCTAATTCTATTGTTCATTTAATAAGTTTATGTATATTCATGTTTATGTATGCAATCATATATTCATACCTATGTGTTTACATATACACCTATGTGTGTATATATAATATACATATATACATATATACATATTGAGTACCTACTAGGAGCAAATTAAAATGTGAAAACCAGAACAGAGCTATAATCTCCACATATAACTTAACTAGGTAAAGTTCAATTGTTTCAGAACAGTACTGACTTCTTTTTACTGAAGTTACTGTTAATAGATCTTCCCTCCACCCCACTTTCATAGCTGTGTTCTTCTAAAGGATTTTTTGTTGTTATTTTGAACATTGTGGCCAGCCCATTGGAGTTGTGCTCTCTGCAGTAGAGTTGAATTTAGTTTGAGAAAGGACCTCAGTGTCTGGTATCTTATCCTGCCAGGTTAGACTTTAACCCACAGAAATCTGGATCCTCTCTCTACAGAACCTAAAATTCTATTATTGTTTCTGAGCAGCTACATGATAATACTTGCTTTTTCATATGAGCTGCTATTGACTCAGGGCTGCAACAATTGAAGTGCAAAATTTCATATTTATCCCTCTAATATTTTATCTTGTTGGTTTCATCATTAAATTCTAGACTAAAGATAATTTCAAATCTTGACTCTCTCATGGATCATATTAGCTATCTGCTGAAGCTTTAAGTCATTTTTAAAATTGATGAACATGCTATTTGTGTTTTTATCCAAGTCACCGATTTTAAAAGGTAAGTGGTAGAGGGCCATGGTATAGCCCTGTGACATAATAACACATACCTTTCTCCATTGCTCCATTAAGCAAAATGCCTATTTATTTGGCTATTGATTCAATGGATACTATTGTCTTCTGGAACACATTTAGCCTTATGTTCAGGAAATAAGTCACTTTATTAAATGTCTTGGTAAAATCAAAAATTAATGTATCTATGACATTATTTCTCACTATTAGTCACATAACCCAATTTTAAGGAGGAAATAAGGTTATTTGGTATTCCCTGTTATTAGAGAAACCATGCTGGATCCAAGTGGTCCACATTCCTTTTAAGTTCATATACATCTGTCAAATAATCAGTTTTAGCATTTGGATGAAGATTGACATGTGTGTTTGTCCTTCCTTGTCAAAGAAGACAATGCCATCAGAGAAATAATTTCATGACTTGCACTTGCACTTGACTTTGTTTTGAGTGAGGGAGGGCTGTGCAGGTCACCAGTCTCACTTCTCCTCCAGTGACCAGATATTCATCAGGATGACTGGAGATGACCCAGGATGAGGCAATTGGGGTTAAGTGACTTGCCCAAGGTCACACAGCTAGTGAGTGTCTGAAGTGATTTGATCTCAGGTCCTCCTGACTCCCTCACTGGTGCTCTATCCACTGCACCACCAGGCTGCTAAGATTAACATAAAGACTTGTCAGTATGTAGGTTTCTACTCTTTTTGAAATTGGGTTAATAAATACTTTTGCTTTCAAATTATTTTTGTATTTGTTCAGTTATCAATGATATCTCAAACATTATTAACATTACAACTTTTATAATCTCTCTCTCTTTCTCAGTCTCTTTCTGTCTCTCACTTTCTCTTTCTCTTCCTTTTGCTCTTTTACTTTTATAATGTGGGATTTAATCTATTTGCTCTTAGTAACAGGAGCCCTTAGAAAGTAACCCTTTAAAAAATTCTCTTATTATTTTTCTGTCAGGGGTCACACAGGGAACCATGACCTCTATAGGTCTAAGAAAATAGGTCTCAAAAGGTGCTGTTGAGGATAATACTATTTATGGCCTTGTGACACAGTATAGTCACTGATTTTTGATGGACAACTACCTGGAGACCTCTATCATCTCAAAATATAGCATATTGGATGAAATTATGCTTAGAGATATACAAGTGAAAATGGGAACCAAGACACCTCAAGCAGGGGATGACACCCAGGTAACCAGATCCTCTAGAACTACAAGACTTTATCATAAACAGATCTAAACTAGTTAAATTGTTCTTCTTCCTGACAATCTGTCAAGGCAGGAATCTCCGAAGAACAAAAGCACATTTTTGACTTCTTGTCCAGAAACCAGGGCTAACTTTGCTTGTATAAACTAACTAGAGACAAGTTCACATTGTCTTCTATTTTTTTCATTCTTTTGGTTTTGTTTTGTAATTTCTTGGTTTCTCATAAAGTCATTAGCTTCTATCTGCTCTATTCTAATTTTTAAAGCACTATTTTCTTCAGTGAGCTTTTGAACCTCCTTTTCCATTTGACTGATTCTGCTTTTTAAAGCATTCTTCTCATTGGATTTTTGATCTCTTTTGCCAATTGAGTTAGCCTATTTTTAAAGGTGTTTTCTTCTTCAGCATTTTTTTTGGATCTCCTTTAGCAAACTGTTGACTAGCTTTTCATGATTTTCTTGCATCACTCTCATTTCTCTTCCCAATTTTTCCTCCACCTCTGTTACTTGATTTTCAAAATCCTTTTTGAGCTCTTCCATGGCCTGAGACTGTTACATATTTATTTTGGAATTTTTGGATACAGAAGCCTTGACTTTTAGGTCTTCCTCTTATGATAAGCATTGTTCTTTCTCATCAGAAAGGATGGAAGAAAATACCTGTTCACCAGGAAAGTAGCCTTCTACAGTCTTATTTTTTGCTCTTTCTTGGGCATTTTCCCAGCCAGTTACTTGACTTGAATCCTTTGTGAAGAGGAGGTTATAATCTGGGGACCTGTAAGTTCTCAGTTCCTCCAAGGTGGCACAGTCAAGAGAGAGGAGTAAACTCCTCTCTGGCCTATGCTCTGGTCTGGGAGATACCCCAAGTTTTTCTCCCCAGGATCTTTGAAGCTGTCTTTGGCATTTGTGGATGGACCAATCTGGGAACCACAGCTACTGCCACTTCTGGGGATTCTGCCCCTGAGGCCTGCTTGCTCTGTGTGGCCAAGGCTGGGCTGTGCTGCACTCCAAGACCAGTGTGATAAAGCTTTTCTTCCCAGAATCTGTGAGTGGGGTTTCCTCTCCATAACTCCCTCCAGCTTCACCATGCCAGCATGCTCCTCTTCATGCCAGGACCATCACTCAGGGCTGAGATCCAAATCAGCTGCTTGATTCCTCCAGGGTCTTTAGGCAGAGGGCTCCTAAAGTGGACCCTGTGTCTCAGCTACTGCTGCCACCCTGGAACTGCTGGGGCCAGACTGCTTTCCCTTCTCCCCCAGGTGAAAATGCTTTCTCACTGACCTTTGAAGCTGTCTTTGGCATTTGTGTATTGAGTAATCTGGGAACCACAGCTGCTGCTGGGGATTCTGCCCTTGAAGCCTGTACTCTTTGTAGTCGTGGCTGGGCTGGGCTCCAAAGGTTGCACTCCCCTCCAAGCCTGGTGCCATTCCTGTCTGCCTTCCAGGCTGTCTTGGGCTGGAGATCTTCACTCTGTCATTTTGTGACTTTTGTTGCTCTAGAATTTGTTTAGGGTCATTTTTACAGGTAATTTATGGACTATGAGGGGGAGAGCTAGTGTAGGTATATCTTTCTACTCCACCATCTTGGCTCCGCCCCATACGGACAACTTCAGGGGCTTAAATAAACTGGTGGATTCATGAGCATCATTGACTATAGCTACTGCTTTCCTACCTCAAGCATCAATGATCTCATCTTCCTGATTGTGATATTATTTCTCATGTGGAGTTCAGTTTTCTTATTATGATATTTTTTTTTTTATGAAAACTGGCTCTCACAGTTTCCTGTCTTACCCTCTAAACTCTGAAATATTCTCTGTATCTGCATTTGTCAAAAGAGCTAGTTATATTGATGTTATTTTCTAATGTCAGTTTATAATCCTATGGTCTTAATATTAGTTTATTTTAATTAATTGTAACCTCAATAATCATCTTCTTTAAGGAAATATCTCAAAAGTTTAAATGATGATTAATCCAAATAATAAATATGCTGTATCTTAGCAATTATAGACATTCCGATAAATGACCTTAATTGTATAGTTCTTTTGACTATCAGTGACCTGAGAGGATGCTACTTTGAGGAGGTCTAGGAGCTCTGGGGACTCTACTTGACAGAACAGTGGTGGCTATCCTTCAAGTAGGAGCACAGCTGATATCCTTACCCAGAGGGAAGAAAATAGAAGAAGCAAGAAAGCAGCATATACCTGCTGTCTCCTTCTCTCTCTCTCTCTCTCTCTCTCTCTCTCTCTCTCTCTCTCTCTCTCTCTCTCTCTCTCTTCTACTTTGTCTCTCTTTGTTTCTCTGTCTGTATCTTTGTCTCTGTCACTGTCTCTGTCTCTAGCTCTGTCCCCATCTCTCTTACCTATGTGTAGTATCTAGGGACAAAGCAAACCTGCTTTCTTTTTTTTGTGAAGTACCACTTTTAACCAGTTATTCCTTTTTTCCTTGAAGAAATTGGTGTGACCCTTTGAAAATATTATACTTCAGTTTTAAGTGAGTTTTTCAGCTAACTTCTTTCCTTCCTTCCTTCCTTCCTTCCTTCCTTCCTTCCTTCCTTCCTTCCTTCCTTCCTTCCTTCCCTTGTTTTCTTCTCTTCTATGTGGATACTGCTTCTATTAGTTCACAGCAGCATTTGTTCTCCAGTGAGAAGTCAAGTAATTTGTTGAGGGTCATGCAACCATTAACAGAGGTAGGACTCCAGGACTCTCTGCCTCTAAAGCCTAGTCTATCAACTATACACACTGTCTATTAGGATTGTGTTTTTTTTAAGGATTAATAATTCTTCAAGGACAAGATCAACTGGAAGTATAGTACGACTACCTCATGTAAATATTGACCAGATAGTTTCCTATCATTTAAATAAAAAACACTCATTGCTTTAGTAAAAAAACGAAAACAAAACAAAACAAAACAAAACAACAACAAAACTTCTTTGGAGTATCTTTAGTCAGAGGGAAGAAGAGGCCTTCTAAAACCTTACTTTGAGAAAGGATTACCAACAATTCAACCCATGAAATATGGTCACAGATGTTACCTGTATTTCACTCATTTTGGAATGTACAGAGGGTAAAGTTCACTTCTGAGGGATATTTCAATTACACAATTCAGCTCAGTTGTTACATCACCTGTCTTAGTTCATTCAGTTTCCAATCCTACTTGATCACAACTTGTAAAGATCTTTAGTTTTCACCATGGTAATAGATCAAGAAAGGAACATATATTGAAATGATGACTTTTATTGGGATGCAAATGAATAATAAATCAAGACTAAAACAAAATCATTCATGTTCCTAAGTATAAGAATGTTCCTTTCTCTCAAATATTTACAAAGCAATCGTTTCCAAAACTCATGCTTTATTATGGAGAAGGATTTATACTGATAACAGTTGTCATTCTTCTTCATCTACAGCCATCTCCCTTCCTTTATGTACAGATTTCCTGGGAATGAGAGACTTGGAGAACTTCTAAAAAGTAAAACAGTCCAGGGATATTAGAAAATGCCATTCAAATATCACTGGAGTTGCTTCTGTTACAATCTTCCCCAAATAAAGATTTGTGATATCAACTCAGCTATATACTACAAAGTGGTATCAGTGTCAGAAGAGAAAAGGGGACATGTATGAGATGTATTATAAAGGTAGACAAAATAAAATTTTCCAAATAATTGTATATAGGGTGTGAGAGAAAAGTAAAGAGTCAAAGATGACCCATTTACCATAAGTCTGGGTGACTGGGAGGGGGATGTTATTCTCAACAGTAATGGGAAAGTTAGGAGAAGTGGGAAAAGGGTTTTTTTCTCTTCTTTATTATTTTATTTGTTTTCAGTGTTCTACAATCACTTCCATATATCTTAGATTTTTACCCTCCCTTCCCCCCTTCTCTCCTACCTCCCTATTCCCTCCCTGAGATGGAATACAATTTTATATAGGTTCTACACATACATTCCTATTAAATACATTTTCACTTTAGTCATGTTGCATAGAAGAATTAAAATGAATGGGAGAAATCATAAAACAAACGAAAATAAATTGATCTGTTTCATTCTGCAATTGAATTCTATTAGTTCTTTCCTTGGATGTGGAAGGCATTTTGCCTTAAAAGACCATTGGGAATTATTTAAGTCCTTGCATTGCAATGAAGTACTAAATCTACCAGAAAAAATCCTTGCACACTGTGGTTGTTGTTGTGTACAAAATTCTCCTGGTTCTGCTCCTCTCACTCAGCATGTGTTCATATAAGTCTTTCCAGGCCTCTCTGAAGTCTTCCTGTTCATCATCTCTTATAGCACAATAGTATTCCATTACATTAATATACCACAATTTATTCCGCCATTTCCCAATTGATGGGCAGGGGGGCAAAGATTTTGGGTGAAAAATAATGAGTTAAGTTCTAGGTATGATGAGCTTCAGATGTCTATAAGACATCTAGTTTTAGATGTATAATAGTTATTTGGAGATGTGATACTGGAGGTCAAGTAAAAAGTTGGGACTGGATACAGAGATTTGAGAATCATCTTTGTAGAAATGGCAAATCCATGGGAGCTGATGGTTATCAAGTGGAATATTGTAGAGGAATAGAATCTTGAGGGGCAGTCAGGATAAAACCTTGGGGGACAATCATGGTAAGTGAATACAATCTCAGTGAAAATTCAGCAAAGGAGCTTGGGAAGGTATTCAGACAGTTGCTAGAAATAGGAAAGCAGTTTCACCAAATTGAGAGGGATTACAGTATCAAGGTAGATTTTCAAGGAGGAGAGGGTAATACATAGTGCCAAAAACTGCAAAGAAGTCAAGTAGGAGAAAAGTCCATTAGATTTGAAAATTAGACAATTGGTAACTTTGGAGAAAGCAATTTTAATTGAACTATAAAGTCTGAAGTCAGAGGGAAAGTAGGTACATTGATTTTTAGATAGCTTTTTGAAAGTTTAACCATGAAAGGAATGTGAAATATATGATGTTATCTAGTGGGGATAGATCAGAGATTCCCACACTTATTTGGCCTACCACCCAATTTTCAAAAATAATATTCAATGCCCTCCTGGAAATCTACTTTCTTAAACCCTTTTAACATTTTTTAAAAATTTTCATAATTTCAAAAATATAAAATGTGTTTAAATGGCACATCTTAAATTTAATAATTTATTGTAAATTTGTGTTTTTTTCCTACATTTAAAATTTGAAGATGCAATATTGTGTCATGTAACCATATAGTACCGTATCATAAACAAGTCATTACATAAACATATTCCTGCTGATGTATGGTGGATTTCTAGACAATGTGAAACATGCTTGACTGCCAACACTTGCTTGGTAAGACCTGTTGGCACACTTGACCACTGATTGGTTATAACTTGCATTTGTGCATTTATTTAGAAAATCATACAATCACTATAACTTTAACTCCTTCATACAAGAGATGAAACATGTATGAATGGTTTTTCAAAATTTTTCTCTCTTCTCTTCTTTCCTTATGTTTCTATGGCCCCCTTGTTTGTATTCAGCACCATCCCCACACACAATTGCACCTGAGGCAACTGCCACCCCTCTGAGTTGTTCCAGCACCACCCGGAGGGTGGTATCACCCTCTTTGGGAACCTCTGAGATGAAGTGAGACTTTTTTTGAGGATAAAGGGCAAATAGAAGTGTTTGCAGCCAGAAAGAAAGTAGTACAGAAGTTGAAATTGAAGATTAGTGAGAGAATGAGAATAACAGAGGAAATAATCTTACAAAGAAGGCAGGATGGAATTGGATATCCATATAGAGGGACTTGTATTAGCAAAGAAAGCCATTTATCCAAATCATAGCAAAACAAATCATAGGAAGCATACATAGGAGAATATATACCAGAAAATATAAAGTGAAGGAGTTCTCCGACTGAGATGGAGATAACTCAAGTCAAGCAACAGAGAGACTCCTGGATCTCACCCAAGAGGAAAATTCCTGAGTTCTCTATTGTAGTAAACTGGGAATAAGGATATGATGGGGACTGCCAGCTCTTCTCATGTTATCCCAGAGTTTTTCCTTCAATAACATGAAGTGGAATTGACTTCTTCCTTCTTCCCTCTTCCTTCCCTCTTTGAAATGGAAGCCAAAAGTGACCAAAGCAACTTAAGTTGGAAGAGTCCTAGTGAAGACTGAAAAAGGCTCTTCCCTACTCTAATGTCCACCAAATGGATAGGAGAGTGTCCATACCAATGAATTTTGAGACTGGGATTACACTTAAAAATACTTTCTGACTTGGTTTCACTTTACATTCACAACCTATGGCAAAATGTTCATAATCTGCAGAATTTAGAATCAGATGAAGAACCAAAAGAACTGTAAGAGTTAGAAAATGATTCTTTTATATCATGCCCTACTTTTCAATTTTAATAACTGATTTTCATATTTCTTTAAGCACATGTGGTTCTTTTTGCATAGTTGTTGACCTTTTCTTTATTTCTCCCTCTGTTTGTATTACAGGAGGAGCCACAACAGGACTAGCTTATATTTCTAAAATAACTTGCGATTTATTAAACACTCCACTAAACTCCTAGGAAATGAGTAATGCAAGTTTTTATTCTCTTCTTTCAGGGAACTGAGGCTCAGAAAAACCCAGTGCTATGTCCATGGTCTTATGACTAATAGATATCAAAGTAAGAACAATGGTTCAGGTCTTTAGATTCAATGCCTTAGTCTGTAGTGCACTAAATTAAATTTCTGTAAGTATTCCACAGTCAGTCATCTAACACATTAATTCCCCATTGCCACAACCAAGTAAAATGATATCTATAAGGGAAATAATCTTTACAAACCAGGAGGAAACAACCTCAGACCTTTAAAAACCATTCTTTTTCTTAAAGAGGAGGCCACTTGGGAGCATCATTGGTGCTAACATTTGCTCCTTTGATAACCCAGAATGAAACTATGGAAAAAAAGTACAATATTTAGGGTCAGATAACCCCAGGCCAAACCCTAAGTCTCGTACTTATTACCTGTGGTATTTAAGTGAGTTATTTCACTATTATGAGCCTCAATTATCTCTTCTACCAAATGAGGTTGTGGGTTTCAAGATCTTCAAGGCTCCAGCTCTAAATCTATACTCTTATGAACTATTTCTCAAGCTCATCCAATGCTATATTAAATTTCTAGAAAATTCTAAGCTGAATTTCAGCCGTGAAACTGTGTCTTAAAATTTAAAGCTCAAAGCATGTCTAACTTTCCACCCTTTCCTTCCCCTTCTCTTCAGATGGATCTGTCACATCATATGCTTGTATCCAGCAAATGACAAAAATGATAGGTAAATGGCTTTGTTTTAAACTACTGTCCCTTTCTAGAGCTTGCTATGTAATACGTTCAGAGATATCAAATTGAATTTGCTGTATTAGGATATTAGAATGTCATTGTGTTTGCCTTTGACACAAATTTTAACAGCAACAAAAATATTACAGCCTGTTTTGTTCATTTGTAGGCTGTCAGTCTTATGATAACATGTTTTCCTTTAGCTTCTGGCGTTGATATTATTTTCATATTGTTCCATGGGCAACACAGTATAGCTGTCTTGTCTAAGAACACTAGGAAGAATTGGAAGGATAATAGTGCAAAATAGTTCGGTGACTTAAAGAGACAGGATATGTAGAGTTGCAGATTATAGAAAATATCTTGATACCTCTGTTGTTAAGTAGAGACTTTCTTTTTAGAGAAATAGTTTTCAGATGCAATACAGTATTTTGGGTTTAAGATTTTTTGACAGAGAACTTTGCAGTTCAGAAGAAGATACTTGATAAATTATGACAACTCTGCTTACTTAGGGCTGCTTCTTATATAAACCCCACCCCACCCATATACAGAGCTACGGAATAGACTAAGGGACTTTGTACAATGCTGCTGTTAGCAGCACCTCTTTATGAAAGAGGATATGTTACCAAGTTTCCCATATTTTTTCAGGTTATTTATTGTACTTGGGATAAGGAGGCAGGCAGGTAAGTCGGTCAGGAAAGATGGAAATGTTGGATTGTGGATAAAAAATCATAATATCTCAGTACCATGACTCTTTCAAATTCAAAGGAATATCTGCAAAGGATTCTCTGTTTTTTCTTCTTCCTCAAACCACCAGAAATGTTCCTTGCTCTTTAAAAGCACAGATATTTTTATCCTTGAAGGGAAACAAGGATATCATCCACTATGTAGGATGAAGATGGAACTTAAATCCACTTCAGCATTAATATACATTAGGTGAGAATGGCACACTCTTTCACATACTTTTTCACATGCACTTATATTTATGTATAGATAGATAGATATGTGTCATATGTATGCACACATACATATGTGTATATATGTATGTGTGTACATACACACATAGGCACACACAGGAATAGAGCAGATCTGTTTTAGAAATTACGCATTACAGGAGCAATACAAGATAAAATTTATATGAGATTGGTGTGGGGAGAACAAAAAAGACATTAGGGGCAACTTTACACATAGTCAGAAAATTCAATTACCAGTTTGATATGATTTTGGGAGTAATAGGAAAGCTCCTCTCCTCTTCAAACTCTCAAATAATATCCAAAATTATTTAAAAGAAGATCAAGCTTTTTTTCCCTAAAATTAAAGGAAGAATGATTACTTAGATTCATATGGTGCTTTTTGATTGAAAATATACATTAATCTGCATTCTAAATGGAAAGTTTAGAATAAAAGCTTAGGGCTTTTTCCTATTCTAAACCCCATCCTAGTCATATATAGAGCTATGGAATAGCCAAAGGGACTTTGTACAATGCTGCTGTCAGCAGCACCTCTTTATGAAAATGGAGAAATGACAGGGTTTCTCATATTTATCAGATTATTTATTATACTTGGAATAAAAATGTATGCATGGGAATAATCTATTAAATGAATTTAAAACCTTATTGAAAGCTTGATAAACAAGGAGCTTTCCTGCCATTCCTCTGTGAGCATGTGAGAGAGAGACAGAAAAAAAGGGAGGGGAGAGAAAGAGAGAGATCAGAAAAATCGAGGCATGCTTAGAGAATCAGTCTCACAATTTGGAAGAAGCAATGGGGTTATGTGTGATCCTTGTCTAGGGTCACACAGCTAATAATTGTTATAGTCAGCTTTGAACTCAGGTTCTCCTGACTTGAGGGTTGCTATTTGATCCACCATCAACATGTCCCTCTAAGCAACTTTTTAATAGTATTTGTGAAATACACTAGCTTTCAAAGAGCAAGGAGCATTTCTGAGCAGGTGAGGTGGTGGTGGAAGAATTTGTAGGCACTGGACACTGCTAGCACCAAACAACATCACAGAGAATGAATGTATTTTTAAGGTAAATTATTTTATTTTAAGTAACATAAGAAAATAGAATTCCATTCAAATGTGAAGTTGAGTTTATCAGATTTCACATCCCATACATTAAGATGATGCCAATGAACATACTGTTACTTTTTTCTTTTCCAAAATTATTAACTTAATCATTTTCACTTTTCAACAATCACTTCCATAAATTCCAAATTATTTCCCCCTCCCTCTCCAAGAAGACATACAGTCTTATATGGATTCTACACATATATTCCTATTAAACACATTTTCACATTAGTCATGTTGCACAGAAGAAATAAAATGAATGGGAGAAATCATGAAGAAAACAAAAGACAACAAAAGAGAAAAGAGTCATTCACTCTTCGCTCCAACTCCATAGTTCTTTCTCGGGATGTGGATGACATTTTGAATCATGAGTCCTTTGGAAATGTACCTTACATTGGTAGTAATGGCTAAGTCTATAAAAAACAGTCCTCATACTCTTTGGCTGTTAATGTGTATAATGTTCTTCTGGTTCTACTCACTTCACTCAGCATCAGTTCATATAAGTCTTTCCAGGTTTTTCTGAAATCTGCTTGTTTGTCATTTCTTATAGCACAATAGTATTCTATTACATTCATATACCATAACTTGTTCAGTCATTCTCCAATTGATGGACATTCCCTCGATTTCCAGTTCTTGGCTAGCACAAAAAGTGCTGCTATAAATATTTTTTCTACATGTGAGTCCTTTTCCCATTTTTATGATCTATTTGGGATACAGCCCTAGAAGCAGTATTGCTGGGTCAAAGGGTATGTTCATTTTTATAGCCCTTTGGGCATAGTTTCAAATTGCTCTCCAGAATGGTTGGAACAGCTCATAGCTCCACCAACAAGGAATTAGTGTTCCAACTCTCCCACATCTTCTCTAACAGTTATCATTTCCCTGTTTTGTCATGTTAGCCAAAGAGATTAATTTTTAAAAAATCATTTAACAGTCAGGAAAAGATTTATTTACTCACATGGGAGTTATCTCTAAGTCAGCTGTCAGTGTACTCAGATAATGGATGCATTAAAGGTAAGATTAGAATTTATAATAAGCAATTAGAAAGAATAATTTTAAAATGTGGAATGGAATTAAGAAAAATTACCCCTGAATTGGTTGGATTATTTTAAAAAAAAAATTAATGGTAAACAGACAATAGAAATGATTTTAACAAGAACTAAAATAATTTCATCTAGAAGTTAAAACAATATACATCAATTAATATATCAAAAAGATCAAAAGAACTTAGAATACATTAGTCAGCAAACATTTCGTGAAAGACAAAGAGTGAAAAAGAGAGAGAGAGAGAGAAAGAAAGAGAGACAGAGACAGAGAGAGAATGAGAGAGAGAGAAAGAAACAACACTAGCTTATAATGTAAATTTATTTGCAAAATCTTACACAGGAGGATGATGGAACAATATGAACAGTATAATCTCATAAATCAGAGAATAGAAGAGGACTAGACTGTTATAAATAAAACTAGGCAAGATAATGAATTAATCAAAGCCATTCTAAAAGCAGATGTAGTTAGGGACACAGTGAATAGAGTAATGGGTCTGAAGACAGGGAGACCTAGATTTAAATACAAAAGATACTTACTCACTGTGTGACCCTAATTAAACCACTTAACCTCTGTCTGCTTTAGGTCCCATGACTTCAAAATGGGGATGGTAACAATAACCTCCCAGGGTTGTTGTGAGGATCAAATGAATTAATATTTTAAAGTTCTTAGCACAAGACCTGACACATAGCAGATATTTAATAAATGATTCTTTCTGTTCCTCCTAAGGGCATTCAAGGATAAAAACAGAAATTATAAAAAGAAAGAAAGCAGAAAATGTTTGGAAAATTATTGGAATATATATATATGTGAGTATGAATCATATGTGTCTATATGTACATATACATATATGTGCATGTGTGTATACATACATACACACAAATACACACACTATATATATATATATATTTAGTGTGTGTGTGTGTGTGTGTGTGTGTGTGTGTGTGTGTGTGTGTATGTATTCCATCAAGAATGGAACCGGCACATATGAATGCTAACATCAATCTCTGGGGTGTTTTTATAAGGAGAAAAGGCACTAAAGAGAACAAATATGGAAAAAGCAGTCAGATGTTTTCTATGCTGCAGCAAATGTAATTGCCAGAAAACTATTTTAGAAGATATATAAAGGAGGTAAAAGTATCAAAGCTATAGGGAAAAAAATCTCAAATATTCCCTACTGATTAAAAAAAGCGATGTCTTAGAAAATCAATTCCTACTAACCTATATATGTAGTCTCTCATCTGCAGAAAATGTTAGGATTATCAATGAACCCAAATTGAGGGCATTCTTGTTGAAGACATTCATGGAGAAGAAGCAGGCCTTCACAAGTGATGGTCAAAATGTAGTACACCTTTATGATTTCACAGTTTACTAAAGGATATAAAGAATATAATTTCCAATTGTTTTTTTTATGTGTTGATTACCAAAAAAAAAAAAAAAAAACTTCAGAAAACCAAAACATCACTTTATAAGCTCTTTCATTGCAAACATAAGTCAATATTATTCAAAATTCTTTGCAAAATTTAATAACAGAAATGATCCTCTTCAATAACTTTCTGATAATAAATATCAAATGATGCAAAAACATGGAAATGAATACCAACCTGATGGGCATGGATGTATTATCATCTATAGTACTAGACAGAACCCAAAAATTGATGAGATCACAGATCTGTTTAGTTAATTGAAGATTATAATGGTAGTGTGGCATAATGGATAAAGTGTTGAGTTTAGAAATGGATTCAAGGCCTTTCTCAGAATCTGTTTGTCTCTCTCTTTGCCTCCTTTACTAACAGAGTGTTTGAACTAGTGTTAGGGGAAGCACTCTACTCCCTGAGTTCTTGAGGTTGACAAAACCACAGATCCTTCATATATCCTTTCATATTGTGCTTTAAGGTTTACAAAAAAATTTTTTTCCTCAAAACCAAGAAGTAATTAAAATTGATGTTATTTGATAAGAAAAACTGTGTCTCTCAGAGCATACATATTTTACATAATGATAGAAATAGAAATTGTTAAAGTTAGGAATTGTACTCAGGTCACATGATTCCTAGTCCAATGATAAATTACAATTATACTAAATTATATCCTCTCTTCCAAAAAAAACCCTCAAAAAACAAAAAACAAAATAGAAACAAATACCCCAATGAGTCATAATTGTTCAATTATTTAAACTGAAAATTTCATTTTATTTTATTTGGGGCATCTAGGTAGTGTAGTGAATATATTCCTGGGCACCTGTGTTCAAATTTTGCCTTTGTTAAAATTTGGCCTCAGACATTTACTAGTTATACGATCCTGAACAAGTCAATTCACCTCACTTTCCTCTTGAGTAAAATGGAGATAATAAAAGCACTTACCTCATAGAGTTGTTGCGAGGAACAAATAAGATAATATTTATAAAGTATTTTGAACAATACCTGGCACATAGTACAATACATTATTATTAACTTATTCTATATAAAAACAAACAACTTCACTGAGAATGGATGTTCTAGATGGAAGATGGGCGAAAAAAGAAGATGAAAGAGTAAAATAAAAAAGGAAGAAAGTGAAGAAGAGATAAGGAACATACACCATATACAATAGGGATGGGGAGAGGAGTACAGAAATAGGAGATTGATCTAACAAATTATTTTTTCTAATTTTAATGTTTTGCCTAAAGTCGGCTGTAGAGGAAGTCAAATAGAAAGGGGCATCAGGCTAATTTCTTTTTCTCCCCCTTTTAGGCCTCAAATTTGAAATTTCTACTCCATTTCCAGAGCAATGGCAATAGTGGCAGGAGAAACCAAGGGAGGTCTTTATTGGCCTGGATCCCTTTGTCAGATATATCAGATATGGTGATTCCCATTCCCCTCCCATATTTCCTTTCCATTCTATAACTGGACAGCTCTTTTTGCCTTCCAAATTAGAATTTGTGAATTATGAATTCATTAGAGAAATGAATAGCTCTAATTCTATAACCTATATAGTTTTGGAGTCTCTATTAAATAACCATGTAGAAATTGTGATTTTAGAAGAATAGGAAGGCAGAACCAAGATGGCAGAGTAGAAGGACTCACCTCAAGAAGCCCTCCCACCACAATCCATAAAATACCTGTAAAAAATTGCTCTAAACAAACTAGAGCAACAGAAGCTATAAAACAACAGAGTGAAAGAGATTTCCAGCCCAAGGCATCTGGGAAGGTCTACAGCCAAGGTCTATTGCACCGGGCATGGAGTAGAGAGCATCCCAGGGTTGGTATGCCACAGCAAGGACAGAACCAGAGCAGGTTTCAGGGAGTGGAATCACAGTAGATTCCTCAACCCACAAACACCAAAGGCAGCTTCAAAAGTCAGTGAGATAGCTTTCACCAGGGTGAGAAGGGAACACAGCAGTTTAGCTCTGACCCCTAGGCAGTGGCAGCTTCCATTGTTGGAGCCCTGGCCTAAAGACCCTGGGCAATTGAGCTACTGATTTGGATCACAGCACTAAGTGGCATACCTAAGGCGAGAAGGAGCACTGGCTGGCATGGTAGCACTGGTGGAGGTTTTGGAGAGGGAATTCTACTAGCAGATCCTGGGCATAAACGAGGGCTTGTAGTTGCTCCCAGATCAGGGTTCAGGCCAGGAAAGGAGGAAACTCCTCTCCCTTGATTGTGCCACCTTGGAGGAACTGAGCACTTACAGGTCCCCAGAGTATACCTTTCTCTTGACAAAGAACCCAGAAGTCAAGTAACTGGCTAGAAAAATGCCCACAAAAGGGAAAAATAATACAACAATAGAAGGTAACTTTCTTGGTGAGCAGGTATTTTCTTCCATCCTTTCAAATGAGGAAGAACAATGCATACCATCAGAGAAAGACATCAAAGTCAAGGGATCTGCATACAAAACCTCCAAAATAAATATGCAACAGTTTCAGGACATTGAAGAGCTCAAAAAGGATTTTAAAAATCAAGTAAGAGAGGTGGAGGAAAAATTGGGAAGAGAAATGAGAGCAATACTAAAGGAGGCCCTCAAAAAATGAAGAAATTAACAACTTTAAAAATAGACTAACCCAAACGGCAAAAGAGGCTCCAAAAGCCAGTGAGGAGAAGAATGCTTTAAGGACTAGAATTAGCCAAATGGAAAAGGAGGTTCAAAAGCTCACTGAAGAAGATAGATCTTTAAAAATTAGAATGGAGCAAATGGAAGCTAATGACTATTTTGAGAAACCAAGAAATTACAAAACAAAACCAAAAGAATGAAAAACTTGAAGACAATGTGAAATATGTCATTGGAAAAGCAACTGACCTGGAAAATAAATCCAGGAGAGACAATTTAAAAATTATAGGATTACCTGAAAGTCATGATCAAAAAAAGCCTAGATATCATCTTTCATGAAATTATCAAGGAAAACTACTCTGATATTCTGGAACTAGAGTGTAAAATAAATATTGAAAGAACCCACCAATTACCTCCTGAATGGGATCCAAAAAGATAAATTCCTAGGAATATTGTAGCCAAATTTCAGAGTTCCCAGGTCAAGGAGAAAATGTTGCAACCAACCAGAAAAAAACATTTTGAGTATTGTGGAAATACAATCAGGATGACACAGGATCTGGTAGCTTCTACATTAAGGGATCAAAGAGCTTGGGATATGATATTCCAGAAATCAAAGGAACTAGTACTAAAACCAAGAATCACCTACCCAGCAAAACTGAGTATAACACTTCAAGGGAAAAAATGGTCATTCAATGAAATAGAGAACTTTCAAGCATTCTTGATGGAAAGAACAGAGCTGAATAGAAAATTTGATTTTCAAACACAAGAATCAAGAGAAGCATGAAAAGGTAAATAGGAAAAAGAAATCATAAGGGACTTACTAAAGTTGAGCTGTTTATATTGCAACATGGAAAGATAATATTTGTAACTCTATAAATGGAATGGGGAAAATTATCTCTCATAAAAAAGGCAAGAAAAAGCTTTTTCAATGGAGGTGAAAAGAAGGAGGTGAGAGGGAAAAGTGAAGCTTACTCTCATCACATTTTGCTTAAAGAGGGAATAATATGCACACATATTTGGTATTTTTCCAATTTGGTATTGGAAAAGGAAAGAAGAGGAGAAGGGCATAAGTGGAGCGTGGTGGGGATTATATAAGGGAGAGTAAATGAGAGGAGGAGAATGAGTAGAACTAAACACTTTTGGGAGAGATAAGGTCAAAAGAGAGAATAGAACAAATGAGGAGGCAGAATAAGATGGAAGAAAATATAGTTAGTCTTTCACAACCTGATTATTGTGGAACTCTTTAGCAAAACTACCCATATATAGCCTATATTGAATTGCCTGCCTTCTCAGTGGAGGTGGATGGGGAGAGAGGAAGAGAGAGAAGTTGTAATCCAAACCTTTAGAAACGAATGTTGAGAATTGTTTTTGCATGTATTTAGGAAATAAGGAATACAGGTATTGGGGTATAGAAATCTATCTTGCCCTACAAGAAAAGAAAGAAGGTGGGGATAAGGGAAGGGAGGGATGTGATAGAAGGGAGGGTAGATTGTGGGTAGGGAAAATCAGAATGCATGGTATTTGGGGGTGGGAGGAGGGGAGAGATGGGGAGAAAATTTGAAACAACATCTTGTGGAAATGACTGTAGAAAACTAAAAATAATTAAATAAGTTAATAAAAGAAGAATATGGATCCTAGTTTTTATAATTAATAAGAAAGACTTAAAAACATAATTCTTGATATAATGAATAAAATGAGGGTGATGTATTGTTATATTTAGATATAAATATGCTTAGGAGTATCACAAAAATAATTTATTTATTAATTCCTTTAACAAATACTTATTAAATATTGCCAATTTGTTACTGTCTTTTGTAAATTTTGAGTAATTTGAAAGACATTAGGAACATTATTAAAAGGCTTTAAGATAAATGTAAAATTTGATCTCTGGTACCATCACAATATGAACTAAAAATCAAGGGCAAATTTTACATAGGCATTCTGAAATTGTTGACAGATTCAATGAGATTTGGTACTTACAAAGGTAAGATAAACTTCAGTACATAGAATTACTCAGAGCAGTTTTTCAAACAGTTCTGATCCAAGATCCCAGAAACTATTGATAGATGGGACTGTTCAGGTTTTAAAATACATCTTTACTTCAAAAATGCTGTCACTCACATTAAGAAGGCAATAATAACTCATCTCGGCATTTTTAGAATTACGGTGCTTTCCTTGCGATCACCTTGTAAGGTAGATAGTTAAAGAAGTATTATCCTCAC
Source organism: Notamacropus eugenii (assembly GCF_028372415.1). NCBI lineage: Eukaryota > Metazoa > Chordata > Mammalia > Diprotodontia > Macropodidae > Notamacropus > Notamacropus eugenii. Next base: position 196,502,250 of record NC_092875.1, on the reverse strand, counting down.
TTGACACTTGAGGAAACTGAGGCTTTCTCAAGATAACAGCATTAAAGAGTAGCAGAGACTTACTAATATGAGTATTAGTATCTCTGAGTTCAGTACTTTTTCAACAAGAAAATATTTTTAAGTACATTTAAAATGTTGAGAGAAAAGAGATGGTGCACTTCAAGAAATTTTCTATTATCAAAATGCTAGATTATAAAAATAACAATAGCAAAAACAACAAAGAAACTTAGAAAGAATTCATTAGAAAATTAGTAGTGATAAAAATGTGAGGAGGAAGTTAATTAAGTATCTTGTACCTGGATTGAGTTGTCCCAGTTACAAGGAAAGCATCAAATGATTTTATGTAAAAATAAGAGACTGAAATGGAGATGATGTTTTTATATTATCTTTTCTTCTGTATGGAATATAAAAGGAAAAAGTAGCAGTGAGCCACTGTTGTAAGCAAAATCAGTAGGTAATAGGGAGCAGCTTTCTATTGAGGGAAACCAAGTTTTAATTAAGTAGTTATTGAAATAGTTGAATTTATCGAGAGACAACAATTATCATGCCTATGTGATTTATTCATTCATTAAACATTTATCAAATAAGAATTATTATTTGCCTATGTTTACATATAGCAATTTCAATGAGCAGTTAATGTTTTCAATGCTATTTTAATTAAATTATACCATTTTTTGAAAAAAAAAATCATTGACTCTGGGACTGTATGTTGTTATACATTTCTGAGCTACTCTGAGAAGAGTCTGTCTCCTAGGCCTTCTGATCTATAAACAGGAACCATCATTCTCATGCTGATGGATACCAGAACTGCAGGCCTTCCTCCTAAGGGGAATTAATCAGCCTTTCTTGACTTCTCCTTAGAAATTTAATCTATTTCTGGAATAGGAAACATGAGTCCTTATATATCCATTTGCAAATAAGTGTATCTATTTTTGAAGGGCCCAATAACTCCTGTTTAAATAATCATTTAGAACCATGCAAAACCAATCGCAATTTCAAATACTGTGAGTGAACTTTGAGAATAGTGCAAATCCCAGGGTTGGGAGGAACTTTAAGGACATCTAAATTAACCTACACCAAAACAAAAATCATTTCTACAAAATACAGAGTAGGTGGTCCCAACCTAAGCAAAATAAACTAAACAATGGACCTATTCAAAAGTTGTTGCAAGACGTTTTGTTTTTTTTTAAACTTTGGAAAGCCAAGGATCCTAATTCCCTAATTATTCTGTTCAACTCAAATCGAAATCATAGTAAGAGAAAGACTACTGAATGGAGTCAGAAGACCTTGTTTCAAATCCTGACTCGGAAATTTTCTAACTCAACCTTGTATAACCTCTCTGGGTCTTGGTTAGCATATCTCTAAGTTCCCTTCCTCTTGAAGATTTTTGATTGAACAAAATAACCATCATATGAAATGACTCTTTTTTGTGACTTTCCCATTTCATGAGAGGTTATAATAATAGAAAGTAATTAAGTAAAACTAATAGTACAGTGACCTCATCTCAATGTGCATGCAACATTTTATATCTGTAGTACCTCCTACTGCCCTTTTTTTCAAATTACCAGAAATCTTTCTTCCTTTCCATTCACCTCATTAAAAAAAGGAAAAAGAAAAAAACATAGTCATCATTCCTAGTCAAGCAAAACAATTCTCCCCTGTGCTGTAAAAAAATAAATGAACAATCTCATTCTTGCTCTGGAAATCTACCACCTATCTGTAATGGATAATATTTTTCATCATTACTCTTGATCCCCAGACATGGTGCTTTGGGATCTGGGTGACCCTATAGTGTTTTCCCACTTAGAACAGTCCTCTTCCATAATTTTTTTTTTTGGAAGACAAAATTCTACTTAACTTTATGATGTACCTCTTCATAGAGCAATATCAAAAAAAAAGGTCTTTTGTTGTATTTTATCATTATAACTCAGAAGCTAAAGAGAACAAGAGAAAACCAACAAAAACTATACCTTTTGAATGGGAATCTTGTAGCTTTTTCCTCTAATCATAAAATGCTATCTTTCACTGGTTTCTCTCTCCATCTGTCTCTTATTTTACCATAGTTTATATAATGCTGAATAGTGCTGGGGCTTACTTGGTGCTTTTGTGTAACTAACAGTCACATCATAGTTTGAGACTTCAAGGGATACACTTGGATGAACTAATGAACATCTATCTCCAGTGCAAATAGAAACAGGCTCTAAAATCTCCCTTGTCTATAGAAAACACAAACCCATAGTGTGGACAGCAGGGGCCCCAGTTCAGATCGAGTGCCCCCATCCAGTAAAGAAAGGAGCCATTATTGGCACATGTAAGTGATTTAAGAAGAGACTGTCTACCCAGATAGAAAAAGACATAGCTGTCTGGCGACTCAGGAAATGTCAGACGTTTCTGAAAGGTTAATAGGAGGCTTTGGAAACAAGTTAAACTTAATCTTAAAATGTGAATGCTAATGGATTTTAGGCTGAGGTTGGGAAAAAAGAGAGAATGAGGAATAATGAAACATAGGATCTGATGGAAACAAATAACCCAAGCTATGCTTTGAGTCTGCTGTTTAATCCCTCCACCAGTTACAAGGCAACATCCATGCATAAGGATGAATACAATTCTTTTAAGAACCTTTGTAAAACTCTTTTAAAGGTTTCACCTTTGAATGATGATGTGATCTAGGGTAGTCTAAGAGGTTTGTGACATGACCCTAATATATTATAGATGTTTAGAAAAGTGAAATATTTAACTTTACTCACCATAGTTAGAATGTGTTTATTATTCTTACGTAATTAGGAGATAGACTAACTAAAATGAACTTTGAAACAGGGTTACTCTAGAAAGGTCTTGTGATCTAATGTAAGGAATACTAGACAAAGAAATCAGACACTCTTCTTCAAGCTGGCAGGGTAGTCTTGAATTAATTATTTTATACTTCTAAATTTGAGTTTCTTCATATACAAAATGAAGTGGTTGGAGACTGCAGTCTTTAGGGTCTCTGATCTTTTCTGTAGTCCTTGGGGCCCTACCCTTACCCATACACTCAAAAAACATACACACACACAATCATTTAACCTTGATAAAAATGTCATAGTACTGGACTTGAGATCAAGAGGTGTGTTTGAATCCTAGGTCTATCCATATCTATAGAAAATTGAGAAAGTCACTTTCTTCATTTATAAAATGGACATAATCATCCCTTTCTTTCTTAAAAATAAAAATTTTTCTTAAATTTTTTTCTTAAAACAAAAAATTATGTGACCCTTAGAAACTCACTTCACCTTCATAGCCTGAGCTTTCCCAGCTGAACGATGATAGAATTGTTTACTAACTATTCCAATAATAGTCCTGGAAAAAGAGACAACTAAACCTGTCTTTTGCCCTTTCAGGGATGTAGCAGGGAATACTTCGGCAGAAAAATGGTATGCATGGTTAGACAAGATTTTGATTTTGGGTGGTTCTGCTTAAATGTTTCCTTCGTAACAAGGGAGAGTCTAATCTGAGTAGGGAAAGTGAGAAAATATTGATGTAAATATCTAATTCATCAATAAAATGCATTAATAATTTATAAAACTAGATGTCCTACATTTATCATAAACTCAATATGTTCAAAATGAAACTAATTATATCCAACTGCCCTCTAAAAATTTCCCTCTAAGCTTTGACACTTCTGATCTGGGTTATACTATCCTTTCATTCCCCCAAATTTTCTACATCATCACTCATGTTTAGTGAGTTGAAAAGTCCTATTGATTCTATCTCTACAAAATCTTTTACTAGCTCTCCTTTACTCTCATTCAGACTATACCTTAGTCTAGGCCCTTATCTCTTCTAACCAGAATAATTATATAGCTTCCTTGAATCAATTCCTCTGTTCCAATCCATCACCCCCCCACACACACACAGAGTTACTAAAATGTTATTTCTAAAATGTAGCTCTGATCATATTACTTTTCTTCCCACACTCAAAAATCTTCAGTGTCTCCCTCTTCTGAATTAAAATGTAAACTCCTGTACCTTCTGGCTTTCACCTAACCCTCCAATTTAATATTATTCACCTTCACTAATCCTCTGTTGCATTCAAATTAACCTCTGAGCTGCTCCATATAATCATCATTTCACCTCCTATCCCTGTCTTTGAATGTTTGTTTCCTCATCTTTGTGTCACACTTTTTCCTTACCTCCATTACTTGGAATCATTAGTTTTCTTATCTAAGTCCTGTAAGAGACTTTTTCTAATCTCAGTTATACTTTCCCTCCTGAAATTATTATGTAGGCTTTGCTTTATGTTTTACATTTACTTTTGCATATATACGCTCTGTTCCCTAGGGTGTTTTTTCCTTTTATTTTTCTCTTTGTATACACAATTCCCTGATAGACAACAGTCAATTAATAAATGAAATTAATAAAATGAAACAAATGGTCTCTAAGGCCTCTTCTAGTTCTCAAATTCAATACATCTGATATTGTCACTGAAATCAATATGGAATTACAGTAAGATTCATTCTCTAGAGCCTTTATCATTCTATCATGATAGCAATCAAGTTAGGATCTTTTGCTGTTTTTGTTTTGCTAAAAGTGCCTCTCATTGAATAATGTGACTAAAGATCTTCCCCACCCACTGATGGGCCTGCACATTGAAGGAAGCTTGATTAGGAAAGTTGTTTTGTAGGAGGATCTCAAGTACCTTTTGTTTTTGCTATTGGGATGCTGGGTCAGAGGGTTATGCCCTCTGTCTCTGAAATGTGTATAAATACTCTGAGGGTGAGGTTTTACTTTGGCCATTACTAACTGTCTTTGTTTGGCCAGGAGAAGACTCTGGGAAGCCAGTAAGAAACGTGTTCCCCGCCCCCCCCCCCCCTTGAAAACCCAGATGTCAGTGCTTCCCTCTCTGGTCTGGTGACTATGGTCAGATTGAGGACTGTGGACTGTGGACTGTCTGTTGAATTATGGTCAAGCAGGGGAAGCCATATCTGCTGATCTTTGATTCCTCTGTATTTTCTTTGAAGTTTAGGTGAATGTTATATGTGCTTGATTTAAGTGATTGTTGACCCCTCAAAAGTTGCCTTTCCTTTTATGAATGCAGATCCAAGAACCTGTGATGGGAACTCTGCCCTGTGTAGGTTAGGGTGCTTACTATTACATCTACCTATAGCACCAGGTCATTTCTCAGACTCCGATGCTTTCTTAAACAAGTGAGTTGTCACTATTTTGAGTGAAAAGATCTTAGATTGGAATTCACTTTAGCAGCTAGAACTTCCTTTGATGACTTTTTGTTTGTTTGCTTTATCGGGCCTGCAATTCCATTAATGTATGACCTCCAGATGAGAAAACTCTACCATTGTAGGTCTGTATATGCTTTGAAACTTATAGCTTGAAAGAGTTACATTAGGCCCTGAGAATTTATAACTTGCTCAGAGTTACCCAGCCAGTATGTGTCAGAGATGGAACTTAAGAAATCAATTAAATTTAGTTTAAAAATAAAAGTCAATTATTTTCCTATCTTGACTGTCCATTCTTATTTTTTTTCTATGCCCAAAGTAATTGCCTGTTTTGGTTTTTTTTTTGGTTTTGTTTTGTTTTGTTTTGTTTTTGTAGCAGCATTGCAAAACTGAATTTTTACTGACATTTCGACAACTTCCTTCTCATACTCTGATATGTAGTGCTATGGGACCATCTTGTCTGTCAAGTCACATTTTTAATATTCCTTTCATAAACTGAAAGTTTAACAAATCAGCTATTCCCATCAGCCTGATAAGATTGATTTAATTCAGTTTTGTTGAACTGTCATGGTTTGAACTTCTTTGCCTTTATTATTCTACTGTGAAGATTTGGGTGGTTTTAAGTGATCTCCATGTTCATGTTTTCATTAAGAGATATCCAGCAATCAAACTGCGCATACTCTTTGATCCAGCAATACCACTATTATGTCTGTATCCCAAAAAATATCATAAAAAAGGAGAAGAAGACCCACATGCACAAAAATATTAATAACAGCTATTTTTGTTGTGGCCAAGAACTGGAATGTGAAGGAATGCTCATCAACTGGAGAATGGCTGAACAAGTTGTGGTACATGAATGTAATGGAATACTATCCATACATATAAGAAATGACAAGCAGACAGATTTCAGAAAAACCTGGTAAGACTTATATGAACTGTTGCTGACTGAAATGAGCAGAACCAGGAGAACATTGCACACATTAACAGCAACATTATTCAATGATCAGCTATGATTAACTCAGCTCTTCTCATCAATACAGTGATCTCAGACAGTTCCAAAAGACTCATGATGGAAAATGCTATCCACATTCAGGGCAAGGACTATGATGTCTGACTGCAGATCAAGCATACTATTTTCACTTTTTTTTGCTTTTCTCTTTTGTTCTGTGTCTTCTTTTACAACATGACTGATGTGGAAATATGTTTATATGATTGTATATTTATAATCTATATCAAATTGCTTGATGTCTTGAGGACAGAGGATGGGATGGAGGGAAAAAGGGAAAAAGTTCGAAACTCAAAGTCTTTTAAAAATTAATGTTTAAAATTATATTGAAATGCAATTTAAAAAATAGGATACTCTTTAGAGAGAGAGAGAGAGACAGAGAAAGAGATGCCCAGGAGAGAACACTTAAATTCCATTCCTTCATACTACTTTATCTAAATGCACAATAAGATTTGCATATAGCACACTTTAAAAAAATCAGTTTTGAACTAAAAAGCAAAAGTAACTTTGGGCTCATGAACTATGAGAAACATTTGAGGAAGAGTATTCTACAGCACTTAAGGGGGAAAGTGAAGTTTATCACTTATTAAATAGGATTTTAAAAAATATATCTTATCTTCCTAGTGACATTTCACTTTGAGTTTTCTGAAAGTCAAAGCTACACTGATAGCATTAGATTTGTGACAAAAATGTGGTTCAGAGAAGTGGTATCAATCTCAGATAGTAAAAGGAGTATTTAATCCACATATAAGAATCACCTAGGACCACATATTGACTTAGCCTTAAATGTAATGTTGTCTGTGCTTTATTATATTTTTATTTATTTAGTTAAATATTTCCCAATTATATTTTCATCTGGCTGGCAATGCTGGAGAGTGTTGCCTACATACTATATGAATTTTAGGTCATGTTTTTGACATCTCTACTCTAGAGAATGCTATCCATTCTTCAGTCTTGCTTGTCCATTTATTTACTCTACAGACTCTTATTGAACACTCATTTTATCACTGTATCCAAGAAATTCTTTTCTGAAATAGAAAATGTTAAGAATTAGAAGGGCAGGTAGGTGGAGCACTGGGCCTGGAGTAACAAAGACTTATCTTCATGAGTTCAAATCCAGCCTCAGACACTTATTATGAGCCCCTAAGCAAGTTACTTAGTCTTGTTTGCCTCAGTTTCCTCATCTATAAAATGAACTGGAGAAGAAAATGGCAAATCTCTCTAGTATCTTTGTCAAGTAAACACCAAAAAAGATCACAAAGAGTTGGACACAGGTGAAAATGACTAAATAAACAACAGCAACAGAAATCACCTCATCTTTTGGATAAAGAAACAAGCTTATGAGGGTAAAATATTTTGCCCAAGGTCACAGAGTTATTAAGTGACAGTGGGAATTGGACTCCAGCTCTTCTGATTCCAAGTTCATATTTCTATGTTTAGTTCAACTTCAGTTGTTGTATTGTCTATGTCCTTTGCTCTGTTGTCATAAATTCTCTTTCTTGGACTTGCGCATCAAAGGAGATAGAGGAATTGGAGTGTCTCACTGACACTTAGTCAATTGTCTAAGCAATGGAACAAACATACTAAGCTGAAAATGTTTCCTCATTAAAATTCTTGTTTAGTTTAATGTTTGAATTTTGGATATGTGGAAAGCTATTCATGATTCTTTACAAAGAAAGGAAGAAGTGGTCACATTAAAAGTTCAGATCTGTGACTTCCTACAATCAAATACTGAATGATAGAAAAATAAATATCTCAATACTAAAATAATCTAAAAACCCTAAAACACTGGAGATCCTCAATTGCATCCTCAGTTCTTTGATGCTTTATGTCTCACTGAAATGATTATCTAGTTTCAGCATTATTTTTGTAATTTGGGGAAAATCAAACAGTGGTGATGCTGATTATCCTTTGTGACTCATAAAGCAGACTCTGGAGAGTAATTCTCAAAATGTTTGGATTAATGGTAATATCATTGGACTAATTTATAGTCTTTTGAGGTGAGTGACTTTGAAGGGGGCAATGCCTATTTGAATATTTGAACAAATTCATTAAGTCCAACTGTCTCCCTACCTAGAGAGAAGCAATCTGTGATAAATTGAAAGAAGCACATTAAAGTTTTCAGGTCATGGGGATTCTATTTATTAAACAGTCAGTCCAAGAGTCCACAAAAATGACACCCTAGAAACCTCAGATCATTAATGTGTTATCCTGAAGATCTGACATACTGTTACAGTGACATGCACACCTGTCAGGGTCCTAGTCAAGATAATTAAACTGGGGGGTGAAGATGTTATCAAAGATGCTTAGTAAACAAATTAAGTTACTAGGTCAATTTACCTAAAAGTACCCTAATGCAGTTCAGTATTTCAGCAAGCTTGGAAGCAAGAGCTTGAATTGATGTGTGTGATAGGATGTACAATTCACTTAGTGCTTTCATATCCATTTGAAGACAAATTAAAATAAGAAATAAACACATTCATGGAGTGAAACTCTTCTCCCACCTGGAGAGAAGCAATCTGTGATAAATTCAAAAAGAGTGAACATGGTAGCTCTCCATTATCTCTTAAACAGTGAGTGTAGGGGAGGGAGGGAAATATAAAAAGATGTTTGTAGAAATTTCTGCATCTGATTTTGAAATTTTTTTAACAAGGTTCCCTGAATAATCTAATATTCAACACAGGTGTGAGAATAGCTATATTTGCAGCATGGTATCCCTGGAAACATCACTACAAAGGACAAGATATTACACAGTATGTTTTGGAACTTCAGAGTAGGAAGGGATATTTGAGATGTTACCAATAAGACTGAGGGTGGTCAGCTTAAATGGAAAGATAAACTATTCTTTTTTTCTGATATGAAAATCGAATGAGATAAATAAATATATAAGCACATATATAAATGAAAATTCATGATTTTGCATAGGTGAGAAATATATATGTATGTATGTGTATGAATATTCTTACACGTACTTTTAAAAGTATCTAAATTCAAGATTAAAGAACAAGTCTATATTACATGTTTTAATGCTTTTTAAAAGTTTGAATTTTCCATATGTACTGGTTTAAAACTACTTAACTTGATACACTAAAAAGGAGGAATCAGTTTAGCGTTGCTGTAGGGCACTAGAATTTACATTTGGCATACCTCCATCTATTACCCTGGTCTCCTATGCAACAAATCTGAGCTATGAGTTGCTGTAAGTAGTTTAGTGGAGGGGAAAAAATGAATACAGAAATCAGATAACAATTTACTTAGGGCCTGTTACTTTGTACAGCATCAGTAAGATTGCCTTTGTGACAATCCACAGCCTAACATTAGCATTTTTATGGCCCAAATTCTCATTAACAAGCGGGTATGTTTAGGGTATGTTTTCCTCAGACAAATAAGGCAGGGAACAGAACAGTTAAGTGGACCCCAAAGATTCAGACTGGGACAACTGACTGGCACCAGACTACATGTCCTTTAGATTGACAAGGAACTCAAAAGAATTACTCACAGCTGCTCATATCTGGAAGTCAATCTTTTGCACTTTTATTTTTTCCAGTTGCCACATTCATCTACACAAACTGTAAGCTATCATACCTCAAAGTTTCAATTTTAAGAAGACTTATATACCTAGGTTTCCCCTCTGTTTGGAGATGATTTGAAAGGTCAAGAATCTCTTAGAACTTAAAGATCCAAATAATACTGATGCTTATAAAGCAATCTCCCTGGGTTATTATGCATTTGGTCTAATAACACTGACTTTATTAAAATATTTTTGGAATTCTTTTTCAAAGGACTTTTATAGGCAATCAAATAGAATCAGTATCCTTATCATCTGTTTTTGACCAACTTGCAATTACCTAGTTTCTTCATATACTTTATTTTCCTGGCTTAGTCCCAAATTCATCTTAAAAGGATAGAGGTTTAGCACTACTGTGCTTTGCATATTTCAAGTATATGCCTATCTACCTCAACACTCCTATGCACCCACATTCCACTCTAAAGCTACCCACCACTGTCGTTATGCTCTGGGAATGTGTGATTTCATCTTTTTTTTTTTTTTTTATTCTTTTGTCACTCTTTCTAAGTTGTACTCACTGAGACATGGCTCCCTCCTGATAACATAACTTCCATTTACTGGGCTAGAATTCTCCATCATGCTCCTCTGCTGGGACACCTTCTCCCCCTCATCACTGCTTTTTGTATGCAGCTTTCTTGGATTACAGGGTGAAGTACTTTAGGGCAGGGGCTGTTTTTTCCAAATTTGTATTTCTAGCAGTTAGCATAATGTTTAACACATACTAGGTGATTTAAAAATGCTTTCTGACTGACAGCTAAATACTAGCTTCTAGTCTTTCCTGATTCCTTTTAATGCTAGAGCCTTCCCTATAAGATTATCTTCAATTTATTCTATCTAAGTCTTGTTTGTATAAAGTATATGTTTGTTAGAGGAATTCAGTCGCATTATATTTTCATCTCATAGACATCTTTCAAAGGCATATTGGGTTTGCCAATAAAGAATGATCAGGTAGAGAAATATCTAAATAATCTGGTTTCAAAGTAAACTTACCATTGAGATGGGAACAATGACAAAAGTCCTTCTGACTCTAAGAGTTTACGGTTGTGTGAACACAAATAAAAGAGTGTATTATTACTGATTTTTGCTAGCTGAAAAACTCAGATTGGCTGTGTTTAGTGATTGAATTCATTAGGCAATTGCTTAACTCTCCATGACACTTTTTTTATTTGTTGTTTGCTTGTGTTTAGAAACCTCCATTTTTCAACCAAGGCACATTAGAATTGTTTTGGAGGTAAACCAAAGGTTGCTTCCTTGATTCAATTCCAATTTGTCCTTGCTATTACAACTCTGTCCTCTGAGTCTGTGAACAGGGACCTGTGTGTAATTATTCCAATAAGATCAATTCATTTTTCAACTTACTTATACAAATTCTCAAGATGACGATAGCTAACTAGGCTACTGCTAAACATGATTTGCCTCAACTGACATTCAAAATAATATATATCCTTAGTTTTTTAAACCCTTCAGGAGGAATATTTCCTGAGTAGTAATTCAGTCAGAAGCAGAAAAGAAAGAGAAAAAAATAAAATAAAACAAAACAACTGCAAGAGACAGGCCTTCACCAATTTCATATTATGTTTGAAATTCTCCACACACTCCTGGCTTTACTTTCAGTGCCTTGTTTTTTCAGTAAATGTGTCAGTATGTGAGAACAAAATGAGAAGACAGATGGAGCCCCAAATGAAGCATTGTAAGTGCTTCCCCACCCCCACCCCTTCCTCTAACTGTAATTAAGCTCATGCAGTCTTTTAAGCCTGTCAAGTTCAGGAAAACTTTCTTTTGGTTTGTTTACCTAAAAAGCTTTATTGCAAGTTTCTTGTAGTAACACGAATTGCATGTGCTAATTGGTTGTAGTATTTAGTCATTTAGAAATGATTTTCATTATTAGCACAGCAAGTCTGGAAACATTGCATTTCTATCTGTGTTGGGGCACAGAAATTCTGGACTTGCCAGGTTAAAAATGAGAGAATGCTGCTGCGTAACCTTACCTGAGGGGCACCGTCCTTGAAAGTCAAGAAAGCGTTTGGGGCCTTTTACTACTACGGAGAAAATTAATATTGTGCCCTCCAAAAGGAACAAAATGAGGAGGGCACTTTAGAACTTCATGACTTGTTCGAATGATCACATAGAAATCTCTGGCATTTGAGTTAAAAGCAGGTGGAGGAAAATTCTAAATAATATCAATAAAAGAATAATTATGTGAAATAGAACAAGGGTACTCATTTTCCAGGAGGTATTCAATTCTATTGATGAATTAAGTTGAACAAAATACTTTTTAATCGCATACTATGTCCAAGGTGCTGTCTAAGAGGCACAGTCCAATGCCATAAAGGAATCTATAATGTAGGAAAGAGAAATAAAATGTATATAATGATATTAAATAAAATCTGATTTTTACATAGGAGAATTAGAAGCAAAATATTATGAGAGATGTGAGGAAAGATGGTATAGCTAAGGCAAGTACCATTTAAACCAATTCTTGAAGTAAGACCAGGAATTCATGAAGAAGAGCATTCCACAGAAGAGAGAATCCTGTGAGAAAATCTCTAGGGGTAGGAAAGTATGGGTAAAAAAAAAAAAAATCCAAGTAGAAGAGATACTTTTCCCTAGCCCTTAGAATTCAATGGGCTAACATGAAAAGATGGTATTAAAGAAATAAGCACATAAATCTTTTATTACTATAACTGTTTTCTCAATGTTAAAAATGGCAGGTCAAGCACAAGTTTACCATGATGAAATCTTTAAGTCAACATCTGATGCAAATCTATGAAAATTATCTTCCTGTGATTTTTATTTGCTCCATTTGAATGCAAATCTCAGTTCTGCTAGATGTCCTAATGGTTGGTTTTCATTTTTGAAAATGACACACCTATATTAGACTAAAGCTCCAGTGTGTCTCACTATGGTTGAGAGGACCAATATGAGTTTGAAACGCTCTGCCACAGATAGAGTACAAATAGTTCAGGCAAACATTTGAGATGGATTCTCTATATTCACACATCTTGCATTTGTTTTGAGCTACTTCAATTCTACTTTGCTCAAAGAGCACAGTGACCTCTTTGATGTGGGCATGCCATGCTGGGTGGTCCTTTGCCAGCTTCTCCCATGTCATGAAATCAATTCCAGAGTTCTTCAGAGATACTTTAACAGTGTCCTTATATTTCTTTTTCTGATCACAATGTGAGCACCTACAATGGTAATTTAAATTGGAAGAGTTTTCCCATTCATTAATAGGCCCATGTGAACTGCCTGGGTCACATGGAAACCTGAGTCACATGAGTCTGAGTCACATGGAACAGAAAGGGTTGGAGCAGAAAGGGTGAAATGGGAAGAGGCAGAGCTAGAGCAGAGCTGAGAGGAAATCTGGTGAGAGCAGTCAGAGCTAAGAAGGGTATAGACAAGCAGGCAGCAGGCTGGTGTGAGTGGAAGAGTTTGTTTGTGATTGTATTTAATGGAGCTGGTTTGTGGGAAGTCTAGCAGGGAAAGACTTGGGGCTTATATTGTCCTATGTATTATTATTATTATGTATAGATTTTTGCTGTTGTGATGAATTTGGCTTTCTGGTGTTGGGACTTCTGGTGTCTGAATGAATGTTTTGGTTCTGGCTTCCATGTGGAGAGTATGTTCTATTTCATGATTCAGAATTGCAGGATATTCATAGCCACCATAGGTGCTGTGATTATCGCATTGGTACTACAGCACCTTTCTTGCTTCTGGGTGTGGGGGGAGAAGGATCTTCCTCCATGGTCTTTCTTCATCTCTCACTAGAGAAGCACTTTCAATTTCCCTCTATTACTCAACTATTCTTTTAATTTAGAAGAGATTACAGCATGTCTTAACACTTTGCCATAGGCAAGGTTGAATTATATTTTTTACCTCTCCTTTGACACAAATGCATATCCAGGATTTAGTATGATTTATTTCTTCCATTCTACAGAATGTCAGGTATAATTCATAGTGATCAAACTCAGTGGCCTGAATTGGGGCCACTATTTTGATAGTTGTACAATTGGGTTACTACAAACCAAGGTCTCAGAGGCCCCATTACATCAATATTGACTTCTACAACATTAAGAAGGCTGTAACCATGTAGGATGGATGAAGCATTTTAGCCATTCATCTTTTAGAGCTACCTGAAGTTGTGACTGGAGGGGAAAATAGTACAGAAGTATATATTTAGTGGTAGGGAAGATATATTTAGAATAACTAAAACCCATAGGTGTGCAAAAGAAAAGAAAATGAAAAGAAAAAAAGAGAGATATTTAAGACAAAAAGTCCTCAAAGAAAAGTAGTTTAATACATGAGAGAAGTAAAATCACTGATACTCTTTGTCTCCTTAATCCAGAACCTCTTTGATTGACATACTTTCTACCTGCCAATTCTGAGGGAAAACTGGTTGTCTCAGAGTAGGGTCTTGGAGAATCCCTTAGATATTAAGGTAAAGATTTTGTCATTTATACTTTAGACAATAAAGAAACACAATGTTTTTTGCTCAGGTCACAAGATGAATATGAAAATTGTATGAACAATTCATTGGAGAGGGAAGATAATAACAATGGGGACCAATTAGGACATGGTTCCAATATTCCAGATGAAAAATGATGAGGGCCTGAGTGGCTCTTTATAAATGAAAGAGATGAAGTAGAAGTTAGAAAAAAAACTACGAAGAAAATTCTTGGGCACTGATTAGGTATTCAGAGACTAAAAGAGAGAAAAATTGAGAATAACTTTATATTTTGAAATTGTGTAAATGGTAAGATAGTTGAGGCATAAACAGAAATAATAAAGGTGGAGGAAGAATAGTTTAATGGGTAAGATGATAGGTTGGGTTTTAGACATGTTAGGTTTGAAGTTCTCTTGCAATATCTAGACAAAGAAACAAGAAACATCAAGAGAGAAATTGGGGCTAGATGCACAGATTTGAGAGAAATCCACATAGATCTGATGACTGAAACCAGGGAGGTGGATGATGTCACCAGGAGAGGAAGAACTGTGGAAGCCAGACACACTTCCAGGATCCAAGATGAGGGAGTAAGCAGTAAAATTCTGCAGTTCACCTATGCTCACCTCCAAACAACTATAAAATAGAGCCACCAAACAAATCCTGGAAAAGCAGAACCAAGAAGATGAGATGAAACAAATTTTTAGCTCAGGAAACTTGGAGGATTAGCAAGAAAAGTCCATCTCAGTTGGGTGAAAGAGTACAACTTGAGTTAGTAAGTATCCCAGCAAGGCAGAAGCAAGCCCCACGTCAGCAAACCAACAAGAGATCCTAAGCCCTAGTGCAGTGGAACAGGCAAACACCAACACCAGGACACTCCACATGCCTTAGTATAGCCAACAGAACCTCCAGACTCCAGCTCTGAGAACCATAATGTGCTTCAGGGTAGCCTTGGCAGAAAAGCATTTTTCAGAGCTCTGACTGCCATGTCCATCAGTGTAGCCACAGGGAAATGCAGAAACATCCCACTGGGCCTCAACACATGCCAGACCACCACTCTGACCTTAGCTCAGCACCAGGCAACCTATGGAATCCAGATCCAACAGTTAACCCCTACCCTAGACCCTCAGTGAAGAACAAGGGGGCCTCCCATGGGCCTCAGGGCAATATAAGTGCAGCACCAAGTAAATAGCAAGGGCCTGCTGCCACTAGCATGAGAAGCCAGAGACAGTGCCCCTGTAACCCTGGAACACAGCTCAAATTTAAAAGGAAGGAAAAATGTAAACAAAGGATGAGCAGAAAATAACAACAAGCACAGCAATAACTATCTGACCATAGAAAGTTATTACAATGACAGGGGAGACCAAGAAACAAACTCAGAAGAGGAGAGCAATGTCAAAACATCTATGGGCAAAATACCAAAGAAAAACAGAAAGTGATCTCAACCCCAGAAAGAACACATGGAAGAGCTCTAAGAGGAGCTTAAAAATCGTATTAGGGAGGTAGAAGAAAAAAATGGGAAAAGAGTAATGAAAGAGAATTATGAAAAAAAGAATCAATAGCCAGGAAAACTGCTTAAAAAATAGAATTGACCAAATGGATAAGTAGATATAAAAATCCACTGAAGGAAAAAAAAACCCTGAAAGAGTACAATTGGACAAATGCAAAAGAGAGAATAAAAGCTAAATGAGGAAAACAATATCTTAAATGTAAGAATTGGGTAAGTGAAAGCTAATGGCTTTATATGACATCATGAATTAATCAAACACAAATTTAAAAGAATGAAAAAAATGAAAGAAAATATAAAATACCTTACCTGGAATAACTTACCTGGAAAACAGAGCTAGAGGAAATAAGATCAAAATCACTGGACTAAGTGAAAGTTTTAATTAAAAAGACAGCAGGGAGAGTATCTTTCAAGAAATTATCAAAGAAAACTGCCCTGATATCCTAGGACCATAGGGCAAAACAGGCATTGAAAAAAATCTACCAATAACCTCAGGGAAGACATCCCAAAATAAAAACTCTAAGAAACATTATAGCTAAATTTCAGAATTATGAGGTCAAGGAACAAATGTTACAAGTAGCCAGAAAGAAACAATTCAAATATTGTGGAGTCACAATCAGGATGACACAGGTCCTGGCGGCTATAATATCAAAGGATTAGAGATCATGGAACATGATATTTGTGAGGGCAAAAGGAGCTACAGCTACAACTAAGAATCACAGATGCAGCAAAATTAAGCATAAAATATCAAGAGAAAAATAGTCAAGCCTTCATAAAGAAAAGATCAGGATTAAACCAACAATTCAATCTCCAATTTCAAAATCCTTGAGAAGCATGAACAGATAAAATGGGAAGATTATACTTGTAACACTTAAAAACTGTATCACTAATAGTACAGATAAAAGGAATATATATAGACAGAGGATACAGGTATAAGGTGAATTTGAGAGAGCAACAAAAAATAATACTAAAGGATGAGAAAGAGGAATACAAAGGGGGAAGAAAGAAGGAAGAGGTAGAATTGGATCAAACATTTCTTATGAAGGGGTAAGAAAGACATTTTAGAGTGAAGAGGAAGATGGGAGGGTGGGTGATGGGCATCGTTTGAACATTACTCTCATCAGTATCATCTCAAAGAGGGAATAATATACACAATCAGTGGAATACAGAAATCTATCTTGTTCAAAAGGGAAGTGTGGGCAGAGCAGATTAAGTAAAGGGAGGTGGGGAACTGATAAAAGAAGGGTAGATCAGGGTAAGTGGTAAAGGCAAAACACTGGTGAGGAGGGAAAGGGTGAAAGGAGAGAGAGGAAAAACAGGAGGAAAAATAGGAAGGAAGGATATATACACGTAGTAAACATAACTGTGGTTGTGAAAGCAATGAGTTCTCCCACAAAACAGAAGCAGATAGCAAAGATCAAAAACCAGAATCCTATAATATACTGCTTACAAGAAACACATTTGAAACTGAAAGACATAGGCAGAGTAAAGGTCTGGAGAAGAATCTGTTATGCCTCAGTAGAAGTGAAGAAAAAATCAGGGGTAGCAATTCTGATATTAGACAAAGTAAAACCAAAAACAGACCTAATTAAAAGAGAGGAAAAAAACCCTACATTTTGTTAAAAGGGAGCAACTGAAAATGAGGAAGAGGTAGTGAATGTCCTCAAGAGGGTCATAATATACCAATTCCCTAACTCCATTTTCAGAATTGTTAGTTCTGGCACATATCCAAGATGACAGAATTAAAGCAGGGACTTCCCCAAGATCTCCCCCAAAGCCCTCCAAATACCTATCAAAATGGCCCTAAACAAGTTCTGGAGCTACAGAACCCATAAAATGAAAAATTGAAACAAATCCCAAGCCCAAGACATCCAGGAAAGGAACAGAAAGGATCTTTTGCACTGGACAGGGAATGGAGAGCATTCCTGGCCTGGGTCACACCAGCACAAACCAGCAGAAGCAAACCTCAGGGGACTGAATCTGGCAGTTTTCAGACTTCTCAACACACAAATACCAAAAAGGTCAGTGCGAAACCTTTGTGGCACATAAGTGAAAGAAGAGCACACTGTCTAGTCAGGTCTAGCTCCAACTCCAGGGGAGTGAGCAGCAATAGCAGAGGGTGTTTATGGAGCTCTGGGCCCACAGATGGTGGGGGTTCAAGCAGCTGATACAAAGTCTACTAGAAGCAAAATCCTACCTTGAAAAAGACTTAGAAAGTCAAGTGTTTGGCTGGAAAAATGAGTAAACATTGTAAAGAACTCAAACTATAGAATCTTACGTTGGTGACAAGGAAAATCAGGGCATGCTTTCAGAGGAGGACAGCAGAGTCAAAGCTGCTACATGAAAAGTCTCAAAGAAGAATATAAATTGTAGGATATGAAGGAGCTCAAAAAAGATTTTGAAAATCAAGTAATAAAAGTAGAAGAAAAATTAGGAAGAGAAATAAGAATGATGCAACAAAATCATGAAAATTCAGTCAACAGGGGCGGAGCCAAGATGATGGAGTAGAAAGACACACATACTCTAGCTCCAAACCCACAGCCTATAAAATATGTGTAAAAAAGAACTCCCAACAAATTCTGGAGCAGCAGAAGCCACAGAACAACAGAGCTGAGAAAATTTCTCTTCCAGAGAGCACTAAAACAGACACCAAAGGTCCTTCTCACTGTGGACCCAGAGCCAAGCCCAGCCCTGCCTTGGCCACGTGGTGCCAAGAGGAGCAGATCCCAACAGGCTTCAGGGACAGAATCTCCAGCAGCCGTGCAGATTCCTCCACCCACGGGCCCCAAAGGTTGGTGAGAGGGTCTTCTCGGTTTGCCAGGGGAGTGGGGTGACCCCATAACTCAGGACCCCTCGGGAGGCAGCAGCGGGGGTGGGAGCAGACCAGGGCTCCCCAAGCAGGCAGGAGCCTTGATCCATTGTTGAAAGTCTCTGCATAAACCCCCTGAGGGAACTGAGCCTGGTGAGGCGACCCTGCCCCTACCTGAGCACCTGAATTTAATCTCACACTGAATAGCAGCCCTGCTCCCGCCCAAAGCCCTGAGGCTGGGAAGCAGCATTTGAATCTCAGACCCCAAGTGCTGGCTGGGCAGATCTGCAGGTGAAGTGGGTGTGAAGAGAATATTCAGAAGTCAAGTCACTGGCTGGGAAAATGCCCAGAAAAGGGGGGAAAAAATAACACTATAGAAGGGTACTTTCTTGGTGAACAGGTATTTCCTCCCTTCCTTTCTGATGAGGAAGAACAATGCTTATCATCAGGGAAAGACACAGAAGTCAAGGCTTCTGTATCCCAGCCCACCCAATGGGCACAGGCCATGGAAGAGCTCAAAAAGGATTTTGAAAATCAAGTTAGAGAGGTGGAGGAAAAACTGGGAAGAGAAATGAGAGACATGCAATCAAAGCATGAACAGCAGGTCAGCACCCTGCTAAAGGAGACCCAAAAAAATGCTGAAGAAAATAACACCTTGAAAAATAGGCTAACTCAATTGGCAAACGAGGTTCAAAAAGCCAATGAGGAAAAGAATGCTTTCAAAAGCAGAACTAGACAAATGGAAAAGGAGATTCAAAAGCTCACTGAAGAAAATACTTCTTTCAAAATTAGAATGGAACAGATGGAGGCCAATGACTTTATGAGAAACCAAGAAATCACAAAACAAAACCGAAAGAATGAAAAATGGAAGATAATGTAAAATATCTCATTGGAAAAACAACTGACATGAAAAATAGATCCAGGAGAGACAATTTAAAAATTATGGGCCTACCTGAAAGCCATGATCAAAAACAGAGCCTAGACATCATCTTTCATGAAATTATCAAGGAAAACTGCCCTGAGATTCTAGAACCAGAAGGCAAAATAAGTATTCAAGGAATCCACAGAACACTGCCTGAAAGAGATCCAAAAAGAGAAACTCCTAGGAACATTGTGGCCAAATTCCAGAGTTCCCTACTCAAGGAGAAAATATTGCAAGCAGCTAGAAAGAAACAATCCAAGTATTGTGGAAATACAATCAGGATAACACAAGATCTAGCAGCTTCTACATTAAGGGATCAAAGGGCATGGAATAGGATATTCCAGAAGTCAAAGGAACTAGGACTAAAACCAAGAATCACCTACCCAGCAAAATTGAGTATAATTCTTCAAGGGAAAAATTTGTCTTTTAATGAAATAGAGGACTTTCAAGCATTCTTGATGAAAAGAGCAGAGCTGAAAAGAAAATTTGACTTTCAAACACAAGAATGAAGAGAAGCATGAAAAGGTAAACAGCAAAGAGAAGTCATAAGGGACTTACTAAAGTTGAACTTGTACATTCCTACATGGAAAGACAATATTAGTAACTCTTGAAACTATTCAGTATCTGGGTACTGAGTGGGATTACACACACACACGCACATGCACACACACATAGAGACAGTCTGCACAGAGTGAATTGAAGAGGGTGGGATCATATCCTTAAAAAAAATGAAATCAAGCAGTGAGAGAGAAATATATTGGGAGGAGAAAGGGAGAAATGGAATGGGGCAAATTAACTCTCATAAAAGAGGCGAGCAAAAGACTTATTAGTGGAGGGATAAAGAGGGAAGGTGAGAGAAAAACATGAAATTTACTCTCATCACATTCCACTGAAGGAAGGAATAAAATGCACACTCATTTTGGTATGAAAACCTATCTTACAATACAGCAAAGTGGGAGATAAGGGGATAAGCAGGGTGGGGGGGATGATGGAAGGGAGGACATGGAGAGGACGGAACAATTTGAGGTCGACACTCATGGGGAGGGACAGGATCAAAGGAGAGAATAGAAGTAATGGGGGACAGGATAGGATGGAGGGAAATATAGTTAGTCTTATACAACACGACTATTATGGAAGTCATTTGCAAAACTACACAGATTTGGCCTATATTGAATTGTTTGCCTTCCAAAGGGAAGGGGTGGGGAGGGAGAGAGGTAAAGAAGTTGGGACTCAAAGTTTTAGGAACAACTGTCGAGTACTGTTCTTGCCGCTAAGAAATTAGAAATACAGATAAAGGGGTACAGAAAGTTATTTGGCCCTACAGGACAAAAGAGAAGATGGAGACAAGGGCAGAGAGGGATGATAGAAGAGAGAGCAGATTGGTGATAGGGGCAATTAGAATGCTCAGTGTTTTGGGGCAGGGGAGGGGACAAAAGAGGAGAAAATTTGGAACCCAAAATTTTGTGAAAATGAATGTTAAAAGTTAAATAAATAAATAAGAAAATTCAGTCAACAGTTTGCTAAAGGAGACCCCAAAATACTGAAGAAAATAACACCTTAAAAGTAGATGACCCCAAAAAGAAATCCAGAAAGTCAATGAGAAGAATGCCTTAAAACTTAGAATCAACCAAATGGAAAAGGATGTGCAAAAGCTCACTGAAGAAAATAATTCTTTCAGAATTAGAATAAAACAAATAAAAGCTAATGATTTTATGAGAAATAAAAAATGGAGTCTAGACACTATCTTTCAAAAAATTATTAAGGAAAACTACCCTGCTGTTCTAGAACCAGAAGGTGAAATAGAAATTGAAAGAATCCACTAATCATCTCTGAAAAGAGATCTTAAAAGAACACTTCTAGGAATACGGTAACAAAATTCCAGAGTTCCCAGGTCAAGGAGAAAATATTACAAGCAACCAGAAAGGAAACAATCTGAGTGTTGTGGAAATACAATCAGGATAATACAAGATCTAGCAACTTCTACATTAAGGGATCAAAAGGCTTATAATATGATATTCTGGAGATCAGAGGATCTAGGATTAAAACCAAAAATCACCCATGAAGCAAAACTGAGTATAATCCTTCAGGGAGAAAAATTGATATTCAATGAAGTAGAGGACTTTCAAGCATTCTTTTTTCTTAATTTTATTTTTCATTTTTAGCAGTTTATAACAGATAAAATAATTCAAACCTTTGGTGAGGTGATACTTGTTTTTAAGGCATTTACAATATGGACAACAAAAAAATTTTTTTTAAACATTAACCAACTGAGACACAAATAATATTCATGTTGCTAACTTCACAAGCTCTTGACCTAATTGTCTCCACAGTATTACTAAGAATTAAAGGACCCTAACTTATTGTTGTTGGTCTAAAGTCTTATGCCTAATAGCTTAATTTTAGACTTAACCTCGGATGTTCCTCTACCAATAATCTATAATTGAATAGATCTGGTATTAAGCTTACAACCTTTTTGACTATAGGAAATTGCCACCAAGTGTAAGGACATTGCAAGGATACAATATTTCCCCAACTTCATGTCAGTTCCAGGCAGGATTAGATTGTCCACTTGCATTCAGTCAGGCTTAAAGTCTGCCAAGTGTCAGTGGGAAAATTGGGTCAGGAGAATCCTACCTTAGCCCAGGCTGAACAGCTACTCTCCCACCCTTCCCATGAGATCACCTTTTGCGATTCATACCAGCATCTCATCAGCTTACTGGCATTATGGATTGGAGGCTCAGATCGCCTTTCTTGTTACCCATACCTGGAGTTAGATTCAGAAAAAAACAGTCATTTAATAGTCCCATGGCATCTAAAAATGGCAAGTTCCAATAACCAGGTTTCAAATATGATTCTAATTTCACTTTGACTAAGGAACATCTTTTGAGGCAAGTCTTAAGTGGCTTCCATGCCTTTCTATACGTATTCTAGTTCCTGATTAAATAGCAATCATAAAATCAAATTTGCCATTAAAACATTAACTTTTCCATCAATGCCAAATTTTACCTGAGGTTACCTTCCTCTACAAAATTTAGACTGAAATTCTTTTCCTCAAACTAAAGATGTCATTGATTTATTCTCAGTAATTAATTCAGTCAATTGTTTTAATACTAATTGCTTTTACTTCACTTTGTAACATGTCCAATTTTTCTCCCTATCACTCCCCTCCCCCACACTTCCTAATAACCTTGCATTCTGATTACTCCTTCCCTCAATGTATCACACCCCACCCTTCCCTTATTCCCATCTTCTCTCTTTTGTTGTAGGGCAAGATAAATTTTTGTAACCCATTCCTTGTAGTTCTTATTTCCTGATTATGTGCAATAAAAATTCTTAACATTCATTTCTAATACTTTGAATTCCAACTTCTCTCCCTTCCCCTGCCCCTCCCCAGCCCCACTGAGAAGGGAAGCAATTCAGTACAGACTGAATATGTGTCCTTTTGCAAAAAACTTCCATAATAACCATGTTGTGTAATACTAATTATATCGCCCTCTGTCCTACTCTATCCCTCCCTTATTTTTTCCCCACAATTGACCTTGTCCCTTTTCGAAAGTGATTATTTCTAGTGACTCCCTTCTCCATTTTTCCTCCCTTCTAACATTCCCCTCACCCCACTTGTTGCCTCCTCTCCTACTTTCCTGTGGTGTGATATAAATTTTCATATCAAATTTAGTGACCATGTTATTCCCTCCTTCAGCCACATGTGGAGAGAGTAGCTTCATTTTTCCCCTCTCCTCTTCTCCCTTTTCTCCTCCATTGAGTAAGATTTTTCTTATCTCTTTTATGAGTTATAGCCTGCCCTATTCCATTTCTCCCCTTCTCTTCCCAGTATTTTCCTCCTTCACCACTTAATTTTTATTTTATTTTATTTTTTTTGTGTGGATATCATCTCTTCTGATATAACATACTCTGTACTCTCTATCTATATGTGTGTGTATGTATGTACAATTTCTCCATCTACCCCAATACTGAGAAAAGATTCAAGAGTTAAAAATATTTTCTTTCCATGTAGTAATGTAAACAGTTCTGCTTTAGAGAGTCTTTTATGATTTTTCTTTCCTGTTTATCTTTTCGTGCTTCTCTTGATTCTTGTCTTGGGAAGTCAAATTTTTCGATACAGATCTGGTCTTTTCCTCAATATGAATGATTGAAAGTCAACTATATCATTGAATGACCACTTATTCCCTTGAAGTATTATACTCAGATTTGCTGGGTAGATGATTCTTGGTTTCAATCCAGTTCCTTTGACCTCTGAAATATCCCATTCTAAACCCTTCAATCCCTTAATGTTGAACCTGACAGATCCTGTGTTATCCTGATTGTATTTCCACAGTACTCAAATTGTTTCTTTCTAGCTGCTTGCGGTATTTTCTCCTTGATCTGTGAACTCTGAAATTTGGCCACAATGTTCCTAGGAGTTTCTCTGTTCAGGTCTCTTTCAGGAGGCGATCAGTGAATTCTTTCAATATTCATTTTGCCCTCTGATTCTACAACATCAGGGTAGTTTTCCTTGATAATTTCATGGAAGATAATGTCTAGGCTCTTTTTTGATCATGACTTTCAGGTAGTCCTATAATTTTTAAATTGTGTCTCCTGGATCTATTTTCCAGGTCAGTTGTTTTTCCAATGAGATGATTCACATTATCTTTATTTTTTCAAATTTTTGGTTTTGTTTACTAACTTCTTGGTTTAATTCATAGCCATTCATTTCCCTGAACTCAATTCTCTCTTTCAACGAATTATTTTGTTCAGTGAGCTTTTGAACCTTCTCTTCCATTTGGCTAATTCTGCTTTTTAAAACCTCCTTCTCCTCATTGGCTTTTTGGACCTCTTTTTCCAATTGAGTTAGCCTCTTTTTAAAGCTGTTATTTTCCTCAGCATTTTTTTGGTTCTCCTTTAGCAAGCTGCTAACTTGTTTTTTAAGGTCTTCTATTGCCTGAGTCCAGTTTAAGTTCTCTTTGGAGGCCCTTGAGGCAGAGGCCTTGACTTCCTCTGACAGTATGCCTTGTTCTTCCTTATCTGAATGTATTGGGGGAGACACCTGTTGCACAAGAAAGTAACCTTCTATGGTCTTATTTTTGTTTTCTCTTTTTTGGGCATTTTCCCAGACAGTTACTTGACTTCTGAGTTTCCTCTCCACAACCACCTAGCCTCCAGCTCCACCAAGCCAACACTTGGGAGGTGGGATTCAGATGAGCTGCTCCAAAGCCTCAGGGGTTTTAGGAGGGGGGAGGGCTGCTTATTCAGTGTGAGATTAAGATCAGCTGCTCAGATGGAGGCAGGGCTGCCACACAGGGCTCAGTTCCCTCGTGGGGTTTACAATGAGATCTTCAACAATGGATGCAGGCTACTGCCTGCTTTTGGAGACCTGTCTGTTGCTGCCTTTGCTGCTGCTTCCTGAGGAGGCCTGAGTTATGGGGACACCCTGCTCCCTTCTTGGTCAGCCAAAAGGACCCTCTCACTGACCATTGTCATCTGTGGGTTGAGGGATCTGCTCTGCTGCTGGAGATTCTATCCCTGAAGCCTGCTCGGATCTGCTCCTTTTGGTGCTGCCTAGCCAAGGCAGGGCTGGGCTCTGTTCTGTGTCCCTGTGCACAGCAGACCTTTCCAGTCAGTCTTTCAGGTCTCTCTGGGATAGAAATCTCCTCCACTCCATTGTTTTGTGGCTTCTGCTGCTCTAGAATTTATGGGAGTTCTTCTTTACAGGTATTTTATGGGCTGTGGGGTAAGAGCTAGCATATATGCATCTTTCTACTCTGCCATCTTGGCTCCCTCTCTCACTTTCAAGCATTCTTGATGAAAAGACTAAAGCTGCATAGAAATTTTGACTTTCAGATACAAGAATGAAGAGAAGCATGAAAAGGTAAACAGGTAAGAGAAATCATAAGCGACTTATGAAAGTTAAACTGTTTACATTCCTACATGGAAAGATGATATTTGTAACTCAAGAGACCTTTCTCAGTATTAGGGTAGTTGGAGGTAATAGATAGGTGGGTAGACAGACAGACAGACAGACAGGTAGATAGATAGATAGATAGATAGATAGATAGATAGATAGATAGATAGATAGATAGATAGATAGATAGATAGATAGATAGATAGATGATACATAGAGGGCAGAGGGTGAGTTGAATATGAAGAGATGACTTCTAAAATAAAATTAAGAGGTGAGATAGGAATATATTGGAGGAGAAAAGGAGAGATATAATGGGGTAAATTATTTCACGTAAAGGAGGCAAGAAAGAGATTTTACAGTCGAGAAGAAGGGAGGGGGGTAAGAAGGAATGAGTGAACCTTGCTATCATCAGATTTGATATAAAGTGGGAATAACATATACGCTCATTTGCATCTTATCTTACAAGAAAGTGGTGGGGGCAGATGATAAGGGGGGATGATAGAAGGGAAGGCAGATTGGGGATGGGGTAGTCAGAATCAAGCACTTTTGCAAAGAGACAAGATCTAAAGAGAAAATAGAATAATTGGGGGGCAGGATAGGATGGAGGGAAATATAGTTAGTCTTTCACAACATGACTATTATGGAAGTGTTTTGCATAACTATGCATGTATAACCTATATTGAATTGCTTGTCTTCTCAATGAGGGTAAGTGGGAAGAGAAGAAGGGAGAGAATTTGGAACTCAAAGTTTTAAAAACAAATGTTAAAAAAAATGTTTTTACAAACAACAAAATGTTTTTACAACTCATTTTACAAATAAAATATACAGGCAATGGGGAATAGAAATCTATCTTACCCTTAAAGAAAGTAAAGAGGAAGGGCATAAGAAAGGGGATGATAATTGAGAGGGGAGACTAGGGGAAAGGATAATCAGAATACATGTCATCTGGTGGAGGGAGGATAGAGCTGGGGAGAAAATTTGGAGCTCAAACTCTGCTGGAAATACATGTAGAAAACTATAAATAAATAAATAAATATTTTAAAATTCCAAAAAAATTGTTAGTTCTATAATTTAAACAATTCAAGAGGAAAAAAGCATCACTTTTATAACCTGATGACAAAAATAAAATAAATTTACAAAGTATCCTGCCATAAGAATTTGTTACCTGAGAAGAGAATTATTCTTTTTTTTTCTTTTTAGATTATAATCCTATATTGGAAACATATGTTACAAAAGCTCTATAGACATTTTCTTATGGCCATAAAATCAGATAGAAAGATAAATAATCAGACATTGACAATGGGTTGGCATTTTATCCAATGTGTTCAAAGAAATTCATCAAAGGCAAGTAGTTATCTATAACTTATGCCCCTTATAAAGAAACTACATGTTTCTTTAAAATGGCCCATTCGAGTTTATTTCTTGTCAGAATCTAGATGTCTTCAAAAGAAAATGGGCATTCCAGGATTTGGTTTTTCCACCAAAAAAGGAAATAAATCAAATCAGTCATATCAAGAAGGTCTCTTAAACTTGGGAAGAATGTATGAGCTCATAGTGTCCAGAGTTCAATGAATTGATATTTTTTTTTGCTTAGTGACTTGAGATGAGAGGAAAACTTTCTGTATGTGTGTGCAGCAGGGGTGGAGGATGTCTTTGCTCTGCATTTCCATTCTTTGGCTGATTCTTGAATACATTTGACTATTTTTGATTTGTTTTGCAGTTGCCCTCCCTCTTCAGTTTGTGTGAAGTGCTCACTTGCTTACAGCATTAGTGAATTTAATATCTTCTTCAATAAGTAAGAAAAATAGGTCTTACTGCAAATGATTGGGCACTGAACTCAAAGTTGACTTGCTTTCTGTATAGTGAAAGATTCTGTCTTCTGCCTTTGGCTTTGGCTCAGCTTTAATTACTATAATCCAAGACTCCCCAATCAACTGATCATGATGAACACATAGAATTCAAACCTAGTTAATTAGGGGATCTCTTAAGTCAGTTGCTATTGACATGGTTCTGTGTCTGTATTTCTCAGAGATTCCCATCAGAAAGGGAACATGACAGGAAGCAATTCCAACCACCTTTTCCTAATTTGTACTCTCAATGTCCTACTGCAAGACACCACTGTTCCCCCCTGTGGCAACTCCTTGTGAGTCTGACAAAAATGTAAAGTAGCTCTTCATCAAGATAGAAACCCCGGTCATACTCAAGAATCAACCCCTACCCCCCACCCCCAGAGTTTAGTATTTGGCAAGAGGGATAACAGGGAGAAGGAATACAATAAAGCTACTTTTACATCAGTCATGTTGATGGTAACATAAGGTAGATGTGACAAATATGTTTTACATTATCTTCATATGAGTGCTTGCTGATTAGCTATCATTGTCCCTATGTGCATCCACGCATATGCCTGTACTTTGTCAATTAAGAAACTATAATGCATACTAATTTGAATAGGAGGGAAACACTGTGAAAATGTGTAGGAGATTGAGTTCCTCTTCATTTAGATGACTAATTCATATATTCAATAACTCATTCATAGTTAATATTCCTTAATAGTAATGATTTTATTTTAAAAGTTCGTACTATTATTATTTGCAAAGCTGCTATATCCATAAATTATTTCCTTTTATTACAGTTTGACCAATTGGAAATGATTAGTTCAATTGTGATGGGAAGAGGAAAAATAATCTGGAAACATCTGCCAAATTTCAACATGATGCTTAGTACTTTCTTCCCTATAGGATTTAAATAAAATTATTACACTTCATGGATCTCTGTTTACTTGAAACACTAAGATATTTGTTGTGATAGTTTTAAAAGTTTGCTCTTCTCCCTGAGTCTTTGCCTCAGTGTGTTCAACCACTTAGTGATGTTAAATGTGTCGGTCTGTCATTTATCTGCTGTGTGGGCTCTAATAAATAGGTAGCTGTGCTTCTCTTAGCTTTTTTTTTTGGGTAGAAAAATGGTTTTGTACAAGGAACACAACATTAAAAACTCAAGACAACTCACAGACAAAATGGTTACCTCCCACATCAATCACTTGCAAAAAGTTTATATTGAACATATATCCTGTCAAAATCAACATGCTTTCTTCCTTGAAATGTCATCCAAGTTTTTCCAAGACTACCTCCAGACTGCATATTTGTCTTGGAATGTCCAGAGAAAGATCTTTCAAGGATTAGACATCAGGACAAAACTTCTAGACTCCATTCAGATAGCAGAAGGAAAGAGAATGGGGAGGAGTTATTCAAACTTAATTTTCATTTCTTTTTTTTTTGTGACTTGTTGTCTTGCATCTCCTCAAAAACCACCCCAACCTCCAAAGTTTCTTCAGCCTCTGCCACCAAACCCCACTTTGGCCTCTCCCACTGCTTCTTCAGCCACTAAATCTTCCACCAGCGCCCTTGACCTCCAAAGCCACTAAGCTTAGCTCAGTCCAGAATTTGTTTCTATCAGTCTCCCTCTTTTCCATGGCCTCTATCACGTTTACAAATTTCTTCTGAGTTGCAGTACCCTAACTGCAATCTTTTAGAAGAGGGTTTCTTAAGCTTGTGGTATTCCCAATCCTTTTTGGCCTTTTGGCAACTTCAATTGGTGTTGCATAACCTGAAGGCATGCTAAGTGCAAAGTGGGCAGGCTTTGTGTTCAGAACCAAGGCTACAGTAGAATTCTGAGAAGCAACATGAGCAAAGGCTGCCACTTTGGATCAATTATGTGTTTGAGTTTAATTAATTTCTGGCCATAGCACATTCAGAAACCTTTTACTGTGGCCAAATTTTTCACAAACCCATGTGGGGTCAGGACCCACAGTTTAAGAAGCACTGCTTTAGATGAACTTGTCTGTCTGCCTGTGACTATCCTGGTACCTACAGAACTATGAAACAGATTTTTAAATGTTCCTTCTCTCATGTCTTTGGATACACCACGTAAGAATGCAGTATCATAGAACTGGTTCCTTGGTGTGGCATTAACTGTCTTCTGTCCCTTTAGCTCCAGCCATATGACTCTGCCTTCAATTTCTATAATATTATAAGAAGTCAAAGCTTCCTTTCCATCTCCCACAGAGATTGATTCCATGAATGCAGACCCTTTAAGTTGATCTTGGTTGTTCTGGGGAAATCTCCAGCACTTCTTGCAGACTTTCTTCAACAAAGTGGTAGACATGTTATTCAGCAGCAGTGTTCTTGAATCTGCTGGCTTGCTTTTGTTCCCCCTCCAAGAGTTGTTCTTCCTTCCAAATTTTCTTGTACTTTTCTTTTATCCTCTGGGTAGTTTAGAATGAGTCCCTGACCATCAATGTTGGTTCCCTGTTTCTCTACCATGCCTGCTTCTCTCTTAAATTCAATGTAGGCAATAATTTTGAGTGTTCCATCTTTGGTGCAGAACAGTCTGACCTTAATAGTATCTTTAAATACTTCTTTGTACTCCTCTTGAGGTACTTTTACATCAGATTCTTGGCAAAGAGGATTTTTATGTCGATCTTCTTGTTCTCTTTTACTGTTACTATCTTCATTTCAGAATTAAGCACTTTAGAGGCCATGGAAACCTTCTTAGCAGGAGTCATGCCTACTTTCTTGGCACACGTGGGGGAAATGGCAGCTTTTATGGCTGATGGTACCCTCTTTACTAGTATAGCCATTCTTAGTGCCCTTCTTTCTGAGGGCAATGGTTCTTTGGAGCCATTGAGCTCTAGAGCCTTTTCTATGTCTTCAGCTGATTTAAACTCCACATAGCCAAACATTCTGGTGGTGCCAGTGAAGATGTTCACAATAGTGACTGTCTTTTTTTTTTTTTGTATGATGCCAGTTTTTAGCCCAGAAGTAGTTCTGTCAAAAATTGTAAAAACTGTAGCTTCAGCTTCCAGTTCGTGTTTCTTGGTTTGGGGGGATTTCTGTTTGTTGTTATTATTGTTGTTGAGTCAATTCAGTCATATTTGACTCTTCATGACCTCATCGGTCATACTGTTCATGAGGTTTTCTTGACAAAGATGCCAGAGTGACTTGACATTTCCTGCTCCAGTGGATTAAAGTAAACGGAAGTTAAGTGATATGCCCAGTTAGTGTCTGAGGATGAATTTGAATCCAGGTCCTCCTGACTTCAGGTCCAACATTCCTACCTACTAAGCCATCTAGCTGACCACTTCTGTTTATCCCTTTCCTTTTTCTTCTTTCCTGGTACTTCTTTGACAGACATTTCCTTTTCCTCCTCTTCATCTTGCTCCTGTTCATTTTCATCTTCCTCTTCCTCCTTGGAATCATTGACCTTCCCAGCTTTCCTAGATATAACTTGCACAGAAACAGCCTTCCTTTTGACAGGTATGGCATCCATAACTTCTTCTTCAGTCGTTTTCATCTTCTTTATCCTCATTATTATTGATTCCTCCCCTTCCTGTTCATCTTTAGAGTACTGTTTGGCTGGAGAGGGTCCCATTTTTGTGGGTTTGGGTGTCTTTTTCATCCTCCTCATCTTCTCTGTCCTCTTTCTTGACATTTATCCAATATTTTTGCCCCTTTGGCGAGGGAAAGGATGTGCTGTTTTCAATGGAGTAGCTCCTTTCTTGCTTGTAATGACAGCTTTGGCTAGGGTGGTTACTTTCTTGTCAGAGGTCATGGAAACCTTCTTACTAGGAGTCATGCCTACTTTCTTGGCACATGTGGGGGAAACAGCAGCTTTTGTGGCTGATGTTACCCTCTTTACTAGTATAGTCACATCCCTCTTGCCCTTCTTTCTGAGGGATCAAAAGTCCTTCCTGGCTGCTTTCTTTTTCATCTTCTGGAGTATCCTCAGATTCACTTTCTTCTATCTCCTTTTTCAAAGGAGTCATCTTCTTTGGCTCACCTAGATTTTTAGTAGTCTTCCCAAGCTTCACCATGGTGCTAATGCAAATAGGGAGTAGAAAGTACAAATACTTTAATGCACTGGTGGTGAAACTGTGAACTAGTCTGGTGACTCTGGAAAGGCAAACAGATGTTTTAACTTTACAGATCTACCTTTGAAGTAGAGGTGTCAAACACATGGTCTATAGGAGATATTAAAAACCCAAACATGTCTTAGTAGGGCTCTGCACAAGATTAAAATGTTATTAGGTAAATTAAATAAAATAAATAGAAGTATAATACAGAACAGATGTTACTAATTTGTGATTTTCTAAGTCAATATGTGTCTGCAGAGAACCTTATGAATGGTTTAGTGGGCCTCTTTCAAGAGCCCTCTTGTCCTGTCATTATGCAGTACTGCAGTACCACATAGCCTGGCCAATATGTCCAAATATCTTGTGGAATTCCAATCTCCCACATATAAAGCATTTTTTCCTAATGAATACAGTAAAGACAGAGCTATGAAAAGGTAGTATGTGAACTAGGAATCATTTTTTGCTTTTAATTAAAAACATCTACTTCTCTCCAGGATAGAAGACTATGGGATAAGTCTTTGAGCTAGAATAGAGAAATGTAGAGCAAAGTTAACCTTCTTCACTCCACAACCTTATGCTCATTATATATGATTATGGCAATATTTGCCAATTCCATTATAACATGCAGAAAGAATGATAATTTTGCCAAGCCCACTTCTTTTCCAAGAAATGGTGACCTACAGCCTATTTTTAAAGGTGTCATTTTCTTCAGCATTTTTTTGTGTGTGTCTTCTTTAGCAAGCTATTGGCTCACTTTTCATGGTTTTCTTACAGTGCTCTCATTTATCTTCCCATTTTTTCCTCCACCTGTCTTACTTGATTTTCAAAATCCTTTTTGAGCTCTTCCATGGCCTAAGATCATTGAATTTTTTTTTGGAGGTTTTGGATATAGAAGACTTGACTTTTTTGTCTTCCTCTGATGGTATACTTTGTTCTCCCTCATCTGAAAGGATGGAAGAAAATACCTTTTCACCAAGCAAGTAACCTTTTATAGTCTTATTTTTTCCCATGTTGGAGGGGGGTGGCATTTTCACAGTCAGTTACTTGACTTTTGAGTCCTTTGTCAAGTGGATGGTATATTCTAGGGAATTGTGAATTCTCAGTTCCTTCAAGGTTGGCACAATCAAGGGAGAGGAGTTTACTCCTCTCTTGGCCTGCGCTTTGGTATGGGAGCAACCACAAACACCTTCTTCCCCGAATCTGTAAGTAGGAATCCCACTTCAGAGCTTCCACCAGCTCCACCATGCCAGTGCTCCTCCTTATCCCACTCCTGGGTGGGTCTGACTACCACTCAGGACTGACACCCAGATCACCTGTTCAATTCCCCCAAGGTCTTTAGGTGGATGGCTCTAAAAATGGACACTGCTCCAGCAGTGGCTGCCACTACCCTGGGCCCAGGGCTGGGGCCAACCCTGCTGCCTTCTCACCTAGATGAATGAGCTTTCTTACTGACCTTTGAAGCTGTCTTTGGCATTTGTGGGTTCAGCAATCTGGGAATCATAGCTGCTGCCCATGATTTTGCACCCTGAAGTTTGCTTCAATCCTGTCCACACCACATGCCAAGGCTATGCTGAGCTCCACTCTTAGCCCAGTGTGATAGCCTTCCAGGCTGTCTTGAGCTGGAAATCCCTTTCACTCTGTTGTTTTGTGGATTCTGCTGCTCTAGAATTTGTTTAGACTCATTTTTTACAGGTATTCTATGGGCTATGAGGGTAGAGCTAGAGCAAGTCCATCTTTCTACTCTGTCATCTTGGCTCCACCCCCCTGAATGGTAATCAATACTAAAAGGTACTGGTTTGAATTCCTTCTATTTTAATTCCCCATATCAACACATTATGAATGAACTAATGGACACATCAAAAGAGACCCTAACAGTTTGTATATTATTCCCCTTTTATTAGACTAGCCCTTGGCCATTTGTAAGAATCCTCTCTCATTCTCATCTTGTACCTGAATAATTAGCTACAGAATCCTTCTGGAGAAGAAAAGAGAAAATAACTGTATATTTGTGGGTGGCAGCATCTTTTCTTTTTTTTATGAGCTCATCACCAATTCAAGAAACTGTTTTCCAGCACTTATTTGTAATCCATTCCTCCTTTCAAAGTGTAAGCAACATTTCATTCTCAATGTTTTTCCCATCTCAAATGGCGCTGTAATTTAGACAATAACATGCCGAGTGCATGATTAATGAAGCTGTGAGCTGAGGATGGGACAGCTGCTCGATCACAAAGAGATGCTTTGTGTGCATGTTACTGCATGTACAAGAAATGACACAAATTGTTAATTTGTTAAATTAATTGAATCTCTCTGTTAGTGTTATTGTAACCCCCAGTTGGCGAGGGCACAACTATGGTGATGTACACCCAAACAGGGGTGGTTAAGAGCATCCTCTTGTCTACTCCACCATGCTCTACTTAATTGGGAATATCATCTATCTCTGAAGAGCTGAACACAGGGAAAATGCTTAAGGAGGCATAGTTTGCATTTGGATTCCCTGGAAATTTCAGTGTCCTCATCTTTTCTCTCTTGACTGCTCAGGGATGTTCCTGTACACACTGCTTATCCTGAGCATCCATTGAGGCAGTCATCCATTCTCTGGAATTCATCTCCTCCCTCTTCAAACCCAACTTTGTACTTAATCTTCTTGGGAATTTGATTTGTCAAGAGTCCAATAAATTCATTGGAGTTCCATGTGCTGGTAACTGTCATGTATCATCAAGATGATTATTGATACTGTCTCCTAGATGAGATATTTATCTAATAATATCAAGGATAATGGGGCATATTGGATAGAGAGCCAATTTTGGAGTCAAAAAGCCCAGGTTCAAGTCTTGTCTCTGACACATGCTGGCTATGTGACTCTAAGTCATTTTCTCTCTGACTTCTCAGGGCAACTCTCTTAATATTCTAAGTTGCAGAGAAAGTGCTAACCTGCATTAGCAAAGAGAATTTCCCAGTCTAGTAGTCCTTAATACAAATGAAATCACAAGTCTGACCCTTATCTCTATTCTTCATCACTATTTATTACTACCTTTGCTGTCAGAATATTTGATTCCCCAGGGAGAAAGGAAGTACAAAACCATATTCCCCAAAGGCTCTAGCCTGGGCCCTCTTCTCTTTGCTTTCTCACTTGACAATCATGTCAGTTCACAACTGATTCAATTATAGCATCTTTATGAAGACAATACTTATATCCATATGGCCTTCCCTAGTCTCTGTCCTGAAGACTAGTCCTATAAAATCAACTGTCTACTGAGTATTTCCCATTGGATATGTGCAGGCTTCTCAAAATCAACGTATCTAACATGGGATTAATTTCCCCATAAAATAAATCTTTCTTCTGAGCTTCCTTATTATTATTGAGGCATACTTCTAGTTGTCCAGGTTTGCTATCTGGACTTCATTCCAAACTATTCACTCTCAGTCACTTGTCCAGTCAGTTGATAAAGTTTGCAATTTCTTTCTCTGTAACTTCTCTTGAACATGTCCTTTCCTCTCCAGTCATGTAACTGCTACTGTATTTCAGTACCTCATGACCTCTTGACTAGACTACTGAAATAGTCAACTGATTGGTGCCACTGCCTCAATCTTTCCTTGCTCCAGTCCATTTTCCATGTAGCCAATCAGTCAGACAATGATCATTTATTTACCACCTATTATAGACCAGGCTCTGTGTTAAGCATTGAAAATACAAATAAATAGTAGGTCTGTGTCCTCAAGGAACTTATACTCTAATGGGAAAAGACAATACATAAAAAAGGAAGCTGAAAAGTGTAACAGAGAAAAATGGGAAAGCCCAAAGAAGAGTTCAACAGCAGTGCATCAGTGATAATGATGATTATAATGATATATCTTCTTACGGTACTTTAAGGTCAAATGTAGCCACTAAATGGTACCATGGATAGAATGTCAAGCCTGAAGTCCAGAAGACTAATCTTCCTGAGTTCGTGTCTGACATGGGCAAATCACTTGACCTTGTTTGCCTCAGTTGCTCATCTATAAAATGAGCTAGAAAAGCAACTGCAAACCATTCCAACATGTTTACCAGGAAAATCCAAAATGGGATAGAATTGAACACAATTAAAATGACTGAACTACAAAAATTTTTTCAAATTGTTTCATTCACAATATCACATGAATGTTTCATAACAATTTTGTGAATTAGGTACTAGAATTATCCACATTTTACAGACCCTCCAAAAAATGAGACTGAAAAAGATTAGATTACTGTTCTATGATCACATAACCAATAAGTATCAGGGGGAAAAATTGCATCTAAATTTTCTTCCTGACACTAACTTCAGTATTCAAAATAATACACCACATTGAGAATAAAAGCTAACTTGATTGACTCTTATTATATGTTTTCGGAAAAAAAATGAAAAAGTGAGTTATGTGAGAATACTAATAAATGGAACCTGGTTGACTGGCCAGAACTATGTAGTAGTCCTTAGGAGTCTGATTCCAACTTGGAAAGATATATCCAGTGGCACCCCAAGGACTTCTATTTGGCCCTATGCTGTGTAAATAATTTTTTTTTAAAAAAATCAATGACTTGGATAATAGCATAGATGCCATATTCATCAAATTTGAAGATGATACAAAATTTGGAAAGATAGCTCACACAGGATAAGAGAAAAAGACCTTGGAAAGTTAAAATTTTGTGCTGACTTTAATAATATGGAATTTAATAAAGGAATTTTAAATGGTAAATGAAACAGATTAAAATAAATTTCATAAATAAAAAAGAATATTCCTACTTCTGACAACCAAGATGGTGGAGAAAGCAGTAAGCTGCCTTTACTCTCCCATATTTACTTCCAAACAACCATAAATTAGAAACCCAAAACAAATCCTACAAGAGCAGAACCAGTAAAAATAAAGACAGTAAAAATAATAAAAAAAAAATAAAGAGTGGTCTTTTAGCCTGGGAGACTTGGAGGATTGACAGGAAAGATCTATGTCACTTGAATAAAAGGGAAGTGCAAACCGGGACAGAAAACAAGCCAGCAGCAAGTCCCACACCATTAAAATAATAGTAGATCCTGAGTTTCAGTATGATGGAGCAAACAAATGCCCCACCACATGCTTCAGCATAGCCTTAGGCAAACAAGCAATCTCCAGTGACCAGACCTCCACTTGCTTCAGTATAGTGATAGATAAACAGGAAGGCACAAACCCAATGGCTGCCTAAGCAAACAGGAAGCCATAAGCACCAAGTGATTCAGTTTATATCAGGAAAAATACAGATATACCCCACTGGCCTCAGCCCATGCCAAATGCCAAGCACTAGGACCCCAGCTTAACACCAGGTAAGCTAACAGACCCCATTACTTCCAGTAGTTCCTATCATCCACCATTGCAACTCCTTATAAGAAAACCAGACAGCAGGGTCCCTTGAGGGTCTCAGGGCAGCATCAGTGAACCAATAGGTAAATAGCCAGGGCCTATAGCCCCTGACACAAGAAGCCTGAAACAGTGTCCCTTCCAACCTGGAAGCAGAACTCCAATTTAAAAGGAAAACAGTTCAAAAGAATGAACAAAACACAACAAAAGACAATAATCTGACCATTGAAAGTTATTATGGTGACAGGGAAAATCAAGGCACAAATTCAGAAGAGGATAACAATGTCAAAATACCAGTTGGCAAATGCCCAAAGGAAAAGGAGAAGTGATATTAAACCTAGAAATAGCTCATGGAAGAGCTCAAAAAAGAGCTTATAATCATTTAAGAGATGTAAAAGGAAAATTGGGGAAAGAAATGAGAGTTATGCAAAGAATTATTGGGGGAAATGAATCAAATGCTTGGAAAAAGAAAACAACTGCCTAAAAAGTAGAATTGGCCAAATGGAAAAGGAGATACAAAAACCCACAAAAGAAAACAACTCTTTAAAAAGTACAATTCCATAAAAGGAAAAGGAAGTACAAAAACTAACTGGTGAAAACAATTCCTTAAAAGTGACAATTAGGGAAGTGGAAACTAACGACTCAAATCAACTCAAAAAATGAGGAAAATATAAAATACTTCATGGGAAAAAAAAGCTGACTTGGAAAACAGATTCCTGAAAGACAATGTCAGAATCATTGGACTAAATGAAAGACGTGGTCAAAAGGAAGACATAGACATCTTGCAAGAAATGATCAAGGAAAACTGTCTTGATATCCTGAAAGAGGGCAAAATAGTCATTGAAAGGATTCATCAATCACCTCAGGAAAGAGATCCCCAAATAAAAACACCAAGAAATGTTTAGTCATAGTTCAGAACTATCAGATCAAGAGAAAATAACCCAAAAGGAATAATTCAAATATCTGAGAGCCATAATCAGGATTACACAGCTGAAATATTAAAAGACTGGAGATTACAGAACTTGATATTCAAGAAGACAAAGGATCTAGGACTACAATCAAGAATCATTTACCCTGCACAACTAAGCATAAAATATCAAAGGGGAATTAGTCGTTTAATGAAATAGAAGGATTTTAAGCATTCATAAGGGGAAGACAGGAATTAATTTTTTTAAAAATCTCCAATATCAAGACCCAAAAGAAATATAATGGGGAGAAAATGGGGAAAATGGGGAGAAAAAAGATAAGGATTCAATGGAGCTAAACTGTTTATTTCCTACATGGGAAGATGGTACTTGTAATTCTTAAAAATTATATCAGTGATAGTACCATTAGAAAAATGTGCATACAAAGGGTATGGGTATAAGGTGAATTAAAGGGAATGGCATAATTGGGGGAAGAGAAAGAGGAGTACTCTGGGTACAAAAGGAAAAGAGAGATAAAATGGGGTAAATTGTTTCATATGAAAAGAGGCAAAAGATCTATTAGAGTGGAAGGAAAGATGGGAGAGTGGGTGAGGGGCATCACTTGAACATTACTCTCATCAATATTGATGCAAAGAAGGAATAATGTATACAATCAATTGAATACTGAAATCCATCTTACCCAATAGGAAGTATGAAGGGAGAAGATTAAGTAAAGGAGGGGTGACAGAAGTGGGGTACAGATTGGGTAAGCTGCTACACAGAAGCAAAACACTGGTGCAGAGGTCAAGAGTAAAAGAAGAGAGAGAACAAACAGGAGGAAAAATAGAATGGAGGGAAATACAGAGTTAGTAATCATAACTGTGAATGTGAATGGAATGTACTCTCCCATAAAATGAAAGTGGGTAGCAGAGTGGATCAAAAATCAGAATACTATGATATATTCTATAGAGAAATACACTTGAAACAGAGTAA
Source organism: Notamacropus eugenii (assembly GCF_028372415.1). Lineage (NCBI taxonomy): Eukaryota > Metazoa > Chordata > Mammalia > Diprotodontia > Macropodidae > Notamacropus > Notamacropus eugenii. Next base: position 196,463,736 of record NC_092875.1, on the reverse strand, counting down.
AGGTAAGGGGTTGTAGCAGAATCTATTATTCTTCAGCTGAAGGAAAACAAATTAGGGGTATCAATTCTGATCTCAGACAAAGTAAAAACAAAAATAAACCTAATTAGAAGAGATAAACAGGGAAAGTACATCTTGCTCAAAAGATATCTTAGACAATGAATCAGTATCATTACTAAACATATATGTACCAGGTGGTATAACATCCAAATTATTTTTTCTAATTAAATTTATTTATTTTCAGTTTTCAATATTCACTTTCACAAAATTTTGAGTTTGAAAATTTTCCTCATCTTCCCCCCTCCCCTCCCCTAGGATAACATATATTATGATTACCTTATCCTCCAATTTGTCCTCCTTTCTATCATAATGCCCCCCCTCCCTGCCAAAGGTGTTATTTTCTTCAGCATTTTTGGGATCTCCTTTATCAAGCTGTTGAATCGTTTTTCATGATTTTCTTGTATCACTCTCATTTTTCTTCCCATTTTTCCTCTACTTCTCTTATTTGATTTTCAAAATCATTTTTGATCTCTTGCATGACCTGAGACCAATTCATATATTTTCTTGGAGGCTTTGGATGCAGGAGCTTTGACATTGTTGCCTTTTTCTGGTTGATTTTTTTTTTTATTTCCCTTGTTAAAAATGCACTTTCACCAAGGAAGTAAAAGTCTACAGTATCCTTTTTCCCCCAAGTTTGCTCATTTTCTCAGCCAGTCATTTGACTTTTGAGATCTTTGTTAAGTGGAGGGCTCCAGAAGCAGCTATTGTTTTGGCAGTTACTGCCTCTGTGCTGGGCCTTTGGCTGGGGCCAGACCACAGTCCCCTCTCAGATGGGTGAGAGACTCTTCTCATTTATCTTTGAAGTTGTCTTTGGTGTTTGTGGGTTGAGAAGTCTAGAAACAGCCACAGCCACCAGACATTCAGTCACCTAATGTCTGTTACAGCTACAACCATGCTGGCATGGCCCACTCAAAACTGTGCTCTGCTCCCAGCCTGGTGTGATAAACTTTTCCTGTCAATCTTCCAGGCTGACTTGGGCTGGAAATTTCTTTCACTCTGTCATTTTGTGACTCGTGCTACACTAAAATTTGTTTAGAGTTATTTTTACAGAGTTTTTGAGGGATTTGGAGGGAGAGCTTAAGCAGGTCCCTGCTTTTACTCTGTCATCTTGGCTCCACTTCCCCATGCAAATTCTTAAATGATAAGTTAAGTGAGTTACAGGAAGAAATAAACATCAAACCTATATTAATGGAGGACATTAACTGTTCTCTCTCAGACTTTGATTAATCTAACAAAAAAAATAAACAAGAAAGAATCTTAAAAAATTAGAGTATTAGAAAATTTAGATATGACAGATCTGTGGAGAAAACTGAATGAGAACAGAAAAGAATATACCTTTTTCTCAGCAGCACATGGCTCCTACACAAAAAATGACCATGTGGAGGGCATAAAAAAATCTCAAAATCAAATGTAGGAAGGCAGAAAAATTGAATGTACTACTTTTGGGTCATGATGCAATAAAAATTACCTTCAAGAAAAAACAGATAAAAGATGGATTAAAATTGATTGGAAGCTAAATAATCTAATCTAAAGAATAAGTGGGTAAAACAATAAATTGTAGAATCAATCTAATTTCATTAAAGATAATAACAACGAGATGACATATAAAAATTTATGAGATGCAACTAAAGTAGTACTTAGGGGAAAAAGCATTTCTCACATTCTTGCATCAAAAAAAAAAAACAGAAAAAGAACAGATCAAGGAAATGGGTATCTGACTAAAAATAACTAGAGAAAAGAAAATAAATAAAAACCAGCAAATGAGCACTAATTTGGAAATCCTAAAAATCAATGGCAAAATTAATAAGATTTAAAGTAAAAAAAAAACTATTGAGTAAATAAAATAAATCTAGTGTTTGGTTTAAACAACAAAGTGGATGAGCCATTGTTTAATTTGATTTGAAAAAAAAGAGAAGAAAACCAAATATCCAGAAAAAAATGAAAAGAATAAATTCACCACCAGTAAATAAAAAATTCAGACAATCATCAGGGCACATTTTGCCCAACACTATGCCAATAAATTTGACAATTGGAGCAAAAACTATGAATATTTATGAAAATATAAATTACTCAGATTAACACATCAGAAAATATAATATATAAATAACACCATTTTAGAAAAAGAAACTAAACATATCGTTAATAAATGCTATAAGAAAAAATCTCCAGGGCCAGATGAGTTCTCAAGGGAATTTTAAGGTATCCTATTAAGCTCCTTTTAGGACACAAATATGATTCTGATACATAAACTGGCAAGAACTAAAACATAGAAAGAAAATTATAGGCCAATTTCTATTATGAATATTGATTCAAAAGTTTGAACAAAATGCTAGCAAGTTGATTCCACCCATATATTGCAAGGATTATACACAGTGGCCAGGTGGTATTTATACTGAGAATACAGGGTTGGTCTGATATTAGGAAAATTATCAACATAAGTGACCATATCTATAACAAAAACGACAAAAATCACATCATTATTTCAATAGATGCTAAAAAAGCTTTCAACAAAGTTTGATACCCATTCCTATTTAAAAAAAAAAAAACACTTAAGGACATAAGAATAAAGAAAGTGTTCCTTAAAATGATAAGCAGTATCTATCTAAAATCACCAGTAAGCATTATCTGTAATGGGAATAAGCTAGAAGCCTTCCTAGTAAGATCAGGGGAGAAGCAAGGATGCCCATTATCACCACTATTAATCAATATAGTACTAAAAATGTTAGCTATAGCACAAGAAGAAAAAGAAATTTAAGGAATTAGAAGAGGTAATGAGAAAACAAAGCTGTCACTCTTTGCAGATGATAATATGGTATGCTTAGAGAACCCTAAAGCATCTACCAAACAACTACTTGAAATAATTAACTTCAGCAAAATTGCAGGATATAAGATAAACCCATATAAATCACCATGAAAAACAAAGCCCAACAGAAACAGACAGAAAGAGGAATCCCATTTAAAATAACTGTAAACAATATGAAATACTTGGGATTCTACCTGCCAAGACAAATCCAGAAACTATATGAAGACAATTACAAAACACTTTTCACACAAATAAAGTCATATCTAAACAATTAGAAAAATACAAATGTTTACTGGGAGGCTGGGCCAAAATAATAAAAATGACAATTTTTTCTAAGATAATTTACTTGTTCAGTACCATACCAATCAAACTACCTAAAAATTATTTGATAGAGCTAGAAAAAAATAACAAAATTCATCAGGAAGAAAAAAAGGTCAAGTACCTCAAGGGAAGTAATGGGAAAAAAACATAAAAAGGAGGGTGCTGTAGTCATACTAGATCTAAAACTATATTATGAAACAGTAATCATCAAAATTATCTGGCGCTGACTAACTCATAGAGTGGTGAATCAGTAGAATAGATTAGATACACAAGACACAGTAGTCAATGACCAGAGTAACCTGTTTGATAAGAACTCACTATTTGACAAAAATTGCTAGGGAAACTGGAAAACCAGAAAGCACAAGTTAGGTATGGTTCAGCATCTCATGCTCTATACCAAGATAAGGTCAAAATGGTTTCATGATTTAGACATAAAGGGTGACTCCTTAAGCAAATTAGAAAAGCAAGGAATTACCTCTCACGTCTTTGGAGAAGTGAAAAGTCATGACCAAACAAAAGGTAGAGAGCATTATGAAAAGTAAAATAGATAACTTTGATTACATTAAAATAAAATTAAAAAAAAATTTGTACAAACAAAACCAGTGTAACCATGATTAGAAGGAAAGCAAAAAGCTGGGAAATAATCTTTATAGCAGATGCCTATGGTAAATGACTCATTTATCAAAAATATAGAGAACTGAATCAAATTTATAAGAAGAGAAGTCATTACCCAGTTGATAAATCGTCAAAGGCAGTTTTCAGATGAAGAAATCAAAGCTATCAATTGACATATGAAGAAGTGCTCTAAATCAATTTTGATCAGAGACATGCAAATTAAAATAACTCTGAGGTACCACTTCATACTTATCATTTTGACTAATATGACAAAAAAAGGAAAATAACAAGAGTTGAAGTGGTTGTGGGAAAATCAGGATACTAATGCATTGTTGGTGGAGTAGTGAACTGATCCAACTATTCTGGAAAGCAATTTGAAACCACGCCCAAAGGAGTGCATATCATTTGAGCTAACAATACCAGTAACAGGTCTGTATGCCAAGGAGATGATTAAAAATGGAAAAGTACCCATATGTACAAATATTTTTATAGCAGTCCTTTTTATGGTGGCAAAATATTAGAAATTGTGGAGATGCTCATCAGTTGGGGAGTGGCTGAACCAGTTGTATATCGATTTAATGGATTGCTATTGTGTTCATCCTTCATTGTCGAAGAAGACCATGCCATCAGAATAATGATGACATGACTTGCACTTGATTTTTTTTTTAGTGAGAGAGGGCTGTGCAATGTCACCAGCCTCACTTCTCCTCCAGAGCCATCTGAATCAAGTAAAAAGATTTTCATCAAGATAACTGGAGATCACTCAGGATGTACTGGGAAACCTTGGCCCCTTTAGGCCAAGGTCTTTGCAGGTACTCATTTAGGGTGAGGTAATACCTTCATTGAATAGGATTGTTTAAAAGGGCATGGTCCGGGTGTGGAGCCAAGATGGCGGAGTGAAAGCAACGACTCACCTAAGCTCCTGGATAAACTCCTCTGGATATCTCTGAAAGGAGAATCTGACCAAACTTTGGAGGTGTGGAATCCAGTGGGTGACAGACTTTGACAGATTCGGAGCCCAGGTTAGACTGGAAGGTCCATGGGAAGGATCTGTTCCGTGGGGGTAAGCCCCCAGCGCACAGCTCAGCGCGGTCAGCGCAGCAGGGCAGAAGGGACCTGAGAAGCCTGAGAGTGGCAGGCGAAACCAGCAGAGCAGGAGACAAGCCAAACCGAGCCGGTGAGAGCCGCTGAGCACCAGATATCAGCGCAGCAGCCCTTGAAACCTTGAGCCTGAAGACTAAACTTCGGTAAGTCACCTACTTGAACTTCTGGGAGCCAGGATGGCCGAGTGATCAGTAAATGCTCTCTCCTCCCCCCTGATGACCGTGAAAAGAACCATAAAATATTTCCCCAGATAAATCTTGGATCAGCGGGAACAGCAGAAGGGGGCAAATAGTCTCATAACACCAGAGGCTAGGAAAATAGCAAAGGGGGATTCTTCCTACTGTGGTGGAGGCAATCTGGAAGGACAGAGGACCCAGGGCAGAGAAGATTCGTGCTGAGACCCAGGCAAGCCTCAGCTCCAGGAGATGAGCCCCAGGAGGGGCGGGAATATGCATTAGCTTCTAGGCGTGCCCCAGCCCCCCAGGGGAAAAGGGAAGATAATTAGGAAGGTGAGATCACCATCCCCTGACCTTGCCTTTGCCTCAGGTCAGCTGAGGAGATCTCCTGAGACCAGACCACCCCTCCCACACACCTAACAAGCTAACCCCAGGGTTGATCTGGGAAACAAAAAACAAAAACCTGCTTTTAGCCTCGACACACATCAACTCAACACAAAGATCTGTACCTTCTGACTGAACGAACCAGAAGCTACAACACTCAGCCAACATCATGAATTGGAAAAAGCAGACGAAAAGTGAAAAAACCATAGAATCTTTCTATGGGGATAAGGACCAAAACACAAACACCAAAGAGGTCAGAGCTGAGACTGTACTTCCATCTGAAACCTCAGAAGGGACTATGAATTTCTCGCAACCACAACTAGATTACCTGGAACAGCTGAAGAAAGAAATAAAAGAAAAACTGGCCAATGATTTTAAAATTATAAAAAAAGAATTCACTGATGAGAACATCACTCTGAAAAGGAAAATTGAACAAATGGAAAAGGAAGTTCAAGAATTAACTGGAGAGAATAATTCCCTAAAAGGAAGAGTTAATCAAACAGAAAAGGAAACCCAAAACCTAATTGGGAAAATTGATCAAATGGAAAAGGAAACACAAAAGCTAACTGGGAAAATTGGTCGAATGGAAAAAGAAGTACAAAAATTAAATGGAGAAAATAGCTCCTTAAAGGGAAAAATTGGTCAGATGGAAAAGGAGATGCAAAAGTTAACTGAAGAAAACAATACGAAGAAGATTAAAATTGGGCAAGTAGAAACTAATGACTCAATGAGGCAATAAAAATCAGTCAAACAAAATCTAAAGAATGAAAAGATAGAAAAAAATGTAAAATATTTAATTGGAAAAACAACTGACCTGGAAAATAGATCCAGGAGAGAAAATTTAAGAATTATTGGCCTGCCAGAAACCCGTGATAAAGAAAAGAGTCTAGACAATATCTTCCAGGAAATCATCAAGGAAAACTGCCCAGAAGTACTAGACTCAGAGGGCAAAATACTCATCGAAAGAATCCACCATTCCCCTCCCAAAAGGGATCCCAAATTCAAAACCCCAAGAAATATCGTTGCCAAATTCCAGAGCTATCAAGTGAAGGAGAAAATACTACAAGCAGCCAGAAAGAAACAATTCAAATATCAAGGACATACAGTCAGGATCACACAGGACCTTGCAGCTTCTACATTAAAAGATGGAAAGAATTGGAACCCAATATTCCATAAGGCAAAGGAGTTGGGACTTCAACCAAGGATCAACTACCCAGCAAAGTTCAGCATAACATTTCAGGCAAGGAGAAAGTCATTCAACGAAATAAGGGATTTCCAGAGCTTCCTGACCAAAACACCAGAACTCAATAGACAATTTGATCTTCAAATGCAGGTCTCCAGAGAATCATAAAAAGGTAAACAGGGGGGAAAAACAAAAACAAAAACTTGCTACTCAATTAGGGCAAACTGTTTACCTTCCTATAAGGGAAGATGATACCTGTTAATCTTGAGAACTGTGCAGCTATTATGATAAAAAGGATATATGTAGAGGGAACGGGCATAAAGTAAATGATGTCATGTCAAAAATATGATTTCAGTATGAGAAGGGATTGTAATAGGAGGTTTGAAAAGGGGGAAGCAGAAAATGGCAAATTATATCACAGGAAGAAGTACAAAACTACAGTAGAGGGAAGGAGGGGAGGGAGATGAGCATTGTTTGAGAGGTACTCTCATCTGATTTGTTTAAAGGAGGGAACAATAATCTTAAGTAGATAATCCTAACTACCTCTATAGGTAGTAGGAGGGGAAGGGGGAAGAAAGGGGAGGGTGGCTAAAAGGGAGGAAAGAAGCAATAAGAGTAAAGGGGAGTAAAAGGGAGGGGGGCTAAAAGAAGGAAGGGAAGGCTGCAGGAGGAGGGGGAGAAAAGTGAATACTATTAAGGAGGGGAAGGGAGATGGGAGAGCTAAAAGCACAAATGGTGGGAAAGAGGTTGGAGGGAAATACACAGATTGTAATCATAACTGTGAAAGTGAATGGAATGAATTCTCCCATAAAACGGAGACGGATAGCAGAATGGATTAAAAGCCATAATCCAACAATATGCTGCTTACAAGAAACACATTTGAAATGGGGGGATACACATAGGATAAAAGTCAAAGGATGGAGCAGAATATATTGTGCTTCAGCTCATGTAAGAAAGGCAGGAGTAGCAATCCTAATCTCAGACAAAGCAAAAGCAGAAATAGATCTAATCAAAAGGGATAAGGATGGAAACTATATCCTGCTAAAAGGCACCATAGACAATGAAGCAATATCATTACTAAACATGTATGCTCCAAGTGGTATAGCATCCAAATTCTTAGAGGAGAGGTTGGGGGAGTTGAAGGAAGAAATTGATAGCAAAACTATACTAGTGGGGGACCTCAACCTCCCCCTCTCTGAACTCGATAAATCTAACCTCAAAATAAAAGAAAGAGGTTAAGGACGTAAATAAAACTCTGGATAAGGTAGATATGATAGATCTTTGGAGAAAATTAAATGGGAATAGAAAGGAATATACCTTTTTCTCAGTGGTACATGGAACATTTACAAAAATTGACCATGTACTGGACATAAAAATCTCACAATCCAGTGCAGAAAGGTAGAGATAATCAATGCATCCTTTTCAGATCATAATGCATTAAAAATTACATGTAATAAAAGGCCATGGAAAGAGAAACCAAAAATCAGTTGGAAACTAAATAATCTAATTCTAAAGAAGGGTTGGGTTAAAGAAGAAATCATAGAAACAACCAACAATTTCATTCAAGAGAATGACAATAGTGAGACAACATACCAAAATTTATGGGATACTGCAAAAGCAGTTATTAGGGGAAATTTTATATCTTTGAATGCTTACATAAATAAAATAGAGAAAGAGCAGATCAATGACTTAGGCTTGCAGTTGAAAAAGCTAGAAAAAGAACAAATTGAAAATCCCCAAGTAAATACCAAATTAGAAATACTGAAAACCAAAGGAGAGATTAATAAAATTGACATTAAGAAAACTATTGAATTAATAAATAAAACCAATAGTTGGTTTTATGAAAAAACTAATAAAATTGATAAACCTTTGGTCAATCTGATTAAAAAAAAAGAAAGAAGAAAATCAAATTACTAATATTAAAAATGAAAGGAGTGAACTCACCTCCAATGAGGAGGAAATTAAAACAATAATTAGAAACTACTTTGCCCAACTTTATGCCCACAAATTCGATAATCTAAACGAGATGGATGAATATTTTAAAAAATACAAATTGCACAGATTAACAGAAGAGGAAGTTGAATACTTAAACAACCCCATCTCAGAAAAAGAAATTGAACAAGCCATCAATGAACTCCCTAGGAAAAAATCTCCAGGGCCAGATGGATTCACAAGTGAATTCTATCAAACATTTAAAGAACAGTTAACTCCAATACTACATATACTATTCTTGAAAATTGGGGAAGAAGGAGTCCTCCCAAATTCTTTCTATGATACAAATATGGTTTTGATACCCAAACCAGGAAGAGACAAAACACAGAAAGAAAATTATAGACCAATTTCCCTAATGAATATAGATGCAAAAATTTTAAATAAGATTTTAGCAAAACGAATACAGCATCTTATCACGAGATTAATACATTATGATCAGGTAGGATTCATACCAGGATTACAGGGCTGGTTCAATATTAGGAAAACTATTAGCATTATCGATCACATCAACAACAAAGCTAACAAAAACCACATGATTATCTCAATAGATGCAGAAAAAGCTTTTGACAAAATACAACACCCATTCCTACTAAAAACACTGGAGAACGTAGGAATAAAGGGAACTTTCCATAAAATAATAAGTAGTGTCTATCTAAAACCTTTATATGCAATGGGCATAAGCTAGATGCATTCCCAATAAGATCACGGGTGAAACAAGGTTGTCCATTATCACCACTATTATTCAATATGGTACTAGAAATGTTAGCTGTAGCAATTAGACAAGATAAAGATATTCAAGGAATAAGAATAGCCAAAGAAGAAACTAAGTTATCACTCTTTGCAGATGATATGATGATTTACCTAGAGAATCCCAGAGATACAAGTAAAAAATTACTTGAATTAATAAACAACTTTGGCAAAGTTGCAGGTTACAAAATAAACCCACACAAATCTTCTGCGTTCCTATATATTAGCAACAAAGTCCAACAGCAAGAGATAGAAAGAGAAATCCCATTTAAAGCTAGGGTAGACAGTATAAAATACTTAGGAGTCTACCTGCCAAAACAAACCCAGGGATTATATGAACACAATTACAAGACACTTTTTGCACAAATAAAGTCAGATTTAAGTAAGTGGAAAAACATTAGTTGCTCATGGGTAGGCCGTGCTAATATAATAAAAATGACAATTCTACCTAAATTAATATACTTATTTAGTGCCATACCAATTAAACTATCAGACAATTATTTTCTAGAGCTGGATAAAATAATATCAAAATTCATTTGGAAAAACAAAAGGTCCAGAATATCAAAGAGACTAATGAAATGAAATGCTTGGGAAGGTGGCCTAGGGCTACCAGACCTCAAACTGTACTATAAAACAGCAATTATCAAAACCACTTGGTATTGGCTAAGAAACAGAGAGGTAGACAAGTGGAGTAGACTTGGCACTCAAGATGCAGTAGGCAAGGAATATAGCAACCTTCTGTTTGATAAACCCAAGGACCCCAGCTTCTGGGATAAGAACTCATTGTTTGACAAAAATTGCTGGGAAAACTGGATAACAGTGTGGCGGAAATTAGGCATAGACCCACACCTGACACCATACACAAGAATAAAGTCCAAATGGGTACATGATTTAGGTATAAAGATTGATACCATGAATAAACTGGAGAAGCAAGAAATAGTGTATTTATCAGATCTATGGAGAAGGGAAGAATTCTTTACTAAAGGAGAGATAGAAAGCATTATGAAATGCAAAATGGGTAACTTTGATTACATTAAACTGAGAAGTTTTTGCACAACCAAACCCAATGCAACCAAAATCCGGAGGGATGAAGTTAATTGGGAAAGAATTTTTACAGCTAAGCTTCGGGATAAAGGCCTCATTTCTAGAATATGTAGAGAACTGACTCAAATGTATAATCATACAAGTCATTCCCCAATTGATAAATGGTCAAAGGATATGAACAGGCAATTTTCAGAGGAAGAAATTAAAGATATCTATAATCATATGAAAAAATGCTCTAAATCACTATTGATTAGAGAGATGCAAATCAAAACAACTCTTAGGTACCACATCACACCTATAAGATTGGCAAACATGACAGAACAAGAAAATGATAAATGCTGGAGAGGATGTGGGAGAGTTGGAACACTAATTCATTGTTGGTGGAGCTGTGAGCGCATCCAACCATTCTGGAGAGCAATTTGGAACTATGCCCAAAGGGCTACAAAAATGTGCATACCCTTTGACCCAGCAATATCGCTACTAGGACTGTATCCCCAAGAGATCATAAAAATGGGAAAGGGTCCCACATGTACAAAAATATTTATAACAGCACTCTATGTAGTTGCCAAAAACTGGAAGTCAAGGGGATGTCCATCAATTGGGGAATGGCTGAATAAATTATGGTATATGAATGTAATGGAGTACTATTGTGCCATAAGAAATGATGAACAAGAAGACTTCAGAGAGGCCTGGAAGGACTTATATGACCTGATGCTGAGTGAAAGGAGCAGAACCAGGAGAACTTTGTGCACAGCAACGACCACAGTGTGCAAGAGTTTTTTCTGGTAGACTTGGAATTTTGCAATAATGCAAAAACTTCTTATAAAAAAAAAAAAATCCCAAAGGTGGTTCTCAAGGCAAAATGCCTTCCACACTCAGAGAAAGAAATATGGAAGTCATTCACAAAATGTAGCAGATCATGTTTGTGTATGTGTATGTGTTTGTGTATCATGTTTTGATTTGTTATACGATTTCTTTCGTTTATTTTAGTCTGACTACATAGCATGACTATAGTGAAAATATACTCAATAGGAAAGTATATGTAGAACCTATACAGAATTGTATGCAGTTGTGGGGAGGGAGGGGGGTAGTGGGGGGTAGGTGTGGGGGGGATAAAATCTCAATTGTTTGGCAGTGATTGTTAAACATTAAAAAATAATAAAAAAAAAAATAAATAAAAGGGCATGGTCCCTTTAATGAGGCCAAGAAAAAGAAAGACATCAGGTTGGGAGGGAAACAGCAACAATTACTACTGATAATCACTCTAAAGCTAGGAGGGTCCAGAATAGCCCTTAGGCAGGGCCCCATTGGCATCCTAGCTTCAGAGTGCAGTAGGTTTAAGGTTTTGAGAGAGGAGGGGAGAGGAAGGGAGGGAAAGGGGGGAGAGGAGGGGGAGGGGAGGGGAGAGGAACTAGCCAGTAAAACCAAGTCAACTGGGACATCTTTTGGCCATCTAAATTTACCCTTCTTTGGAGAGGAGCAGGAAGGGGAGGGGGCGGCAAACTGGAGAGGCGGACCTGAGTTACCTACATAGCTGGGTCCATTCAGTCAGTTGTGTCTACTCACACGACTGTGTTCGACCTTCCTTGCTGATGAAGGCTATGCCATTACAGTAATGAGAACATGACTTGCACTTGACTTTTTTTTGAGTGAGAGAGGGCTATGCAGGTCATCAGTCTCACTTCTCCAGAGCCATCTGAATCCAGTGACCAGATATTCATCAGGATAGATTACTATAGTGCAATCAGTAATGATGAACAGGCAGATTTCAGAAAAAGTTGAAAGACATGTACAAACTGGTACAAATTGAAATGTGCAGAACCAGGAATAATCATTGTACATAGCAACAGTAACACCATGTGATGATTAGCTATGAATGACTCATATTCTTCCCTGTTCTTCCCTGGAACACAATGAACCAAGATAAGTACAAAGGACTCATGAAGGAAAATGCTATCCACATAGAAATGAATAATTGAAACTCTGAAAATAGATCAAAACATTATTTTTTTTACCTTACTTTATATTTTAGTATTTTTCCTTTGATCTGTTCTTTATTTCACAACTGTGACTAAAATAAAAATATGTTGCACATTATAACACATGTATAACCTATATCAAATTAGAAGGAGGGAGGAGAGAAAAATTTGGAACTTGAAATCATATAAAAGTGAATGCTAAAATGTAATTGGGAGAAAATAAAATACTATCTAAAAATAAAGTAAAAAAAAAATAAAAAGAGAGTTGAGTAGTTTTACAAAAAAATTTTTTTCAATATTTAGGAAGGGTTTGTGTACACAAGACAAGTCAAGCTCTTTGATGTGTTGTCAAATAAACCCTAATGATATCTTAGAAGGCATTGAAAAAGTCATAGCTTCCAGAAATAAAGATGTGATAGTTTCAATTTACTCTTTTCTCTTCTGATTATACTGTAGAAGATTTAGAGAAGGATGGCCAGGATAATGAAAGGTCTTTAATCCATTCCATGTGAGGATTAATTAAAAGGAAAGGATAATCGTAGCTTGTATAAGAGACAACACTGTGGAGGCATGTCTTTAAGTATGTAAAGGAATATCATGTAGAAACAAGATTAAACTTCTTGTGTTTGAACCTACAAGAAGAACTGAGAATCTACAGGGAGGTAGAAGTTATGAACAGGCAAATTTAAGATTAATAACAGGAAAATATTTGTTGCAGCTAGAAATACCCCAAAAGGAAAATGTACATTTTCTACATTCAATTCAATTCTACATTCAATCTCATCTACATTGAGAGTGTCTTCTTCCTCATTTGGTGGTCTTTAAGCAAAGACTAGAAGAACATGAGACATATTATAACAAGGATTCTTTTAGAGAATGTGTTGGACAAATGAATCACTGATGTCCTTTCCAATTCTAAAATTCTATGCTTGTTTGACTAAATTGTAACCTTAGAATAGACATTGAAATACTCAAATGGTTAAATATTCAGGTAGTACTCTACTTTCATGTCCTCTTTGGAATGTTCCCTACAATAGTGCAAATTACAATTCATCAACTTCTATCTATTTTCTGTTTCTCTCTCAATTCAACAGATCCACTCAATTTGTTTTAATAATAATAATGTATAATGATGTAAAACATAAATTATATACATATGTATACATACATATATACATATACATGTATATACATATACACACACGTATATATGTATACACACATACTTTAAGGTTTACAAAGTACTTCACAAATATTATCTTACTTCATCCTCACAACAATTTTGGTGGGTAGGTGTTATTATTATTGTCATTTTACAGATGCAGAAACTGAGACAGGTAGAGATTTGGTGACTTGCTCAGAGTCACACTTCAAGTAAGTATCACACTAGATTTGAACCCAGTACTTCCTGTCTCTAGCTTCCAGTCACTGTATTATCTAGAAATTTCCCTTATATTCTCCTGATATTGTGAGGATGACATTTGAACATTAAGGCTGATTGTTCTTTCTACACATGAGAAGCCCATTTCTTCTCCCATCATACATTTCTCTGTTAACATTCTTACTCCTGGTCTTCACAGTTTTGTATTCATTACCTTGTATTGTGTATTTACATTCACCACTAATAGTTTCTGGTGCCCAATATATAGCAATCTGTGTGTGTGTGTGTGTGTGTGTGTGTGTGTGTGTGTGTGTGCAAGCACTTTGGAGACTCTTGTGTTCCATATCTTGCAGACACATAACAACAATCCTAGTTCCTTCCAAATCTAAAATATTTAATTTTTTTTTTATATGTGATATCCTTTAGGATACATATGTGCAAAAGGAAAAATATTTTTAAATAGTAATACGCTATTATTTTTTTAAAGAAATATGAGGTTGGTCTGAGATATCTGGGAAGTTAACTATAGATTTACTTTGTGGAACACACACACACACATGAATGTGTATGTTTTTCTGTGTGTGTATACACACACACCAATACATATACATAACTAATATATATTATCATTGACAATGCATTCTTTTTACAGGTGGAGAAAATGCCTTATTGTTTTCACTTCTTCCATTTTGCAACTCCTGTGGAATGATTTTGGAATCCATAAACAAAGGCAAAGGAAAAACTTTGGAATCGTTATGTGACATTGAATAAGGTAACAGACTGTTCTGACAACCCAGCTTTGTGATGTAACTCTTCAGGCAATATCTGTGGGATACAGAAGTCACACTTTTGTCACTGCTATTGTTGGAAAAAACACAAGCTTCTCAATAATAGGAGGTGGATTAAAAATAAACATGCTAAGGGGCCTAGACAAGATGGTGTTGTAGAAATACAGACATACTCTAGCACTCCCCCCACAGCCCATAAAACACCTGTAAAAATGACTGTAAAAAATTCTAGGGTAGCAGAAACCACAAAATGACAGAGTAAAACAGATTTCCAGCCCAAGAAATCCTGGAAGGATAACAGGGAAGGTCTATCACTCTGGGCTCAGAGTGGAGAGCAGCACAGCCAGGGCCATGCAGCAAGAACAAGACTAGAGCAGGCTTCAAAGGATGGAATCATGGGCAGTAGCTGCAGTTTCCAGATTTTTTTAACCCCCAAATGCCAAAGATAGCTTTAGAGGTCACTAAGAAAGCTCTTTCACCTTGGTGAGATGGGAGTGTGGTCTGACCTCAGCCCCAGTCCCAGGGCAGAAGCAGGCACTGCAGCAGCAGCATCCACTTTTGGAGCCCTCAGCCTAAATACCCTGGGGGAATTGAGCAGCTGATCTGAGTCTCAGTCCTGAGTGGCAGTCCTGGAGTAAGTAAGTCCTGATGGAGCTGGTGATGGCTGTGAAGAAGGAGTTCTACTCCCATATCCTGGGCAGAAAAGAATGCTTGTTTTGGCCCACATACCACAGTGCAGGCCAGGAGATGAGTAAACTCCTCTCCCTTGATTTTGCCATCTTGGAGGAAGTGAGAACTTACTGTTCCCTAGAGTCCTGCCTAATGAATATGACTCAAGATTTCTTTCAGCCAAAGTAAAACAGATTCACCATATTGGGTTGACTTTTAAGGAGCCTAAACATTTGTGATGCTTGTATTGACAAGCAGACCAGCTAGACAGAGTCAGAGCTGGATTGGATCTGAAGCCTTTCATGGAAGCAAGATGGAACTTATATACATACAGAAAGATAGTGGGAAAGATGCAGAGATGGTCAAGTAGTCTGAATAGGACTGGGGTAATTAGTGATGTAATCAAGGGTGGGTGGGAAACAGGTGGAGGCAATTAGGAGGTATCAGACAATGGAGAACTGGAATCTGAAGCAGATGGGGCAATCCTGAAGTAACAGGTAATGGAGGGTCAGGCTAGGTTAAGGGTAACAGATTTGGATATGAAAAACAAAATTAAGGGGGAAGATTCAAGGAGAGTTCAAGCAGGTTCCCAGAGTCTGTATCCCATCACTCTGGTGTATTCAAAGTTGTCCCATTAAGGAGGTGATTTCATATTGATTCAGAAATTCTTCCATGGCTCCATATTTTTCCAGAGTTCCTCTGACATCTGTTGAATATCCTCAGTGTTATATAATCTTCCTTTCTAAGAGATGGATAGATTTTTGGACACCATTAAAAGATATTGGCAACCAAGTCTTGAACTGAGGAAGTTCAAGTGTGGTGGAAGTGTGGTGGGCAAAGTGCTAGAATTGGTGTCAGGACTAGCTAAGTTTGAACCTCACCTCTAACAATTACTGCTCTATAAACTTGGCTATGTAAATAATAATAATAATAATAATAGCAAGTCTTTCTATGGCACCTACTGTCATGCACTATGCTAAGTACTTTACAAAGATTTGATCCTCACAACTCTGGGGGTAGCTGCAATTATTATCCCAGTTTTTCAATTCAGGAAAATGATACCAATTGTTTAGTATATAGTTGGTTGGTTGGTTGGTTGATGTCCTTCATTCTTGAAGGGGAACGAAATGATATTACCATGGTAAACTCAAGTTTCAGTACTTCTGACTATAGCTGATCAGACCAATATGAGCTTGGAATGCTCTACCACAGATTGGGCATAGATAGTCCGTGTGAATATTTAGGGTGAATACTCCAAGTCTGTGCATCCTATGTTTATTTTGTGCTGTCTCAATTCTGCTTTGCTCACAGAACACAGCACATTTTCTGATGTGGCCATGCCTTGATGAACAGTCCTGTGCCAGTATCTCCCATGTCACATAATCAATTCCAAAGTTCTTGAGAGAGACCTTGAGTGTGTCCTTGTATCACTTCTTCTGACCACTATGTGATTGCCTGTCCCATGCAAGTTCTCCATAAAATAGTCTTTTTTTGGCAAGCTTACATTTTGCATTCAAACAATGTGGCCAGCCCATTGGAGTTGCGTTCTCTGAAGCATAGTTTGAATGCATGGCAGTTCAGCTCGAGCAAGGACTTCAGTGTCTGGTACCTTATTTTGCCAGGTGATCTTCAGAATCTTACTAAGACAGTTCAAATGAAAGTGATTCAGTTTCCTGGCCTGGTGCTGGTAGACTGTCTATGTTTCACAGGTCAGCACAATAGCTCAATAGACCTTCAGTTTGGTGGTCAGTCTAATACCTCTTCTCTCCCAAACTTTTCTTCAGAGCCTCCCAAACACTGAACTGTCTTGGAAATGTGTGTCAAGCTCATTGTAAATGTGTACATCTCTGGAAAGTACGCTACCAAGATAAGTGAACTTATCCACAGCATTCAAAACTTCTCCATTTGTTGTAACTGATGGTTCTACATATGGATGGTGTGGTGGTGCCTGATGGAGCTCCTGTGTTTTCTTGATGTTAATTATTAGACCAAAATTAGCACAGACAGCAGAGAACTGACCCATTCTTTGTTGCATCTCAGCTTCAGAGGCTGCATTGAGTGCACAATCATCTGCAAACAGAAAATCGTGCAACAACACTCCCTCCACTTTGGTCTTGACTTATATCCTTTTCAAATTGAAGAACTTACCATCAGTACAGTATTTGACCTTGATGCCATGTTCATCCTCATTGAAAGCATTTGAAAATAAGGCTAAAAACATTATTCTAATAAGCATGGGAGCAAGCACACAGCCCTGTTTCACTCCATTGGTGACTGGCAAGTACAAGAGCCTTGTCCAGTCTCCAGAATCTGGGCAAACATGCCATCATGAAACTGACGTGCAATACTGATGAACTTCTCTGGGCAATCAAATTTTGACATAATTTTCCATAAGCCCTCATGACTAACAATGTCAAAGGCTTGGTCAGAGCTGCAAACGTTGTATACAGGCCTCCATTCTCCTCCTGGAATTTCTCCTGGACTTGTCAAGCAACAAACACCATATCAATTGTTCCTTGGCCATTTCTGAAGCCACAATGGCTCTCAGGTATATGACCATCTTCCAGGTGAGGGATCAGCCTAGCAAAATCTTACCAGCAGTGACTAAGAGAGAGATCCCCCTGTGATTTTCACAGGACAATTTATTCCCTTTACCTTTATAGAGATGAACAACGGAGGCACCCTTGAACTCCTAGGGGATAACCTCCTCTTGACATACAACCTGGAAAATTTCAGTCAGCTTTTGTATGAGCAATGGTCCCCCTACTTATAAATCTCAGCTGGAATAGAATCAGCACCAGGTGATTTGCCTCATGAAAGGAGCTTAATGGTGCTCAAAACCCTTCTTCATTTGGAAGCTCAGCTAAGAAGGGATTGACTTCAACCTGAGGTAAATGGTCAGTGACTTCAGCATTGATTGATGATGATCTGTTTAGAATACTATGGAAGTGTTCCATTCATCTCTCTAGGATCATGTCCTCATCACTAAAAAATGTGGTTGCATCAGCACTGAGTAATTGTGATGCACCATAGGCTTTTAGTCCATAAATAGCTTTCAGGGATTCATAAAAGTGCTTTGGATTGTTACTATCAACATAAAACTGAATTTCATCTGCCTTCTTACTACATCTCTCTAAGCTTTGCTTGTACTTTGCTTTTGATGGAATTAAATGCTGCCTTCTTAGAGGTGGATGAACTATCCTGCTGGCAAATCCTGTGAAGTTATCATTTTTCATTTAGCAGCTTCTGAATTTCCTCATCATTTTCATCCAACCAGTCTTAGTGTTTGCTAGTGTTCTGACCCAGATGAGTAAACATAGTGCTATACACAAAATCTCTGAAAGCTGTGCACTCCTTTTCTGCTTCACTGTTGCCAAATACGTGTTGGCTCAACTTTCCCTCCAAGTTAGCAACAAACTGTTCACACTCAGAGAAGAGCTCCAATTTGCTGACATTAATTCTTCTAGTAGTCAGTTTGCCTTTGGGGCAGCACTTTTGATGGATGCAAATATTTAGCTTAGAAAGGATAAGTCTATGATCAGTCCAGCACTCTGCACCACACATTGCCTTTGTCACTCTCACATCTTGTCTGTCTCTTCCACTTACAATCAGTCTATTAGATGCCAATATTTGCTGCAAGGGTTCACCCATGAAGTTTTATTGTGTTTAGGTAAATGGAAAACAGTGTTGGTGATAAGACAATCATACAATGCACAAATCTTCAGCAGTAAATGACCATTACTGTTGCTGTTTCCAATTCTATTTCTCCCTAGGACTCCCTGCCAAGTCTTGTAGTCTGAGCCTACTCTAGCATTAAAGTCACCCAGAATTATAAGCTTCTCCTCTTTGGCACATTGATGATAAGAGTCTCTAGGTCTTCATAAAACTTTTCTTTGATCTCATCAAGGTTCGTCTTGGTGGGAGCATAAGCACTGATGATGGTGGAGTGACGTTTTCCTGCAAGTGGCAATTGAATTGGCATAAGCCTGTCATTCACTCATTTTGACAGGCATACAAGTTTGCTGATTAGATTAGTTTTGATTGCAAAACCTACATCAACTTTCAGGTGCTCCCCTTCACTTCACCCACTCCAGAAAAATGTGTATCCAGCTCCAACTTCAACAAGCTAGCCTTCATTTGCCAGCCTTGTTTCACTCAAAGCTGCTATTTAGATGCGATACCTGTTGAGTTCTCTTGCAACAAGAGCAGTTCGTCTTTCAGGTCTACTGAATATTGTGTTGTTTATAAGGGTGCACACTTTCTATGTGCTGATGGTGAGTGGAATCATCTTTGCAGATGTTTTTGTATATTTTGTACATTTTTTTGTGTTTCAACCACAGAGTTTGATTCCCTGCCTGCCACAGTAATCAGGTCAGGGTTGGATAAATAGGCAATTTTTAAGGCATCTTTTCTAGCCCCCTTCCTTATACCAGGACAAGAGCAGTGCAATCCTTAGAAGGCTGCTCAGATACCCAGGTGACTGCCAATACCTTCTGCTGCTTCCAGTGAGAAACAACTCTATGGCCTGGGCTGCCTGTGTACAGGGTTGTCACTACAGGCCCTAGTGTATCAGTACCTGCTGCTTCATTACTTATCTGTCAGCACAGGACTTTGGGGTATAATAGTAAAATGGTATGGTTGATGTCTTTTGATTCATGCATAAATTAGATTTAAAAATGAGGCAGAGTTGCATGAAGTTGTCAGCCTTACTCTCTCCTCATAATAATAATAATAATATGAATAATAATATCTCATCATAATTCAGTTTCAGGGCAGAGTCAAAATGATAGGTGTTGGCTCAGGAAGTAGTGAATAACCTAGGCATCTTCAGTGTCTAACCAAGCTCTAAGTACTCCACATCCCCTGCTTCAGCTGCCTTCATGGTCATTGGAACAAATTTTTGTCATGTGCCCATTTCACCAGGAATGCTTGGGGTAGACACACCTGTAACTCACCAATGGGTTTGGGACCCCTTCATTACCCTCAACCTGGTTTGGCCCATCTGCAGAAATGGTTTACTGGAGTGTGGCTGCTGTGTGTGCTGCAGTATCTCAGAGTCACAGGTGAGAGTTGGGTGGAACAGGTGGACACCAAAGGTGGAAAGCAGCCCAGAAAATGGCTTGGCAGCCATCAAACCAAAGGTACTGATCCTCCTTGAACCCAGAATGGTTATTGATTGACTGATTCAGGTAAACAGAGGTTAAGTAAAATCACTTGACCAAAGTGTCAGAGGTTGCAAGTATCTGAGATTAGATTTGAACTAAGGTCTTGAGTTTAGCTCTACTACTCTATCTACTATGCCATCTAACTGCCTTTGTCATATAACTTCTCTGAGATGAACATCAGGTTCTTTTGCCTATGAAATAGACATGAATATATTGGGAATACCTACAGCATAGGATTGTGATGAGACTCAAATGAAACATTGTGAGCACAGCACTTGGCAAATTTTGGAGTAACATATTTTCTGATGAATATAGCAGCTAATAAACATACCCTTATGCCATCCTGCACCAAAGTTTGACTTTAAATTAATGAGACACATTTTTATAAAGCTATTTGTCAGCTATCTTTGAAGACCCATATTAACAAAAACCTATGTTTAAATTCTCTTTGAATAGTCCCAGTTTGAGAAAGTCTCACTGGATGACTGTTCAGGTAACATAATATGGTTAAAATAGGTTATTAATTCTTCCTAAATCATATAATGATTCTATCTATTTCTCCCTTTCTCTTCCCAATATATTCCTCTCTCATCCTTTAATTTTATTTTTTTTTAGATATCATTCCTTCCTATTCAACTCACCCTGTGCCCTCTGTCTCTATGTATGTAATCCCTCTAACTACTGAAATACTGAGGAAAGTCTGAAGAGTTACAAATATTATCTTTTATGTAGGAATGTAAACAGTTCAACTTTAGTAAGTCCCTTATGATTTCTCTTTCCTGTTTACCTTTTCATGCTTCTCTTGATTTTTTTGTTTTAAAGTCCAACTTTCTATTCAGCTCTGATTTTTTCATAAGAGTGCTTGAAAGTCCTCTATTTCATTGAATGACCATTTTTTTCCCCTGAGTATTATACACAGTTTTTCTAGGTAGATGATTCTTGGTTTTAATCCCAGCTCCTTTGACTTCTGGAATATCGTATTCCACACCCTTTGATCCCTTAATGTAGAAGTTGGTAGATCTTGTATTATCCTGATTGAATTTCCGCAATACTTGAATTGTTCCTTTCTGGTTGCTTCCCATATTTTATCCTTGACTTGGGAACTCTGGAATTTGGCTACAATATCCCTAAGAGTTTTCCTTTTCAGATCTCTTTCAGGAGGCAATTAGTGGATTCTTTCAATATTTATTTTACCCTCTGGTTCTAAAATATCAGGGCAGTTTTCCTTGATAATTTCTTGAAAGATGATGTCTATGTTCTTTTTTTAATCATAGCTTTCAGGTACTCCCATCATTTCTAAATTGTCTTTCCTGGAAGTATTTTCCAGGTCAGTTATTTTTCCAAGAGATATTTCACATTGTCTGTTATTTTTCATTCCTTTGGTTCAGTTTTATAATTTCTTGATTTTTCACTGTCATTAGCTTCCATTTGCTCCATTCTAATCTTTAAGGAATTATTTTCTTCAGTGAGCTTTTGCATCTCCTTTTCTATCTAGTCAGTTCTGCTTCTTAAGGCATTCTTTTCCTCATTGGCTTTTTGGATCTCTTTTGCCATATGGGTTAGTCTATTTTTTAAAGTGTTATTATCTTCAGCATTTTTCGGGTCTCCATTAACAAGCAATTAACTCATTTTTCATAATTTTTTTGCAGCATTCTCATTTCTTTTCACAATTGTTGTTCTACTTCTCTTACTTGATTTTCAAAATCCTTTTTGAGCTCTTCCATGGCCTGAAACCAATTCATATTTTTCTTGGAGACTTTGGATGGAGGAACTCTGACTTTACTTTCTTCTGTTTGTGTGCTTTGGTCTTTGGTCTTCCTTGTCAACAAAGTAAGATTCCATAGCCTGATTCTCTTTTTGGTTTTGGTCATTTCCCCAGCCATTTACTTGATCTTTGAGCTCTTTGTCAAGGTAGTTCTCTGCTTCCAGTAGAGGTGGGAGGTGTACTGTTAACAGCTGGATTCTCTCATAACCTGTGGGCTTAGAGCTCTAGAAACAGTGGCTGCAGCTGTCTCTGCTGCTACTGTGGCTGCAGTGAGTTCCTCCATCCCTTCCCCCCTCTGCCTCCCTGGGACTGGGGCCAGATCACTCTATTCTCCTATTCTAGTCCCACAGGCTCTTCTCACTGACTTTCTAATTTATCCTCAGTGTTTTGGGGTCATGAAGTCTAGAAACCATCACAGATGTGAGAAATTCAGTGTCCTGAAGGCTGGCTCAGGTCTCCTTTATGCACTCATGGCCCACACTGGACTGTGCTCTGCGCCTAGTGTGGCACAATAGACACTTCTCAGAGACCTTCCAGGCTGTCTTGTGCTGTAGATTTGCTTCACTCCATCATTCTGTGGGTTCAGCAGCTCCAGAATTTATTTAGAGTCATTTTTTACAGGTATTTGACTGGGCTTGGCGGGAGCATTCTAGAAAGTCCATGCTATTACTCTGTCATCTTGACTGCCCAAAAATTTTATTGTATTTAGAACTATGAACTGTTTAAATGATCAAATGCAAAGTATAGTCATAATGATGACTATCTTGATGATAACCTTGAAAATTCTTTAGTGAAAATTCTTTATTCAAGGTACCTGTGTTTGTTTTGTGTTTATTTTTTTTAATGCAGAATATTAAAATGTTATTTTGCATATGTTATATGCATATATAATGCTAATTAAATATCTTTTATATCTTTTGCTTTATGATCATCTTCATTCCCAAATCTACCTTTACCCAAGAAGTCAGCCCTTCTATTAAGTATTTTAAAAGGACCAAAAGAAGTAGTTCAGCAAAATCAATCAATACAACTGTCTTTCAGTACATGTCACATTTTATAAACCCAGTCCCCCATCTCTTCAACAAGCAAGGGAACTCTATTTTCTCACCTCTTCTATGAGTTCAAGCTTAGTCAGTATAGTATATAGAGTTTATTTCAATTTTTCTTAGTTTTCTTCCTTCTATTTCCATTATTATAGTCCTTATGTTTCTTGTTTTCTGGTTCTACTTACATTACTCTGTATCACTCAGTTAAAGCAAATAACTAAACTAGGAGTGTAGCATGAACTCATAGGCTTTTGAATGAGTGCACCTGGTTTCAATCCATGGTTTTGCTTTTTTGTTGTTCTTTGTTTGTTTTTGTTTTGTGACTTGATTACCCATGTGGTCTTGAAGAAGTAATCACTCTGGTTCTTATACTTCATTAATGAAATAAAAATGGTGAACTAAACAGCCTCCAAAGTCTCTTCTGTTTCTAAATTTTAATTTTAAATTTTCCCTGATTCTCTGAATATATTATATTACCTTTTCATATAGTGCAGTAATCATCTACCGTATACTAGATGCTTAATAAATGTTTAATGACTAACTTTCATATACTAAACCCATTCCCAAATCAATGAACTCCTTTGTTTCAAATTCTTTTCTATCATGAAAGGGAAGTTGTAAATATGTTGCAAACATGCAAATATGTAAATAAGTACATAGGACTTATTTTTCTGTCTTTCATCTCCTTAGGTTTTAATCTTAGCAGTTGGACATTTGAATCAATTAGCATAAATATTTTATTCACATTATTTGCATAATTCCAAATTGTTTTCCAAATGATTAGACTAATTCATAAATGCACTAGTCTATCACTATGCCTCTCTAAGCTCCACCAGTAGACGCAATTTCTATTTTGTACATTCTTAAAAAATTTTATGAGTATAAGGTAAAATGTCAGAATTGTTTTGATTTTATTCTTCTTATTTCTAATTATTTGGATCACTCCTTCCTAAGGTCATTGGGAGTCTGCAATTCTTTTGTTTTTAAAATACCACTCATTTACATCTTTTAAGCACTCATCCATTTCCCAAGTAATGAAAAACATTTTTGTCAGTGAATTCAGGAAAAGGTATAGATGACATGCTTATCATATTTGCAGACAACACAAAGTTTAGAGGGAGAGAAAAATGTCAAATGACAGTTGAGATCTAAATATATCCTGACAGGATACAGCCTTAGTCCAATCTAATAAGAAAAAATGTAATGGGGATAAATGTAAAGTCCTATATCAGAGCTGGAAAAAAAAAAAACAAAGAAAAAAGAAATCAGAGTTATAAGAAGGGAAAATCATGGCTAGACAGTATTTTGAAAAATATCTGAGGAACTTAGTTAACTTGAACATTGATATGTGTTTATACTGATGCAGAAGCACACCACATCAACTAATGTGATTTAAGCAGCCTGAGATTGAGAGATCTAGCCAATTAGTCAGTCATCACATATTTATTAAGCTCCTTCTTGGAGCCAAATACCTCTGTTCTAAGCAGTGGAGATATAAAGAAAGGCAAAGTGTAGTCTCTGTTCTCAAGGAACATACAGTTTAATGGATGAGAAAACTATGTAGAAACAAAATGTATACAGGATAAACTGGAGGTATTCAACAAAAGGAAGGCACTAGTATTAAAAAGGATAGAAGAAGGCTTCCTATAGAAGGTAAAATTTGTATTGGGATTTGAAGAAAGTCAGGAGGCAAAGATAAAGGGAGATAGAGTTCCAGGAATGGGAGGATATTCAGTGAAATGGAATGAAATATTTTCATATGACTCTAAATTGCTTTCATTCGTGTCTAATGGTAGCCACATCTAGGGTGAAGGGGAGGGAAAGAAAAATGAAAAAAAAAGAAAAAAAGGAAATTTATGTGATAGCTTTATTATATGTGTAGAAGGAATAACACATTGTACATAATAGATCTGTGATTTCAGGTTCAACCATATTTTATTATACTATGTTATGAAATTCTTGTTTTATTCCATAAATTGAAAATAAAATAAATGTGAAAAACTTAAATTCATAAGAAATAAAAAGAGATGGAATGAAGTGAGGAGACAAAATGTCTTGTACAAGGAGCCAACCTTGAGACTGGTGTTGCTGGATCACATAGTGCATGATGGGGAGTAATGTGGTAAGAAAACTAGAAAGCTATATAGTATTCATGAATAGTGAATTTTGGATGATCTCTCCCATGCTCTGATTATATTAATAGTTAAATCATGTGTATCACATTTTAGAAAATACACAAATAAACTGGATAATGTCCAGAGCTGGGCCACTAGGATAGTGAAGGAATTATTCAGTGTCCTAATGAAAGCTGGTTAAAGGAATTTGAGGTGTTTATCCAAGAGAAAAGAAGACTGCTTGGGGAGGGATCATAGTATTTGTCATTCATCATGCTATTGACTGCTATGTAGAACACAGATCAGTCATTTTCTATTTCATCCCAGAAGGCCAAACTGTGAGAAAAGAACAGAAATTACAGGATGACAGAATTCAGCTTGATATCAGGTAAAACTTCCTAACAAAATTTAAAGGAAATTAAATGAGCTGCCATGGGAAGGACTAGGTTGTCCACTCCATGTCCTGGCCTTAAGTGAAGTTGAATGACAATGGGTTTTGTTTTGTTTTGTTTTGTTTTGAGTATAGAGGTTTATATCTATTCAGGGATAAGTTGGGCTAGAAGAATTCTGAAATCACTTTTCATTTCTGAAATTTTTAGTTTCATGATTCTGTAAATTTACTTCTAAGCAATGAGATAGCATAGTTCAATGGAAATGACAATGGAAGGCCTGGGTTCACATTTAGCTTTTGTCACTTATTGGCTTTTCTTCTCTCTTTGGGATTTTCATCTCTTTGTACCTTAGTTTCCTCATTTATAAAATAAATGAAAGCTTTTAGACAGGATGATCCTTTCCATCCTAAATTTATTATCTTGCCTGGCACATGAAGTAATTTCAAGGGAGCCAATTTCTTGTTCAAAATTGGTTTCACTTAATTTTTTCTCAGTTTTTCCTTTTGAAGAAAAAAATCTTTAAAAATTACCACAGGGCATTAAAAATTTCAAGAAGCTACATAATCCATGGCAATTAACTCAGTCACTCTGCAGTATTTATGAGCAACCTTCACATGCCCTGAGCCAAACTTGCCTTTTCACCAGATGTACTGCCCTGTTATGTTGCTCTCTGAGGTCACTGATTCCATCAAATCAGAAGAAAGAACCATTATGAATTACAACAATCCTACCAGGAGAAATGGTCAGTCAACTATTAGATTATTCTCCTATTTCAATGGATCCAATGCTGTAGTGTAGTCAAAATATAAAGGAAAAGGAGGAGATACAAAAAGGTACCATGTAGTTGCATAGATTTTATTACATTTTGTAGCTGTGGTTTATAGCTTGATAAGTAAACTTATTGGGTAACCTGGAAAAGGTGGAATACAAAATCAGTTTTAACTAAAAGAAAAGATGATACTTATTATAGGTTGCATATCATGCAAATAGATAAGTTTGGCTTCTTAAATGGTGATGATGATACAGGGCATCAAGCCCACCCTAATTAAATTGAACCCTGATCCACTAGTAATCTAAAAAGAAGTAAGAGGAATATTAGTTAGAGGAAAAGCTCAGAATGCAGCTGATCTCTGTAGTGAATCCACACCCCTGGCATGTCTCTCTGTCTGTCAGTCTCTCTGTTTATGTTTCTGTATTTTTTATGTTCAGATTTTCTTAAGGCAAAAGATAAAATAAGTATTGATGCACACTGTTTTACATCAAAGACATTTATAAATTATTTCAACTTCCTGAGATGTTTGCTGTAATAAAATAAAAGATAATAAAATAAAACTAATTATATAGTGACCTCATCTGAAAGTGCATGCATTTCATATTGGTAGCACTCCACCTCTCTATTAAAAAAACCCACAGAAATACATTTTCTCCCCCTCATATCCCCACCAAAGGGGAGGAGGGCAATTAAAAACAAACTCTTAAAAACTATTTGGGGGGCAGAGCCAAGACGGCAGAGTAGAAAGACACATATGCTAGCTCCAAACACACAGCCCACAAAATATCTGTAAAAAAGAACTCCCAACAAATTCTGGAGCAGCAGAAGGCACAGAACAATGGAGTGGATGAGATTTCTGTTCCAGGGAGCCCTGACAACCTGATGCAAAAGGTCAGTCATGCTGCGGACCCAGAGCCCAGCCCAGCCCTGCCTTGGCCACACAGCACTGAGAGGAGCAGATCCAAGCAGGCTTCAGGGACTGAATCTCCAGTGGCCACAGGGGTACCTCCACCCACGGGCCCCAAAGGTTGGTGAGAGGGTCTTCTTGGCTTGCTGAGAGCGGAGTGGGGTGCCCCCATAACTCAGGCCTCCTCTGGAGGCAGCAGCAGAGGCAGGAGCAGACCAGGGCTCCCCAAGCAGGCAGGAGCCTGGATTCATTGTTGAAAGTCTCTGCATAAACCCCGTGAGGGAACTGAGCCCCTTGAGGTGGCCCTTGCCCCACCTGAGCACCTAAATTTAATCTCACACTGAATAGAAGCCCCACCCCTGCCAAAAGTCCAGAGGCTGGGAAGCAGCATTTGAATCTCAGACCCCAAGCACTAGCTGGGCAGAACTGGAGGACAGGTGGGTGTGGAGAGGAAACTCAGAAGTCAAGTAACCCACTGGGAAAATGCCCAGAAAAGGGGGGAAAAATAAGACTATTGAAGGTTACTTTCTTGGTGAAGAGGTAATTCATCCCTTCCTTTCTGATGAGGAAGAAAAAATGCTTATCATCAGGGAAAGACACAGAAGTCAAGGCTTCTGTATCCCAGCCCACTCAATGGGTTCAGGCCATGGAACAGCTCAAAAAGGATTTTGAAAATCAAGTAAGAGAGGTGGAGGAAAAACTGGGAAAAGAAATGAGAGAAATGAAAGAAAAGCATGAAAAGCAGGTCAACACCTTTCTAAAGGAGAGCCAAAAAAATGCTGAAGAAAATAACACCTTGAAAAATAGGCTAACTCAATTGGCAAAAGAGGTTCAAAAAGCCAATGAGGAGAAGAAGGCTTTAGAAAGCAGAATTAGACAAATGGAAAAGGAGGTTCAAAAGCTCACTGAAGAAAATAGTTCTTTCAAAATTAGAATGGAACAGATGGAGGCTGATGATTTTATGAGAAACCAAGAAATCACAAAACAAAACCAAAAGAATGAAAAAATGGAAGATAATGTGAAATATCTTATTGGAAAAACAACTAACCTGGAAAATAGATCCAGGAGAGACAATTTAAAAATTATGGGCCTACCTTAAAGCCATGATCAAAAGAAGAGCCTAGACATCATCTTTCATGAAATTATCAAGGAAAACTGCCCTGAGATTCTAGAACCAGAGGGCAAAATAAATATTCAAGGAATCCACAGATCACTGCCTGAAAGAGATCCAAAAAGAGAAACTCCTAGGAACATTGTAGCCAAATTCCAGAGTTCCCAGGTCAAGGAGAAAATATTGCAAGCAGCTAGAAAGAAACAATTCAAGTATTGTGGAAATACAATCAGGATAACAGAAGATCTAGCAGCATCTACATTAAGGGATTGACGGGCGTGGAATAGGATATTCCAGAAGTCAAAGGAAGTAGGATTAAAACCAAGAATCACCTACCCAGCAAAACTGGGTATAATACTTCAGGGGAAAAAATGGTCTTTCAATGAAATAGAGGACTTTCAAGCATTCTTGATGAAAAGACCAGAGCTGAAAAGAAAATTTGACTTTCAAACACAAGAATGAAGAGAGGCATGAAAAGGTAAACAGCAAAGAGAAGTCATAAGGGATTTACTGAAGTTGAACTGTTTACATTCCTACATGGAAAGACAATATTTGTAACTCTTGAAGCTTTTCAGTATCTGGGTACTGGGTGGGATTACACACACACACACATGCACATGCACATGCACACACACCCACACACATAGAGACAGAGTGCACAGAGTGAATTGAAGAGGATGGTATCATATCTTTAAAAAATGAAATCAAGCAGTGAGAGAGAAATATATAGGAGAAGAAAGGGAGAAATGAAATGGGGCAAATTATCTCTCATAAAAGAGGCAAGCATAAGACTTTTTAGTGGAGGGAAAAAAGAGGGGAGGTGAGAGAAAAACATGAAGTTTAGTCTCATCACATTCCACTAAAGGAAGGAATAAAATGCACATTCATTTTGGTATGAAAACCTATCTTACAATACAGGAAAGTGGGGGAGAAGGGGATAAGCAGGGTGGGGGGGATGATGGAAGGGAAGGCATGGGGAGGAGGGAGCAACTTGTGGTCAACACTCATGGGGAGGGACAGGATCAAAAGAGAGAATAGAAGTAATGGGGGACAGGATAGGATGGAGGGAAATATAGTTAGTCTTATACAACACTACTATTATGGAAGTAATTTGCAAAACTACACAGATTTGGCCTATATTGAATTACTTGCCTTCCAAAGGGAAGGGGTGGGGAGGGAGGGAGGAAGAGAAGTTGGAACTCAAAGTCTTAGGAACAACTGTCGATTAATGTTCTTGCTGCTAGGAAATAAGAAATATAGGTAAAGAGGTATAGAAAGTTATTTGGCCCTACAGGACAAAAGAGAAGATGGAGACAAGGGCAGAGAGGGAGGATAGAAGAGAGAGCAGATTGGTGATAGGGGCAACTAGAATGCTTGGTGTTTTGGAGGGGGAGGGGACAAAAGGGGAGATAATTTGGAACCCAAAATTTTGTGAAAATGAATGTTAAAAGTTAAATAAATAAAAAACATTTAAAAAAAAAAACTATTTGAATGGCAGAGTCAAGATGGTGGAGTAATAGCACCAGATTTCTAGAGTGCTGCCCCGAAGCCCAGCTAAACACCTGTAAAAATGGTTATAAACAAATTCTGGAACTTCAGAACCCACAGAATGACAGAGTGAAGCAAATCTCCAGCCCAAGACAGCCTGGAAGGTCACTGGAAGGGTCCATTGCTCCACACAGGAGGTAGGGTGCAGCCCAGCATGGTCCATGCTGGCACAGACAGGACCTAAGCAGACCTTGGGGAGACTGAATCTCTTGCACCTGTGCCAGTTTTGAGACTTCAGGACCCTAAAATGCAGAGGACATATTGGAAGGTCCATAGAAAAAGCCTGTGGGATGAGGGTGGGAGAGTGGAGGGGTCTGGCCCCAGCCAGGGGGAAGGGGACTGAGGAACCCATTGCAGCCACAGCAGCAGCAGGGGCAACTGCACCTGTTTCTGAAGCTCCAGACCCACAGATTGAGGGAGAATCCATCTGCTACCTCCCCTCCCCCGCTGGAAGCAGAGATGTACCTTGACAAAGAGCTCAAAAGTTAAGTAGATGGCTGGTGACATAAGCAAAAAATGAAAAAAAAGGATAAGACTATAGAATCTTACTTTGGTGACAAAGAAGATCAAAATATGCAAACAGAAGACAACAAAGTCTGAGTTCCTTCATCCAAAGCCTCCAAGAAAATAGTAATGGGTCTCAGGTCATGGAAGAGCTCAAAAAGGATTTGAAAATCAAGTAAGAGGAGTGGAGCAAAAATTGTGAAGAGAAATGAGAGTGATGCAAGAAAATTTTGAAAAATGAGTCAACTGCTTGCTAAAGGAGACTCAAAAAAATTCTGAAGAAAATAACACTGTAAAAAATAGAGTAACCCAAATGACAAAGGAGATTCAAAAAGCCAATGAGGAGAAGACTGCCCTAAGAAGTAGAATTGACCAGATGGAAGAGGAGATGCAAAACCTCACTGAAGAAAATAATTCCTTTACAAATTAGAATGGAGCAGATCGAGGCTAAAGACTTTATGAAAAATCAAGAAATTATAAAAAAAAACTGAAGGAGTGAAAAAAATAGCAGACAATTGGGAAATATCTCATTGGAAAAATAACTGACCTGGAAAATACTTTCAGGAGATACAGTTTAAAAATGATGGGAGTACCTGACAGCTATGATTAAAAAAAGAGGATAGACATCATCTTTCAAGAAATTATCAAGGAAAACTGCCCTGATATTCTAGAACCAGAGGGTAAAATAAATATTGAAAGAATTCAACAATTGCCTCCTGAAAGAGATCCCCAAAGGAAAACTCCTAGGAATATTTTAGCCCAATTCCAGAGCTCCCAGGTGAAGGGGAAAATATTGCAAGGAGTCAGAAAGAAACAATTTGAGTATTATGGAAATACTATCAGGATAACACAAGATCTAGCAGCTTCTCCATTAAGGAATCACAGGGCTTGCGATATTCCAGAAGTCAAAGGAACTAGGATTAAAACTAAGAATCACCTACCCAGCAAAACTGAGTATAATACTTCTGGGACAAAAATTGTCATTCAAGGAAATAGAGGACTTTCAAATATTCTTTAGAAAAAGACCAGAGAGCGCGGCAGGGCGGAGGGGACCAGAGGAGCCCGAGAGTGGCGGGCGAGACCAGCGGAGCAGGAGATAAGCCAGGCCGAGCCGGTGAGAGCCGCTGAGTGCCAGACATCAGCGCAGCAGCCCTTGAAATCTTCAGCCTGAAGACGGACTTCGGTGGGTCACTACTTGAACTTCCAGGAACTGGGATGGCAGAGTGATCAGTAAGTGCTCTCTCCTCCCCCCTGATGACCGTGAGGGAACCATAAAATTCTTCCCCAGATTAATCCTGGATCAGCGGGAACAGCAGAAGGGGGCGGGTGGTCTCATAACACCAGAGGCTGGAAAAGTGGCAAGAGGGGATTCTTCCTACTGTGGCGGAGGCGATCTGGAGGGACAGACGACCCAGGGCAGAGAAAATTCGCACTGAGACCCAGGCAAGCCTCAGAGCCGGGAGATGAGCCCCAGGAGGGGCGGGAACACACGTTAGCTTCTAGGCGTGCCCCAGCGCTCCAGGGGAAAAGGGAAGACAATAGGGAAGCTGGGATCACCCCCTGACCTTGCCTTTGCCTCAAGTCAGCTGAGGAGATATCCTGAGAGCAGACCACCCCTCCCACACACCTAACAAGCTAACCCCAGGGTTGATCTGGGAAACAAAAAACAAAAGCCTGCTTTTAGCCTAGACACACATCAGCTCAACTTAAAGATCTGTACCTTCTGACTGAAAGAACCAAAAGCTACAACACTCAGCCAACATCATGAATTGGAAAAATCAGACGAAAAGTGAAAAAACCATAGAATCTTTCTATGGGGATAAGGACCAAAACACAAACACCAAAGAGGTTAGGGCTGAGACTGTACTTCCATCTGAAACCTCAGATGGGACTATGAATTTCTCGCAAGCACAACTAGATTACCTGGAACGCCTGAAGAAGGATATAAAAGAAAAACTGGCCAATGATTTTAAAACTATAAAAAAAGAATTCACTGATGAGAACATCACCCTGAAAAAGAAAATTGAAGAAATGGAAAAGGAAGTTCAAAAATTAACTGGAGAGAATAATTCCCTAAAAGGAAGAGCTAATCAAATGGAAAAGGAAACCCAAAACCTAATTGGGAAAATTGATCAGATGGAAAAGGAAACCCAAAACCTAACTGGGAAAATTGGTCGAATGGAAAAAGAAGTACAAAAATTAAATGGAGAAAATAGCTCCTTAAAGGGAAAAATTGGTCAGATGGAAAAGGAGATGGAAAAGCTAACTGAAGAAAACACTACGACGAAGATTAGAATTGGGCAAGTAGAAACTAATGACTCAATGAGGCAACAAGAATCAGTCAAACAAAATCTAAAGAATGAAAAGATAGAAGAAAATGTAAAATATTTAATTGGAAAAACAACTGACCTGGAAAATAGATCCAGGAGAGAAAATCTAAGAATTATTGGCCTGCCAGAAACCCATGATGAAGAAAAGAGTCTGGACAATATCTTCCAGGAAATCATCAAGGAAAACTGTCCAGAAGTACTAGACTCAGAGGGCAAAATAGTCATCGAAAGAATCCACCGTTACCCTCCCGAAAGGGATCCCAAACTCAAAACCCCAAGAAATATCGTTGCCAAATTCCAGAGCTATCAAGTGAAGGAGAAAATACTACAAGCAGCCAGAAAGAAACAATTCAAATATCAAGGACACACAGTCAGGATCACACAGGACCTTGCAGCTTCTACATTAAAAGATCGAAAGAATTGGAACCCAATATTCCGTAAGGCAAAGGAGTTGGGACTTCAACCAAGGATCAACTACCCAGCAAAGTTCAGCATAACATTTCAGGCAAGGAGAAAGTCATTCAACGAAATAAGGGATTTCCAGAGCTTCCTGACCAAAACACCAGAACTCAATAGACAATTTGATCTTCAAATGCAGGTCTCCAGAGAATCATAAAAAGGTAAACAGAGGGGAAAAAACAAAAACAAAAACTTGCTACTCAATTAGGGCAAACTATTTACCTCCCTATAAGGGAAGATGATACCTGATAATCTTGAGAACTGTGCAGCTATTATGATAAAAGGGATATATGTAGAGGGAACGGGCATAAAGTAAATGATGTCATGTCAAAAATATGATTTAAGTATGAGAAGGGAATGTAATAAGAGGTGTGGAAAGGGGGAAGCAGAAAATGGCAAATTATATCACAGGAAGAAGTACAAAACTATAGTAGAGGGAAGGAGGGGAGGGAGATGAGCATTGTTTGAGAGGTACTCTCATCTGATTTGTTCAAAGGAGGGAACAATAATCTTAAGTAGATAAGCGTAACTAGCTCTATAGGTAGTAGGAGGGGAAGGGGGAAGAAGGGGAGGGTAGCTAAAAGGGAGGAAAGAAGCAATAAGAGTAAAGGGGACTAAAAGGGAGGGGGGTCAAAAGAAGGAGGGGAAGGCTGCAGGAGGAGGGGGAGAAAAGTGAATACTATTGAGGAGGGGAAGGGAGACGGGAGAGCTAAAAGCACAAATGGTGGGAAAGAGGTTGGAGGGAAATACACAGATTGTAATCATAACTGTGAATGTGAATGGAATGAACTCTCCCATAAAACGGAGACGGATAGCAGAATGGATTAAAAGCCATAATCCAACAATATGCTGCTTACAAGAAACACATTTGAAATGGGGGGATACACATAGGATAAAGGTCAAAGGATGGAGCAGAATATATTGTGCTTCAGTTCATGTAAGAAAGGCAGGAGTAGCAATCCTAATCTCAGACAAAGCAAAAGCAGAAATAGATCTAATCAAAAGGGATAAGGATGGAAACTATATCCTGCTAAAAGGCACCATAGACAATGAAGCAATATCATTACTAAACATGTATGCTCCAAGTGGTATAGCATCCAGATTCTTAGAGGAGAGGTTGGGGGAGTTGAAGGAAGAAATTGATAGCAAAACTATACTAGTGGGGGACCTCAACCTCCCCCTCTCTGAACTCGATAAATCCAACCTCAAAATAAACAAGAAAGAGGTTAAGGAGGTAAATAAAACTCTGGATAAGGTAGGTATGATAGATCTTTTGAGAAAATTAAATGGGAATAGAAAGGAATATACTTTTTTCTCAGCGGTACATGGAACATTTACAAAAATTGACTATGTACTAGGACATAAAAATCTCACAATCCAGTGCAGAAAGGTAGAGATAATCAATGCATCCTTTTCAGATCATAATGCATTAAAAGTTACATGTAATAAAAGGCCATGGAAAGAGAAACCAAAAATCAATTGGAAACTAAATAAACTAATTCTAAAGAAGGGTTGGGTTAAAGAAGAAATCATAGAAACAATCAACAATTTCATTCGAGAGAATGACAATAGTGAGACAACATACCAAAATTTATGGGATACTGCAAAAGCAGTTATTAGGGGAAGTTTTATATCTCTGAATGCTTACATAAATAAAATAGAGAAAGAGGAGATCAATGACTTAGGCTTGCAGTTGAAAAAGCTAGAAAAAGAACAAATTGAAAATCCCCAAGTAAATACGAAATTAGAAATACTGAAAACCAAAGGAGAGATTAATAAAATTGAAATAAAGAAAACTATTGAATTAATAAATAAAACCAATAGTTGGTTTTATGAAAAAACTAATAAAATTGATAAACCTTTGGTCAATCTGATTAAAAAAAAGAAAGAAGAAAACCAAATTACTAATATTAAAAATGAAAGGGGTGAACTCACCTCCAATAAGGAGGAAATTAAAACAATAATTAGAAACTACTTTGCCCAACTTTATGCCCACAAATTCAATAATCTAAACGAGATGGATGAATATTTTAAAAAATACAAATTGCACAGATTAACAGAAGAGGAAGTTGAATACTTAAACAACCCCATCTCAGAAAAAGAAATTGAACAAGCCATCAATGAACTCCCTAGGAAAAAATCTCCAGGGCCAGATGGATTCACAAGTGAATTCTATCAAACATTTAAAGAACAGTTAATTCCAATACTACATATACTATTCTTGAAAATTGGGGAAGAAGGAGTCCTCCCAAATTCTTTCTATGATACAAATATGGTTTTGATACCCAAACCAGGAAGAGACAAAACACAGAAAGAAAATTATAGACCAATTTCCCTAATGAATATAGATGCAAAAATTTTAAATAAGATTCTAGCAAAACGAATACAGCATCTTATCAGGAGATTAATACATTATGATCAGGTAGGATTCATACCAGGACTACAGGGCTGGTTCAATATTAGTAAAACTATTAGCATTATTGATCACATCAACAACAAAGCTAACAAAAACCACATGATTATCTCAATAGATGCAGAAAAAGCTTTTGACAAAATACAACATCCATTCCTACTAAAAACATTGGAGAATGTAGAAATAAAGGGAACTTTCCATAAAATAATAAGCAGTATCTATCTAAAACCTTCAACAAGCATTATATGCAATGGGGATAAGCTAGATGCATTCCCAATAAGATCAGGGGTGAAACAAGGTTGTCCATTATCACCACTATTATTCAATATGGTACTAGAAATGTTAGCTGTAGCAATTAGACAAGATAAAGATATCCAAGGAATTAAAATAGCCAAAGAAGAAACTAAGTTATCACTCTTTGCAGATGATATGATGATTTACCTAGAGAATCCCAGAGATTCAAGTAAAAAATTACTAGAATTAATAAACAACTTTGGCAAAGTTGCAGGGTACAAAATAAACCCACACAAATCTTCTGCGTTCCTATATATTAGCAACAAAGTCCAACAGCAAGAGATAGAAAGAGAAATCCCATTTAAAGTTAGGGTAGACAGTATAAAATACTTAGGAGTCTACCTGCCAAAACAAACCCAGGGATTATATGAACACAATTACAAGACACTTTTTGCACAAATAAAGTCAGATTTAAGTAAGTGGAAAAACATTAGTTGCTCATGGGTAGGCCGTGCTAATATAATAAAAATGACAATTCTACCCAAATTAATATACTTATTTAGTGCCATACCAATTAAACTATCAGACAATTACTTTCTAGAGCTGGATAAAATAATATCAAAATTCATTTGGAAAAACAAAAGGTCCAGAATATCAAAGGGACTAATGAAAAGAAATGCTTGGGAAGGTAGCCTAGCGCTACCAGACCTCAAACTGTACTAGAAAGCAGCAATTATCAAAACCACTTGGTATTGGCTAAGAAACAGAGAGGTAGACAAGTGGAATAGACTTGGCACTCAAGATGCAGTAGGCAGGGAATATAGCAACCTTCTGTTTGATAAACCCAAGGACCCCAGCTTCTGGGATAAGAACTCATTGTTTGACAAAAATTGCTGGGAAAACTGGATAACAGTGTGGCGGAAATTAGGCATAGACCCATACCTGACACCGTACACAAGAATAAAGTCCAAATGGGTACATGATTTAGGTATAAAGATTGATACCATGAACAAACTGGAGAAGCAAGGAATAGTGTATTTATCAGATCTATGGAGAAGGGAAGATTTCTTTACTAAAGGAGAGATAGAATGCATTATGAAATGCAAAATGGATAACTTTGATTACATTAAACTGAGAAGTTTTTGCACAACTAAACCCAATGCAGCCAAAATCCAGAGGGATGTAGTAAATTGGGAAAGAATTTTTACAGCTAA
The DNA here is from genome assembly GCF_028372415.1 of Notamacropus eugenii. NCBI lineage: Eukaryota > Metazoa > Chordata > Mammalia > Diprotodontia > Macropodidae > Notamacropus > Notamacropus eugenii. Next base: position 196,426,519 of record NC_092875.1, on the reverse strand, counting down.
GCTCGGGGATAAAGGCCTCATTTCTAGAATTTATAGAGAACTGATCCAAATGTATAATCATACAAGTCATTCCCCAATTGATAAATGGTCAAAGGATATGAACAGGCAATTTTCAGAGGAAGAAATTAAAGCTATCTATAATCATATGAAAAAATGCTCTAAATCACTATTGGTTAGAGAGATGCAAATCAAAACAACTCTGAGGTACCACATCACACCTATAAGATTGGCAAATATGACAGAACAAGAAAATGATAAATGCTGGAGAGGATGTGGGAAAGTTGGAACGCTAATTCATTGTTGGTGGAGCTGCGAGCACATCCAACCATTCTGGAAAGCAATTTGGAACTATGCCCAAAGGGCTACAAAAATGTGCATACCCTTTGACCCAGCAATATCGCTACTAGGACTATATCCCCAAGAGATCATAAAAATGGGAAAGGGTCCCACATGTACAAAAATATTTATAGCAGCACTCTATGTAGTTGCCAAAAACTGGAAGTCAAGGGGATGTCCATCAATTGGGGAATGGCTGAATAAATTATGGTATATGAATGTAATGGAGTACTATTGTGCCATAAGAAATGATGAACAAGAAGACTTCAAAGAGGCCTGGAGGGACTTATATGACCTGATGCTGAGTGAAAGGAGCAGAACCAGGAGAACTTTATGCACAGCAACAACCACAGTGTGTGAGAGTTTTTTCTGGTAGACTTAGATTTTTGTAATAACACAAGAACTTCTTACCAAAAAAAAAAAAAAATCCCAATGGAGGATCTCAAGGCAAAATGCCTGCCACACTCAGAGAGAGAAATATGGAAGTCACTCACATATTGTAGCAGATCATGTTTGTGTATGTGTATGTGTTTGTGTATCATGTTCTGATTTGTTAAACGATTTCTTTCATTTATCTTAGTCTGACTACATAGCATGAGTATAGTGAAAATATACTCAATAGGAAAGTATATGTAGAATCTATACAGAATTGTATGCAGTCGTGGGGAGGGAGGTGGGTAGTGGGGAGTAGGTGGAGAGGGATAAAATCGCAATTGTATGGCAGTGATTGTTAAACATTACAAAATAAAAAAAAAAAAAGAAAAAGACCAGAGCTGAATAGAAAATTTGATTTTCAAACACAAGAATCAAGAGAAGCATGAAAAGGTAAACAGCAAAGAGAAATTATAAGGGACTTACTAAAGTTGAACTCTTTACATTCCTACATGGAAAGATAATATTTATAACTCTTGAGAGTTTTCTCAATACTAGGATAGTTGGAGAGATTGTATGCATATAGACAGAGGGCACAGGGTGAGTTGAATAGAAAGGGAAAATATCTAAAAAAATAAAATTAAGGGATGAGGGAGGAATATATCAGGAAGAGAAAGGGAAAAATAGAATGGGGCAAATTATCTCTCACATAAAAGAGGCAGGAAAAAGCTTTTTCAATGGAAGGGAAGAGAGGGGAGGTAAGAGGGAAAAAAAGTGAAGCTTACTCTCATCACATTTGACTTAAGGAGGGAATAACCTGCATACTCAATTTGCTATGAAACTCTATCTTACACTACAGGAAAGTAGGGGAGAAGGGAAAAAGTGGGGCATGGGGAGATGATAGAAAAGAGGGCAAATGGGAGTAGGGGATAATTAGAAGCTAATGCTCTTAAGGAGGGATACGGTCAAAAGAGAAAATAGAATAAATGGGGGGCAGGGTAGGATGGAAGGAAATATAGGTAGTCTTCCACAACATGACTTTTAAGGGAGTCTTTTGTATAATTGTATACATGTATAATTACACATGTATAACATATATGAAATTGTTTGCCTTCTCAGTGAGGATGTGTGGCGGAGGAGGAAGAGAGAGAAGTTGGGACTCAAACTTTTAAAAACGAATGTTAAAAATTGTTGTAACATGCACCTCAGAAATAAGATATACAGGCAATGGGGTATAGAAATCTATCTTGTTCTCCAAGAAAATAGAGGGTTTGGGAATAAGAGATGGGAGGGGTGTGATATAAGAGAGGGCTGATTGGCGGAAGGAGTAATCAGAATGCATGCTGCCTTGGAGTGATGAGAGGGGAGACATGGGGAGAAAATTTGGAACTCAAAAGCTTATGAAAAACAATGTTGAAAACTAAAAAATGAATAAATTAGAATTAAAAAATATTCATAGTCAATAAAACTGATGCAACTTTCAAATAAAATAGAAGAGAAGCCAAAGCACTACCATATACATCCAGTATAGATGCTTTTGTAGTTTTGCAGTCTTCCTTGTTGGGGATGTGTGTATATGTTAACACTTTGTATCCCCATCTAGGTTGATGGCATGCTTCTTTCTTTTTGTCTTTCATTAGATTTAGTATGATGCATTCCACATATTAGGAATCCAACAAATATCATGAATTAATTAAAAGAAGTCATGATTTGGGAATCTAAATGGAAGTGAAATGAGTGATCAGGAATTAGAAATAGCAGGTTTAGACCAGAATGCAATGCTTAGAAGCTTTGCAGGAAGGCAAAAGAAAAACAGAGGAGCAAGAAATGGAAGGTGCTGTTTTGTTATTGGAGTGATTTGTAGTAAAGAAGAGGGAGATTAGTATCTTTAGTGATCTAATGCATGTTCATTTCCCTTACACCTGTTAAATTTGCTATTTAACTTCTCTATTACCTCTCATTGTTCTACCCCTTAAACCCACTTTGGTTAATAAATAAACTGTCTATTAAGTTTGAATTCAAACGTCAATCACTTCATCATTTCCTTCAACTAATATTTGGTGTTCACTTCCATATTTTATCATCCTTTTTTTTTTAACCTTACAAAAGAACCCAAGAGAATTCCTCATCATATATATCTCACTAGAATTGAGTTGAATCTGGATGACCCTGTGTCCAAGATGCTGCCATACATCACAGGTTGCATTATTTCTTGGATCCCATCCTATTCTAAAATTCTTGAGATTCTATACTTCTGTGATCTTTGACAATTCCCTTTGAGACTATACTACACAGCTTCTCAAACCATTCCTCCTTCACTATATTGATATCTGTTACTTCATCTTTTTTTCTACACTAATTTTAGCTAACAATATCACTACCACAGTAATGGAGGCTTTCAGAGACAGATGAGATTTTGGAGCCCAAAGTTGTGAGAAGATGTGTACTTTGTGGTTATCCTGAATGTGGTGATTCCCTGAGAAGACATTGTATATTGAGATATACTTTCCACTGGGAGTGACTTCAGCAAACACAAGACAGCTCCTGATGGTGTGACTTGGAGGAGAGAGATTGTTGATTTGGAAAATACCTTAAAGATCATCGAACTCAAACTCTGTCTAGTTGAGGAAAATGAGAGCAAAGGAGATTATGACTGTGACGGAAATTCATGCTTCCCTACCCTTGGTTTGGTGTTCTATTTATAGAACATTAACATAATAGGACTGAATTTTTCACTGAATTCCTTTCTCCTAACAACTCTGTGAAGTAGGAAGCAAAACTATTATCACTTTTTTATTTAGGGAAACTGGGCTTAGGGATATTATGACTTCCTCAATTTCTTCTGGAAAAATGATTGCTAGGGGCCATGCTTCCTGTCTCTTGGTTGATCATTCTATGAAATAGTTCGTATTAATATATAGCTTTACAGGTTTTTATGTATGAGATAACTTGTACAAATATCACTATTCCCATTTTAGATATGGGGAAACCAACATTTAGAAGTTTTAAATAATCTGGCTCCAATTATACAACTTGTTTCATAAACAAGTTTTGAGTCCTTGTTCTCTGAGTCTTTCCTCTAATCCCAGTCCCCTCCTATCCAATTGCTCTTCCTTCCATCACTATATCATGATTTAGTCTGAGTATGGTCTTAGAGTAAATCTGCTCAGTGAGTAAACCTATGGTATGATTGGCAACAAAGATTTCACAAACCTCCCAAATACTAACATAGTCACTTCAGTTATTCTTATTAATACTTGAGCACGTATGCAAAATGTGGACCTTGGAATATGTACAAACATTTCAAACAATACCCGAATTGTTGAAGACAGGCGTCTCACCTTGCAGTTTGAATTTTTTATTATATAATAAATATGGCATATTTCAGCATGATGTGTAACAGAAGACAGAAAGCTGACTATTTGATTTCATAGGAGTCAGATTTATGCCTGAAATGGCTTCATATATGAAGCAGGATTTCTATTATTGTGACCCAATTAGAAAAGTGCTGAAATACTCAACAGTCATTGGAGGAGTCAGTGAACTCAGGGGTCGGTATTTCATAGCACAGTTGATTTTCCAAAGTTAGTATTTTTCTTTATGATTTGCCCCTAATTTTCTGGGAGTGCTATTCCTTTCTTTCTTTTTTTTTAAACTGCCTTAGGCTAAAACCTGGTGAATCCATTGTCAGCCCATTTGCAAATTCTCCTCTCTTCTTTCCTGAAAATGTTTGAATTTGTTAATCCATTTAGTCAGCAGTTGACTTGAATTTTTTGCTTACCTTGGGTAAACTAAAAAATGCATGTCCCTTCCCATCATACTTATCTTTCTACAAAAATTCACAAATGCTGCTACACATATGCAGGCAGGCACACACATACATCTTTATGACTTTTGTGACCCTCAATGCTCTGTCACTTGGGGCACTCCACCTGTTCTGCCTTTATGGTAAAACCAGTCATGCATTTAGGACCTACATTGGCATGCAACCAATTAGCAGTTGATCAGAATTGTATTGCAGTATGAAAGTATAATGGCAACATTCTGGTTTCAGTTAAGGAACCTAGTCAGAGCATACTACAATATTGCTTCAATGGCAAAAATAATTCCCATGCAAGTCCCATAGAGATATGGTAATGACCCTACTCAGTAGGACTGATATAGCAAATCCATTTTGTGGGAAGTTTTCAGAGAAGATAATGTTGCAGGTGCCAAAGTGAACAAATGGCACCCAAATTATATTGCCACTAAAGAGGTGAAATAGAAAGGCTAAATTGTATTAAAGTAATTCCCTTGTTAATGATACTGTGCTACACCTGCTGTGCTAATATTGGCTATTAACATGCTCCAGAAATAAGGATTTTAATAAAGGTGACATACCTCATAGAATTAACTATCCCAAGTCAGAACAGCAGATGTTACAGTATGGTGTTATATCTGGCACTTCAGTTAATGTTTCAGATGTGTGCCTTGAAGATCCTTGATTTTGGTTTGCATAGCATACACAGAAAAATGAATCAAGTAGCTTGCAATCCAAAGATCATTGTAGTATTCCAGATTGGGATGCTATTGAGAGGAGTCTAATTTTGAGAAGTGAATGAATTTGATCTTCAAGTAAATTATTTTTTTTGATGAGTGAAAATTTATGTATGTCTTCAAGGAACTGAAGCTCTATACATACATATACATATTTGTAGTACTCTGTAACAGAAAATCCTCTATAAATAATTATTGCTAAATGGTTGGATTTGGATATTATATCCATGTATGTGTATAATATGGGTACATATATATGAAATTTTACATATTGCTTGTATAAAATCTGTCTCTACCAAATTTATGTTTATTCATGAAACACACATGTATATATAAATAGAATTATGTATATGTATGTGATCTCAGGCAATCCTTTACATCCCTCTGGGAGTCTCTGTCCTAAATACCCCTAAGTCATCTTGCTCTCAGATTTTAGGGTACCCCATTCCATCTTTTCTGATCATATTGGCTTAAAACCTCATTCAAGTGTTTCTTCCCTGTAATAATCACTTATTTTAAGTTCAATGTAATATATTTGGTTGTGTGTCTGTACTATAAATATATCTACATACATTTATGTATCTGTACACATAACCTATTTCCACATATACATATATTTATATATGTGTGTATGGGGTATATGTTTGTATTCAACTATATATGTTTGTATGTTCATAAACATATACACATTTATTATGCATTTTGCATTATATGTAAAATGAATTTTTTTTTTCTTTTTGTTTTGTTTTGCCCCGATCTGCCCTGAGGTTAGCTTGCTGAGTGTGAGGGAGGGATGGTCTGGTCACTGGAGATCTCCTTAGCTGAATTGAGGCAAAGGCAACTCAGGGGTTGGAGATCCCAGCTGCCCTATTGTCTTCCCATTTCCCCTGGAGTGCTGAGGCACGCCTAGATCCTAGTGGGAGTTTCCACCCCTCCTGGGACGCCTCTCCTGGCACTGAAGTTTGCTTGGGCCCTAGTGCAAGTATCCACTGCCCTGGGGCCCCTCTCCTGCTCCACTGAACTAGGAGTGCTGCACTGTGTGCTGTGGCTCACCCCCATGGAACAGATCCTTCTCGTGGAACTTCCAGGCTGTCCTGGGCTTTGAATCTGCCACAGTCTGTCTCCTATTGGATTCTGTACCTCCAAAATTTGGTCATATTCTCTTTTTAGAGGTATCTGAAGGAGTTTGTCTAAGAGCTTAGGTGAGTCTTTGCTCTCACTCCACCATCTTCATGAATATTTTTTAAAATGTAAGTTATGTAAACTCTGGAAATTCTTAACGTAACTCCCAAATACGCTGGCAAGCTGGGTCCTCACAGGGTGGTTAGCAACATTCCCCCCTTAGATTTCTGGGGTACTCTAAGGGGTCAAGGTGATTTTTCTAGTGCTATTGGCTCAAGCCCCCATCCCAACATGTTTATTCCATTATCAACAAATAGTTATCTATTCAATATGATTTCATCATTGACAGTTAATATTTTCTCAATATACAAATAATTAAAACCCCAGTAGAATTTAACAAATTAACATAAATTATCTTTTAGAAAAGATGCATTGTTTAAATAGCAAGAATCAATGTACAAACATAATACCATCCACCACCCAAAAAATGGAACATACTCTCTCCTATATCACCTTGC